>NW_027103559.1:0-442222 GCF_902728285.1 Clytia hemisphaerica | reverse complement strand
CCAAGCGAAAATTTGCTATATAAATCACATCTTCAAACCGATGATTTTATCAAATGACCTTGAATGGTTTGGCTTGAAGCACGAACAACTTCTCGGTTTGGTAGCTAGGAGTGCGAAAAATGCCGTTTTAAAATGGTGTACCCTAACAGTGAACAGCAACAAAATTACCGGAAGCCGAAACACGGACTTAGAATCTGAAGTTGATCAAATTGCCGCGCGGGCCGCACGCATCTAAGCAATCTAAGCGGTGGTTCTTCGGTTTTAAATGTTTATTTTGCTGTTAAATGGAAAAAAATTAGTTTGAACGTTGACAGAAAGGATCTTTATCATCCTTGACTTTTAACAGCAAGTATCAAGTATCAAATAAGGTCAATTAATGAGAGGTTTTTGCAAGTCGCGCGGGCAGGTGGGAGGAGTGCTCTTTTAATGAACGAAACTTACATTGCAAAACCAAGTGGATATTCTATTATGATAAAGAAGTACGGAGGTAATCAAATTTGTCAAATTTGTCAAGAAATTTTGTTTTATTTTAATGTTTTGATGATTTTCGACAGACGATTCGTGATTCGAATAAAAATGTGCGATCGTTCGACTAACATCGTTCGATTTTATTAAGGCACCATTTACACTAGAATAACTAGAAGGAAAAAAAAAGGGCGATGCGCGGCGGGCGGCGGCGGGTGTTTTGCTTCCGTGGATTACGTGGTGTGTTTGGGGCATTAAGGCTCTTACGACCCTGTCCCTATAGCGGCATTATTAGAGGAATTTTTAGAGTGTCTCTTATTTTGCTAGCAACTTGCGAACTGAGGTGGAGTCTGGATCGCTTCGCAACCCTTATACAATACAGCTAGTTACTTTACGCCAACTGAAAATCAAACAATCTTTGTAAGTGCGCCAAAAACGTTTCAGTTGTACGCCGAAGATCTTCCGCGTTAGTTACACGAAATCCATAAATGTACTGGTAAACTGGTAAACCAGCAAAACACGCACTCCTACCTGCTCCTATTTATTATCCTACCAGCCAGAAAAGCCTCCTGCTCTGGAAAACCCCCTCCCTTGCTACATCCCATTTCTTCTTCTTTCTACTCTGACAGCTGCTGTTCTGTTAGTCGCTAACAGGCTAATTAGGTATTCATTCCGGAGAATTCATACTTCATCTTCACCTCACCAGCTCACGTTCCACTTCCTGACTCTGGATTCTGCAGCATTGGATACCATTTTAGGTCCTTGTTTTATGGGTCTGTAGCACTGACCTTTATATACCCTGGACAAAGCTTCTCAATCCCAGCCAAGCAAGATCTTTGATCGGAGTTTTTTGAAAATTGGTACCCTAATGTCGGCACTACTCGATAGCGGTGTAAATACATCGAGAGAGGTAGGTCTACTTTCCCTCAAATTCTTTTGATGATGTAGCGGCATTAGACATTAATTTTTAGCATTGCAATGGCTTCTCCTTGGGTACCAATTCTAAAAAAACTCCAATCAAAGATGGCAGATATTGTTTGGTCCAGGGTTATATAAAGGTCAGTGGTCTGTAGATTACACACTAAATTTAAAATTGAACACCGAGATTCAGCCTAATATCAAAAGGCCGTCACTGTGCATAATTCGATGTAGGTACTTTTTATAAAACCGCGACAAATGTGCGGCACGATGTTGAAAAGGGTACTTGTTGAAGTTAAGTGAGGAAAGTGAAGAACCGGATATGTCATGTAGATCAAGATTGACTTAGAAAAAACAATTCACACAGTCTCAAGCAAAGCAGGTAGAACCTAAATCAATCCAATCAAAGGGAACGATCAGAAAGTTAATTTCAATATTGACGTATATAGCAATTTTTTGTTGTTTTTGTCAGTTCTGTGTTAGCCTGGGAAATCAAGCAGCGTTAATACTTTCAGTCTGGGAAATCCTCTCAATTGCACGCTTATGTTCCGAGGCCGTAAGCACTGACCTTTATATAACCCTGGACAAAGCTTCTCAATCCCAGCCAAGCAAAGTCTTTGATCGGAGTTTTTTGAAAATTGGTACCCTAATGACGTAATAATGTCGGCACTACTCGATAGCGGTGTAAATGCATCGAGAGAGCTAGGTCTACTTTTCCTCAAATTCTTTTGATGATGTAGCGGCGTTAGACGTTAATTTTTAGCATTGCAATGGCTTCTACTTGGGTACCAATTCTAAAAAAACTCCAATCAAAGATGGCAGATATTGCTTGGTCCAGGGTTATATAAAGGTCAGTGGCCGTAAGCGCACAATTGCAAGGTTATCAAAATGGCAGAATTTTTAAGCGTGTAATTACACGCTTATCGAAATTGTTCTGAAACGGGCGGTAAGCGG
Organism: Clytia hemisphaerica; assembly: GCF_902728285.1. NCBI lineage: Eukaryota > Metazoa > Cnidaria > Hydrozoa > Leptothecata > Clytiidae > Clytia > Clytia hemisphaerica. The sequence goes on along the minus strand of NW_027103559.1, from coordinate 439,885 downwards.
TAAGCGTGTAATTCCAATTGCACCCTCCTTTATTATTCTGACACGCAATTCCTTTCGAAAGCTCTGTTGAATTTCATAAGCCTAGGGCAGTTTTTACTCAAAATTTATCGTAGAAGAAGATTCCGTAAAAATGGATTGCCCGTTAAACCATGCCTTCGCCCGAATTAGAGAATTCTGAACCCCTTGAAATCCCTAAGCAATTTCAACCGGGGCGGGAGCGGGCGTAAATTATAACCATGCAATTGCGCGCTTACGGCCTCGGAACATAAGCGCGCAATTGAGAGGATTTCCCAGAGTGACTTTTGATTTGTTCACAGGTTCAGGAGTAGTTTTTTTATGGTTGGCAAAGGATATCATACTCCAGGATGCAAATGAAATTTTTTAATCAGCGGACCTAGACTGGACGGGCAGTCTGTGCCACTAACTCGATCAGGAAGATTCTTCCGAAATGGGAAGAACCTTCCCGAACAGGAAGCACTCGAATTTTTTCTGCCCATTTGGGAAGATTCTTCCTCTTTGGGAAGTTGAAAATTGACTGAATCTTCGGCGAAGCTGTACGATGACCCGCGAACGTTGAAACTTTTTGGAGGTGAAAAAAGCATCAAATTTTAAGGTTTTTCACCGAAAGAAAAGTAAACTTTACCGTAGAAATCTTGTTAAATTGTGAAAAAACTGCATAAACTTCCCAAACAGGAAGTTCCAACCTGATCGAGTTTTCCTTATTTTCCCGCTTCATCCCGATCTGGAAGTCCGTTTTTTAACTCTTTCCCATTTGGGTGTCAAGTTAATTTCCTGTTCGGGAAGGTTCTTCCCATTTCAGAAGAATCTTCCTGATCGAGTTAGTGGCACAGACTGACGGGGGTTCGGGTATTATCAGTTAGGGTTTTTTTTTTAGGTAGGGTTTGGTGGAGCTCAATAGGTAGCAACTCCAGAAGATTTTTCAAATTTTGATTTTTTCCTATCTTGTAGAGCTTTGAAAAAGAAAGAAAATGAGGGGTCATAGGCCTCCAGAGGATAAGTGGTTGTAAAGATATTCACATTTTAGTGTCAAAGATCTTACCAAAAATGTCAAAAAAAAGGTTAGGAAAATATTCGAAAATTTGAAAAATGTGTCAAAAAAGAAAAAAAAGAAATTTTCCAGTCATATGCTTCTTTAATTTTGCATATCTCTTTTTTTTAGTGTAGCTAGAGACCTGAAATTTGGAGGGAGAATTCTTTGATGGTGTTAGAATATTATTATATAAAAATATTTGTAAAATTAGTATGTTTAGGCAAATACTTTGTTATTTATTGGTTTACGGATCCGCCGATGCTATTTTCGCCAAAATAAAAAAAAATAAAATAGAGATTTCAAAAACTTTTATTTATTTTTTCTCCTCCGACCTTCAAAAAAGAAGAAATAAATAAAAAAACCTTTACTTAAAACAGGAAAACAAAAGAAAAGAAGAGAAAGAGAGAGGAGGTTAAATGAGAACTTTAATCTGGTCATTCATTTTCTCACAAGTGAAGAGTACAAGGAGTGATTCTAGCTTTACGATAATGCTGGGGATCATCAGTGAGTTGTTTAAGATAATGTTGGGTGTTTAAGATAAAAACGGCAATTATTGCTCTTTTTGGCAATTATTGCTGAAAACGGCAATTTTTTCAACAGTAAAATGCTGAATTAGCAGAAAAGTAAAAAAAGTTGGTTCAATTGGCTCAGTGTATCAAATCTCTCAGTTTAGTTGACACTTTGGTATCTTCATTGCATCACAGCGAAAGTTGTTTTTTTAGTTTGTATTTTTGAAAGACCCCATCTGATTTAGGCAGGGCTGTCAGATTTAGGACCACTCACAGTAGGGTTGGGAGCTTTGTTGATTTTAAGGTCTGTGAATTACCCGCTATTAGTATTTGTGAATGATAGCATTCTGTCGTGTCTCATGGCGCAATCGGTTAGACATTGGGTTTGTAAACCAAGGTTGCTTGCATTTGTTGGTGGTTCAAGCCAGTTAGCCACACTAGCGTCTCGCAAAAATGCGTATCAAAGATTAATCTTGCGAAAGCGATATAAACTTGACTTGCAAGCAAAAAAATATGCTCCAAAACTTCTAAAGGGATTCATAAAAAAATAACCCTGTGCTTTTTAATGAAATTAACATTTTCGAAAACTATGAGAAATTGCCTAAAATTTGAGCCATATCAGGCCATACACGCCAAGCCAACCTTGAAAACTAAATTGAAGATCAACTTCCCACTGACCTATTTACATGTGTGGAATTGGAATTATTTTTACTTTAGCGTATAAACAAGGCCTTGAAAATGGAAGTGCTGTCTCGGGAATTGAATGAAAAAATTAGGTTGGTTTATATTCTGGCTGTTGCACGTTTTCAATCAGTCATTTTTTCTCACTTTAAGTTTTCAAGTTTTAATCAATTGCCTTGGGAACTTGAACTTGATCCAGGTAACTCTCATTCATGTTGTTGCAAATACATCATGTAGATGACTGATGTTGTTTTTTAAGAAAGCTTGATTTCCTAGTGTGACTAACAATAAAGTAAAACTTTCCTAATTATACCGTTGTTTTGTATAAGATTTCCATTTCCACACAAGATTTCTTTGCCACTTTTCTATCGGAAAAAGACCAGGACTCTGGGATAGTTGAAAAATTTTAAGCTTAGGAAAGTTAGGTAGTTTTTTGAGTAAACACCACAGATTTAATTTATAAAGCCCAAAAGGCTAGATGTTGTTCTTTGGCTACTATCCAGACCGTTTTTCATGCCCTTTAAGCGTCCCTGCCACTCTTGAAATCACTAAAATTTTGGTAAAAATGGCCATTTTAGTGGTAAAATGCTTATACATAATCCCCACAATGAAAAACTAGTATAATCCCATGGTTTAAATTCTAATTTTACGCGAAATGTGAAATGCTTCTTCCTTCTTACTTTTGTTGTGGTTCATGGCTTTATTGTTTTGTTTATTACTTGATGAACAATTTTCAAAAGATTAGAACGTTAGTAATAGTGGATTAAATCTTTTTACGAAGTTGAAATTGTAAATATTTGTAATTTGTTTTTGGACCTAACTTAGTCCGATCGGGCTGATTTTGTTAAAAAAAGTTTATTTGAGTTGAAGAGTTATCAAAAAATTGACAAAACAAAAGGTATTGTTATTGTTGTTGAGTTAATATTTTTGAGATATGTTGCTTGGTTAAGAAAAATTTCCTCCTAAGAAATGCATACAGCTTCATATCATTACTCAAGCTGCAACTCTAAACCTAACTGATTATGACCAAACCTCTGGCTAGCCAAAGACAAATGAGAAAGATTGTGTGCTTTTTTTGATTTCTTATCTGATATCAACAAAAAATCAGTGGATATTATATTAGTTTTTTCATGTTTCTCATATGAATATTAATATGAAACTATAAATTAAAGATGTCAACAACAACAAATGACCAAGTTGCTATCATCAACAATGAACCACTGTTTGATTGTGATCCAACTGATGGTGACCCAGCTCATTGCAATTCAAAACCAATCAAGCTACAAAGGAAGTTAGGTCGCCTTCATGGATTTTCACTTATAATTGGATTGATTTTGGGCAGCGGTGTTTTTGTATCTCCTGGATTAGTTGCTAAAGACACAAGCTCTACTGGAATGCAACTGATCATGTGGGTAGCAGGTGGGATCATTGCTCTTCTTGGCGCCCTTTGTTATTGTGAGATTGCTTGCATGTTCAAAATGGCTGGTGGAAGCTATGCTAATATATTCAATATTTATGGTAGCATGGCTGCTTTCCTAACAGCATGGGTGAATTGTCTTGTGATTGATCCCTCAAGTATTGCCGCAACTGCTTTAACCATTGGAACTTATGTTGTTAAACCATTTTATGAAACTGATTCTAACGGAGAAAAAGTTGCCAAGCTTATTGCTTTTGGGTTGATTGTACTGGTATTTATTATCAATAGCTCTTCTGCAAAAGTCACAAACATGATACAGAGGGTGCTATCAGTTATTCAAATATTATCAGTTGCTTTTGTCATCATCATTGGAATATGGCAGCTGATTGAAAACAAGACAGGTAATTTTAATCACCCATTTTCTGGGACAGTTTTCAATAAACACAGCCCTTTACATTTTGGTATTGCGTTATTTGGTGCTTTATGGTCTTATGATGGTTGGGCATCGATGACCAGTGTGGTTGAAGAACTGGATAACGTCGAACAAAACCTGGTCCTCACTCTCATTACTGGTATTCCTTTCGTTATATTTTGCTACATCATGGCTAATATTTCATTCTTGGCTGTATTATCTCACCAACAAATAGGTGCTACAGACACAGTAGCCATTGATTTCATTGATAAGGTTCTGGGTGTGAAAACATCTTACCTAATGATGGTACTTGTTGCATTATCAGCTTTTGGCAATCTTAATGGTAGCTTCTTTACTGCTCCTAGAACAACAATGTCTGCTGGACGTGAGGGACATATGCCTTTCATTTTTTCGTTGCTTTATCATAAAAATGAACAGCCTATACCAGCTTCTGTATTACTCATGGTCGTTTCTTCTTTGATGTTACTTCCTGAAACAAGCAACCTTAACACATTGATTCTACTCTTCAGTCAAGCTCAATGGATCCTTTACACAGCTTCTACAATCGGTGTGATCATTTTACGATACCGTAGACCAGATATTGACAGACCATTCAAAGTTTTTCTCGGAATTCCTGTATTTTTCTCAATCATTGGTGTTTATCTAGTGATCATACCATTCTTTCGTTATTTTTGGCTGTCTATTGGAATGTTTGGTTTTATTGCTCTTGGAATGCCAATCTACTTATTATGTGTCAAGTACTTACCTTCATGTTGTTCAAACTTCATGGAGATATGTAATATGAAATTTCAAGTCTACTTTGGTTTTGTCCCATGCTCTAAGGAAACTTGAGTTTTTTCTTTAGCTGCAACTGGATTTAGAATCAAATATAATTTTCATAATCGTCTTTTCCTTTTTGATTTGGGAGTGTCATTATTATTTTGTTGGCTCTGGATTTTTTCAATGATCAAGTGTTATAGCGTAAAATGCTCCTGATTTTTATTACCATTTTGGTATTTTTTTATATTTTAAACATTATTTGATTGTGGATTTTATATTATTTTTATTACAATCTTGGTATTTTTTTATATTTTTATAAATTATTTGATTGTTCATTTTATGTTTTTTTTATATTTCATGAAATATTTGATTGTTAATTTGTATGAACTTGACAAACCGAGAATTTTCCTTTTTTCGGAATAATTTAATGTAATAATAATACTCTTCTTGACAACAATTATTGCCAACTTATTTTTGGTAAACTATGAATACAGGGGAATAGTCAATTTTCATAAGTTAAAAAAGTTACATTATATATACAGTTAATTGCTGCATTCTTTTTCACCCTTTACCAACATAAACCTTTCAATAATATTGGAATCTAATTTGACAGACAGACTATCTTTAACTTTTTTTTCAGACTTATTCTAAATGAACACGAATTATTGGAAGTTAATTTGTTTTTAACTTCTACAATATTTAAAAAACAATTTATTGTAGTTTTATACAAATTTTATAATTCTAATTTATACACCTTTTATACACCTCAATTACATAAACATTATACAGATTGTATAAATTAATTTCAGATAAAAAATTAGTGTTTCTTGATAAGCTCTATTGCACATCTCATTGGAGAATTTCGTGTGCTTTTTTAAAGATGTTTTTCCAGATAATACTTCTATTCCAAATTCAATGATATTATATTATCTTTTTCAGCAATAAAAACAAATATTTGAAATAACCAAGGGAACAGTTAAAAAAGTTAATTGAGAACAATAAACAAAATGGCAGAGACAAAAGTTCCAGAAGTTAGAGATATCACACGCATTGAAAGAATTGGTAAGATTTCCTTTTTTTCTCAAGCCCAAAGAATCAATTCTTGTCCTGTCAATTTTTATTCTCGTTTTCTCTATAGCTTTCGCTTTATATTTCAAACAAAAGTTTGCTTGTTCTTTTTTCAGGAGCGCACTCTCACATTCGTGGACTCGGTTTAGACGATGCACTTGAAGCAAGACAGGTACGGTACACTCTATTTACTAGAAGTGTACCATTGTCTGAATGTTAAAGGAATTAGAGCCTTTCGTATGCAAATACTTGATAAGAGTGCTCAATGCAAACAGAATATTATGCTAGTAAATGTTTGACTCTTATTCTGTTCAAGCAACTACTAGGACTCCTATGGGTATTTTTCCATAACAACCTTTTCAAATCCTGAGTTGCATCTATTGTAAGTCAATAAGTAACTCCTTATTAGGTCTTGTGAAAAGAAACAAGTTGTTTTATAAAAAAACAAGAATTAGGGAACAAAGAATCTGTTTTCGTTGAATATGTTTCTTTGATCCTCTGGTCCTCAAAAAGCTTCTTAAAAGGCTTTGTTTTAAATAACAGTGATATCGTTTACTTTCTCATCAATTTAAATTCACAAGCTTTTTCACATTGGATTGACACGGATGTGGAGCAAGATTGACCAGAAAGTGAAATTTTTTCCCTTATCAGCATAATATAACAATAACAAGACACTGTCCTGATATAAAATATGTGTCTGATATAAAAATGTAAAAATAAAACCTTTAAATAAGACAAAAAAATTTTCTTTTAGGTATCACAGGGTATGGTTGGTCAGAAGAAAGCTCGAAGAGCTGCCGGTATCATTACCAAAATGATTCAGGTAAGAATAACTAAGTCAATGTCTTGTTTATATCATCACCTCGGGAATTATGAATAAAAAGTGCACATAACTACCTTATACTCATCTATAGTTTTTCATCAGTGCTTGAAACTAGCTTGGGATATGTTGAGTCTTCTTTAGCCATTCACTCTCAAACCAACACTTTTATTTTCTTTTAAATACCATGTTTCTCAAATATTTCAGGAAGGAAAGATTGCTGGTAGAGCAGTTCTCATAGCAGGACAACCAGGAACTGGAAAAACTGCATTAGCAATGGGTGAGCTAGTTGTTTTCACCGCTTTTTGTAGGTTTCGTTGAATATCGTCCATTCTGTAAGAATCAAGTCAACTACTCAACTTTATGTTAATTGATTTGCAATGTTATGTTGCTCCCTTCCACTCTAAAACTAAATTTTCTGATGTTTTAGGTATGGCACAATCGCTTGGAGCAGATACGCCATTCACAGCTATGGGTGGCTCTGAAATCTTTTCCTTGGAAATGGGAAAGACTGAAGCACTTACACAAGCTTTCAGAAAATCCATTGGTATCAGGATAAAGTAAGAGTTGTTTATTCACCTGGTCAGATATTATCAGCATGATGAAAAAAAGTTATTATATATTAGGCGAAAATAAAAAAATGTAGTGTTTCCGGAATGCGGGTGAAGGAAAAAAGCTCTCATGCGGCCGGCCGGAAAAATTTTTTGTTGTTACTATTTTTGATAACTTAAGATCATTGAAATATAACTTTAAAGATAACTTTTATGTACAAACAGTATGAAGTAATCCCTGAATACTAATGTATCAACTACTAACGAACAAAACTTGATCTACAAGCGGGAATATCTAACCCAACGACGTTTGATAGTATGCGGCCGGGTCAGAAAAAAATCTTTTTCACCCGGCTGGTTTCCGTAAAAACACTACATTTTTTTATTTTCGCCTTACATTAGAATTATGTAGAATATTGATTTTTATGTCACTGGTACGATTCTCGCAATTTTATTGGCCAAAAGATAAAGCCCAGTTTTACTGATTCTCTTTCTGCTTATGCTAACGAAGTTCTTCTTGGTTAATTTAGAGAAGAAACGGAAATCATCGAAGGAGAAGTTGTGGAAGTACAAATAGATCGTCCAGCTACTGGCACTGTAAGCTTATTTTATCACTTTGATTCAAAGTTCTCTCTACCTTGAAGGGTTTCAACTCACATTATACATTCTCCTTCATCGTTCACCTTGTACCCAGTTTGCATGGAGTTGGTTTAAAAATCTGAAACTTTGTTAGTTTTATTTTTCTTTCTTTGTCGAAATGTTTTCTCCCGCCGTTTATTTGTAAAAGTAGTACTGAATGATTTTTTCTATTTTTCAGGGTGCAAAAGTTGGTAAATTGACATTAAAAACGACAGAGATGGAAACAGTATATGATCTCGGAACCAAAATGATAGAATCAGTTACCAAAGAAAAAGTTCAAGCAGGGTAAATTGCATATGTTATTATCTTAGCATATAATTTAAAGATATTATGTCATGGGAAGTCACTCCATTTTTGAACCGTTCCTCGGGTTTCTATGAGACATTCATTTTCGGCACAACTCCTTTAACTTTTAACACTTTCGAACTCTTTTTAATTTCGATTCATGTTTTTCTTTAGTGACGTCATAACAATCGATAAAGCAACAGGCAAGATTTCGAAACTTGGTCGATCATTCACAAGAGCAAGGGATTACGACGCTATGGGTCCTCAAGTAAGATTTCACTCCTTTAGTATAGTAGACTGAAAGCTTTACTTGTTAGAGCTGAAAAAAATGAAATGAAGAAATTTGTTCTTGAAGATATTCTTTCAAAACTTTCTACTAGCAAATAATATAAAGTTGACTTTTTCCAATTCAGATTCGGGACAGAGACTGTTCTTTGAATTAGAAAAAATCCGAATTACAAAGAGTATACTATTTTCCAGCTGAAGCGACCGACGTTTAGTTCGAATTACAAAAATATTGAAATAGTTTGATTTTGCTGTACAGCAAATTTAAAATAGAATTTGCGTAATGAATTTGATATTTTCCCACTTTTAACAGACGAAATTCGTACAATGTCCAGAAGGGGAATTACAAAAGCGAAAAGAAGTCGTTCACACCGTATCTTTACATGAAATTGATGTCATTAACAGTCGAACCCAAGGATTCCTCGCTTTATTCTCAGGTATGGTAGCTTACATGAGTTTTAAAAAATGGCAAGTTCTAAACCTAAACTTTAATACCGATATATTCAGATCTTCTCGGTGAACTTCACCTTTATATCGAAGCAAAGTATCATACTTATAATTATTTGAATCTAAAGCTCTTTATTCCCTTATATCTTTTCTAGTGAAAGTCTTATCTAGATAGTTTTCTCGAGTCTTTTATAATATGTGCGTAAGACAGCAATGATTGATGTTATATGATAATACGATAATTGTTACGGGATAATATCAGTTTCTATTACTGTTTGCAAGTACAAATCGCCCCTTCTTTTGGGCCATTCCATTTTATAACCATACAGTGGGGTGGACGAACATTTCATCCAGAGGGTGTTTTTTCATTTTTCCAAGGGGTAAAAAGTTATTCTAAAAAGTCCAGGGGTTAAAACACTGATTTCAGTTCGTCCACCCTCAAAGTATGAAGAGTATTTTTCCAAGGGTATTTTTGCCATTTTCCAGGGGGTATTCAGACATTTTCTATATACTCTATGGTTTTAAATAGTCTAATTTTTTAACCTTCCGTATATTTCCCAGGTGACACGGGCGAAATCAAAGGGGAAGTACGTGATCAGATCAATACAAAGGTTGCCGAATGGAGGGAAGAGGGAAAAGCTGACATCGTCCCTGGCGTAAGTTGTGTTACATCTGAGATAACTGATTTGGAAGTAAATGTTTTTTTTTCGTACTTCTTTTTTAGTTTCGTTTTAAATGTGGCCTCACTATCCCAAACAAAAGAGTAAACGAATTATGCTAGAAGAGGACATTAAGAATTTGAGCGAATTTCAGATATCCATTAAAAATCCCTCACTCATGACGTGTGTTTTTTCTATTTCTATCCTTAGGTGCTTTTCATTGACGAGGTTCACATGTTGGATATCGAGTGTTTTTCTTTCTTAAACCGAGCGCTCGAAAGTGACATGGCTCCTATATTGATCATGGCTACAAATCGTGGTATCACCAAGTAAGAATCGTATTCATCTCTACTGAATCTTATTGACACACAACGTTGTTTCGACGTTTATCTAACGTTCGCAACGTCCATATAACGTTAGATGAACGTTGAAAGAACGTTGTGTATCTCACCCTTTGGTGATTTTCAGGATCATGATTAGAGAAAAAACAAACCATTGGTTAAAAATATTTTTCTACTGAGCCCTTTGAAGGATGTCCAAATTCTAGCAATTCTATGAATGGTGCACCTGATGGTTCCGTTTCTGAAAGATTTATTGTTAAACATGCGTATTGAAAAAATTAAATTGTGACATTTTATTGGCATGTTATACAGAGCTCAGTCAGGCCCTGTCTAACCATTTGAGACATTTTACGTTAAAATAGATTAGCCAACTCCCCGTAATAGTTCCTCAAGATTAACTGATACATACAGCAGCTTATTCTTGTGTTGTTTTTTTATTATTTGTTATTCTAGGATTCGGGGAACGAATTACAGCAGTCCCCATGGTTTACCGATTGATTTGTTGGACCGTCTCCTCATTATCTCCACATCTCCTTACGAAGAAAAAGCTTTAGAAAGAATTCTCAAAATTAGGTAAAACCGTAAATTTGTCTTCAATAACTCTGGCCTATCGCAACAAATCACGTTTGAAAATATGAATTGTTCTGCATTTTAAGGTTCTCTCGTAGCATTAAGGATTAGTGAGAAAGATAGTATAGAGATCACTTCTAGTTTTCTATAATGATAGATTTTCAAGCAAAAGATCTCATTGGAACTATGTTATGATAAACTATGGCTAGTATAGGAACATTAGATCGAAATTTCGCTAACATGCGCCCTTTAAGTAGAGAAATTTAGGGTGTTGAAAACGTTATTGGGCCCGAAAGTTTGAAGAACGATAAGATGCTTGATTGAAAATGTCATACTGCTTCTTATAAAATATCGATTTATGAACGATTTCTTTTTCTTTCAAAAGATGTGAAGAAGAAGACGTCGAAATGACGGATGACGCGTTGGCCGTCCTCACTAAAGTTGCCATGGAAACATCGCTTCGATACGCTATTCATTTGATCACTTCGGCTAACCTGACTTGTAGGAAACGAAAGGTATGAAGATCGCTTGATTGGCAAAATATCTAAAAGGACTAAAAATTGAGCTGACAAATATCGCACTAGATAAAGCTACTCTGTACTTCCCTAAGACACGGCAGTTGAAGCAAAATGATACGCTATCTTTGATGAGTAACCTTATTAGTGGACCACAGTTCGGTACCGGTAATTTGCTCAATCAAACAAAAAACTATGCATGGTGCGAAGCGAGGAGGCGAGAGAATGGACTTTATCGATTGCATTCACCGAACTTGTCTACTTATTAAAGATGCAGATTATTTTTCTTCAGCTGTTTTATATAAGATATTATGATTGAGCTGTTTATAATGTTATTAATTTTCTTCGTGTCGCCGATGAATTTACGTTATCAAAGTTCACAGGTTAGACTCGAAGACAATCGATTAAGAAGGCGGGGATTTAATCTAGTAGTTGAATGTTGTAAAACAAGAATCGCAAAATTGCGACTAAATATTTCCTTAAAAATGAAGGTCATTATTGACATATATAAAAAGGGATAATTAGCCTTAGTAAAAGAAAGCAAGGTGAGAGTTACAAGTTACAATTCCAAGTCTTAAGTTGTTCAACAACTCTACAAATGTCTAGTCACCCTATAGACCTTTTTTAAAGAGAAGAGGCAGCCATATTGAATAATTATGTACTCCAGCATAAAAACAATGATACAGCCATGCATAATTACTGTATCATACATATTTTTAAAAATTATGCATGTCTGTATCAGTGTTTTTATGCTGGAGTACATAATTTATTCAACATGGCTGCCTCTTTAAAAAAAGGTCTATTGAGGGTGAGCTTTTATCGTGAGAAAATAATATTTTAATCCACGCAAGTGGTAAAAAATACTTAGAGAAAATGGTACTATGAAAGCCCATTCTATACTCCTAAATGATAGTTGAAAGATCAGCAGTTGAGAGGGTTGATTAAAATAGAAATCAAAGCACACATAATAAAGTATACGTATATATTTGTCCAGAAAGAACTGGCATGTTGTTTGCTTTGTTTTGGTATTTAAAAATATGTACTCATCAGTCCTAAAAAAAATAAAAATTTGAATATAATGAGGGCAATAAGTCTGGTTACTTTATTCACAAGATTTAAGGATTACTGAAAAAATACTACTGCAGATGAACTAAACTCAAAAACTAAAACTGCATTGGTTTACAAGACTAGAGAAAGATGTCAACCATCCACACGGTTCATGAAGAAAATAAAGTATTTATCAAAAAAAGGTTCTCTTTTTTTTGGTAATCAATTCCAACAAACAACAATCAAGATACCCTAACAGGATCCCACGGTGTAAACAACAACAAAACCCACACCACCAAAATTGTAAAAATAAGTCAATATAATTTCTATCAACAATTTCTCGTCGTCGTAAGATGTTTTTTTTCCAAAATTCTGATACCAATCATGGCTGGAGTCATCATGTGTAGGAAACAAAACTGTGTATAACAACAAAAGTTTATTGAAAATCATCCCACGGTCATGGTAAAGCTAAAGATTTATCAACCAAACAAAACTGACGCCAAGTCAAATCTCGAAATCTGTCGATTAAAAATTTCCATGAAAATTACAATCACAATCGAAACTTATCTCATAAAATGCTTTTTTCAACATTCTGGAGGGTTAAAAGTTAGATGTATCATATGTAAAGCCAAGCAATACATGAAAAGTCATTTGCTATCCCATTTGCCATGAGATATATGAGTCAAGAAATCAAACAAAAACCAACAAATCAAAAAACCAACAAGTCTCTTCACTTTCATGTCACATCGTGTTTATATGGGGTAACCAGAAAGTCAATCCACAAGAACAGCCATCTCCCTTTATTATGGAGTGTTCCAAAACTATTGGTAGGTTGTTTGGAAGTAAAGAAACCCACACAGTTTGATTTATTTTAAAGATTTTAACTTGAAAACAAACTGCATCTTTCTAGCAGCAAATACTCATGTTTCAACCTGCTACATAACAATTGTCAGTCGGGTCTGCTACTAACATGTAATAGTTTTATTATAACTGGGCTTGAGAATCCGTAAGGAACTTGTAACATATATTATATATATAGTTTATCAGTCGACTTGAATCATGATGCATTACTTATAATTCACTGGATGCATTTTTCGCTGTGAAAATAAAAACGGGCGTCAGTCAGGGCGCACGGAAGGCGTTTTGACACGGGAAATTATGGAGAAAGCCCGTTTTAATAAATATTTCCCTTTTGGAAAGCGGGAAATATTTAATTATGCATTTGAAATACTAAATGATCACATGTTTAATGTTTTTTTTTTCATTTTCTAGGGTACTGAAGTTGACGTGGAGGATATAAAGAAAGTTTATTCCTTATTTTTCGATCAAGGAAGATCTGCGCAATTCTTGAAAGAATACCAACAAGAATTCATGTTCAATGAACAAACTGAATCTTCCACCATGGATACTTCATAAGTATATTCATTCTCGACCAATCAGAAGCTTGATCACGTGGTTTTCTAGCTCTCTGATTGGAGGATAAGTATCAGGATGTCCTGTGATTGGTTGGTTTAACACACATGTGGACGGTTTGAGGATTATATAACATGACGTAATATAATAATTGGGACTTCGTGACTTCTCACGATATGACCATTTAATGAACGATTAAACGTGTTTTGGGGTTTGTTATTTTGTCGAAAACAATGAGGTGTTGATGGTTTTTAATGTATATTTCTTTATAAAGTTAGAGACTTGAGTATTGTTATTTTTCAGACAGTGATGTTTTTATTTTTCCGGTTTCGCCATCATCATCATTGATGTTAGTTTTGTACAAAAGATATATTTCTATATTGTGAGTTCTCAAACAAAAAATATTGTTACATCTAAAATGTTCGACTAGTAAATTTTTAAGTAATATGAAATAATCAATTGGTTCAATCAATCCTATCTATTATATCGCTTCAAATTTGAAAACAAAATATATAATTGCCTAACTAAAATTTACATCAAACTAGAAAATGAGTTTGATACTCGGACTCAAAGCTATTGTTGAATTTTCGCAAAGTCTAAGTTCTCAATTTTTGCGACTGGATATTATTCATAAAATTCCCATCTCTTCATTTTCATTATCTCCATAGTATGCATTATCTCCATAATATGCATTATCTCCATCATAATAGTCACTATCTCCGTCATATTCTTCAACAGGGTCCTCATTCGATTCTTTTCCACCACCTGTTACTTCCATACGTTCCTTAAAAAGTTGCTCACGTTCCGTATTTTTCTTCCCATAGATTAATATAGTATTATCACCACCTAAACAAATCCTCAAAGTGGCTCGAACGGAGTTGTAAGTGATCACGTGACCATTTTGGTAAACAATTCCATTGATCCGACAAGCACGGTTGTTGCGGATGGGTAGAAATTCCGCGAAACATAATACGGACATGTCGTCTTCCCGGACAAGTGTGGTCAACAGTTTCTTGTGACAAAATAGAACAGAACAAGAGTTATACGAAAGGATTTCACCTTGGCTTGCATCATCCGAACAAAATGGTATCCTAGCTGCGTTGATCAGTTGAACGGATAAAAGAATGGAAATAATTGCCGTTGCGTCCATCCTAAAAAGACAAAGGAATTAAAGGTATTGTTATAAATAATAATCTCCAAATTTAATTCCCGCCACTCTCAGATCAAAGTCTTTTAATTACAGCCTCTTTGACTCAAATGAATCCTTAACCTGGACAAGTTTCCTAGTCTCGAACAAATGTTATGGACCCTTCAGTTAACAATGCCTCAATAAACCTTACTCCATAATTCGAAATTAACCTATTATTTTCATTTTAACCTTACCTTCTTAAAGTCTACACCAAACCTTATCACGGCACTTCATGAAATATCTATCTGTGTATAATGAGGTCGATATTGTGTCGATCTATAAAACTTTGAGGTTATGCCTGTTCCTTTCTACACTAGATCTGTAGTGTTTTTGTGAAACCTCAGAAAACTATCTATTGCACCAACAAACTTCTCTATTACCCTCTAACAAGCAAGGCTGTCCCCATAAATGTTTCAAGTACTCTATTTACAAGTGACTGCTTTCAAAATTGTGGGTTGAATTTTTTTCTTTCAGTTTTGAGTGCTTTCATCATGAAACACGTTTGACCTCCTTGAAACTACCTTTTAAATATTTCTCAGCAAAAAATTTCAAAACAATCATAAAGCTTAGCATGAATGACTTCTTTTGACGATGTAAACTTGAGTTTTATGGGGCTTTGAAAGTGAAATAAAGGATTTTGAACCTCGTGGAGCACTTTTTTTCCACTGATTCTTATATTAACCCTGAAAGATTTTGTCCTGTTGAATATTTTCGGCCCTTAAGATCCCGTTACTTTAACAGTTATGTCTTTCCAGGAGATGGAGAGATATCTGATACTTAATAATGTCAACTTGTCAAACCAATGAATTCTCTAGACATCTTTCAGAACATTTTTTTAAATCTCCATAACTCGAACACCCATGAGAAATGCAGCATTGGACTAGAGTTCTGGAGGTTGGGAAGATAAGAGTCTGTTAACTGAAGGAAGGGGTCTCAAAACCTGTTCGATTTAAGGAGACTCAACTATATGATTTGACCGTCCGTACCAAAATAGTTACCTTTGCTGGAACCTCTGTCGTGTGTAAATCTTTTAAAAGTGAGGACCACCTTCTATCTTTCGTGTGCCAAGTTGTTTTTAAATACTGCTTACAAGATCACTGTATTAAGCTTTTATTTTTCTCAAAACTTTGTATTGTTGTTGGTGAGGGGTGTTGATACATTTTATAATGACGAAACCACCTTTATTATTATAACACCCTATTTGCTGATTCGTTCCCATAACCACCCATATCTATCGTGATATCAAAGTCTCAAATCAAGTAATTCTTGACTGAAGCTTCGAACTCGAATCGAGCAAAATTGTATTGTATATGAGGATTTAGACTCTAATATGCACCTTGACGTGTATTTTGGAAAACACCAACGAAACAACCCAACCCACTTCGCCTTTTCCCTTTTTTCGTGTGGCAAACTTGACAATAAATCATGAAAAATTTCTCTAAATTTTAGTCCAATTTGTTAGAGTTATCGTGTTTTCTTTAATTCTTTGGCTTTGCACACCACAAGTTTTGATTAAATTTGATGAGATTAGTGGCTTGTGTAAATCATTTTGTGAGTGACAGCCTGTGACAAGACCATGAATAGTGAACGAATACTTAAAATTTGCTTTGTGGAGGGATCACTTTTCGCAAATTTCGGAAAACCGTTGGAAAATTTACTCCTTGCGAAAAAAATTTATTTGAAAACAGCATTTTTGCCAAAAAAGACCTAGGAAGATGAATGAAATTAGGTGAAAAATAGGCCAAATCGCGAAAATTCGGAATTTTCGATTCGCGAAAATTAATCCACTTCAGGTATTATTCAAAACAGTGCCGTAGGAAGCATTTTCATATTGAGGGGGCTGAAGTTTAGTGTCACCGCGAGGGCCAACCATGGTTTGGCCCGAGGGGGAAAATTTTGAAAATTTGAGCTCTAGATTGCTTGAAAATGCACTCAATTGTGACAATTATGACAAATTAAAAAAGAAAAACTTTGCATTTTGCAAAATAACCATTTTTGAAAAAATTATTGGGGGGGCATAGCCCCCCCCCTTGCCCCCCCAGTTGCTACGGCACTATACTCAGTGGAAATTCACCCAGTTCATAAACACATTTAATTGGCTCATTGTTTTTGATTTGATAACTTACATTTTAGTATAGTCTATAAGTAATGATTATTAGAAGTATGTTATGAAAAGTTTGAAACTCGTCGACTTGTCGAGTGAGAAGAAGAAATATTATTGAAAATTTGTTAACTTGAAATTATGAAAAGAAAAAAGAAAAACCAGATGAAAAAGAAGAATATCTATGTTCTTTTACTGCAAAAAAACACCTGCTGTTTTTTCACTCACACTTTAAAAAACTTCCTCGCTGGTTCTAAACTAACTTCAACATGGTGTTTTATCATAAAACTCATCTCTAAAGTCCCTTGAAATACAAATCTTGACGCCTTTCCTTCTTGTGTGGATCTCGATTTAACCTGACCGTGGAGAGGTCTTCCTATCGTCCTCCAAATCACCTTTGTCTAACAAACCCAACAACGAATCACTGAGAAGGAGAGAGCTATCCTTCATTTTTTGAGATATCTTCTTCATTTACTCTGCTAAATCAGATTCAGTTGAGCAACAGAGAGAAAGAAAAGCTGCGGAAGGTCTAAATGAAATACGGCAGTGAAAGAGCACTACTTGGAATCGACTTTTTGCTTCGATCGCTCTACGAGTTATTGTAATAACAGAATATCGCAACAAACACTCTATTATTAAACAGAAGAACTTGTCGTCTTAGAGTCCATTCCTTTATCGTTCATTTTGGGATAGCTAAGAGATTCGTTGATCTTCGCCACCATCGACTATTTGGTAACTTGATGTCAAGATTTTACGAAGGAAAATAACCGCTTGCTTCCCTCGATAAAACTCGGATGAAAAATCAATATTTGTTCAGCGTTAAAATAAGAAGAAGTATTTGAAAGAAGAAGAAGACAAAAAGCCTCTTCCTTTTTCTTGCTTTATACAGCTTTTAAATATTAAATAGAAGTGTATTTTGTACACGGTAAATAGAGGTCAGAATGGCAAAAGAAGTGCCGTTGAAACGAGACAGTCTACTTAAGTTGGAGAAAGTCTTAAACATTTGGAAGAGTAAAAATATAGTTGAAGTGTCACGACAATTTACTCGAAGTCGCACAGAGTCCGTCATGTTTTTGGGACGTAAACTTTCACGAAAGGATATCCAGCCTAACTCCGTTGAAGATATTACCATTACAGCGCAGAGGCTATGTGAAGAGTACATCGAAGCCAGACTAGCGCGATCTGGTTTGAAAGGGTTTGAACAGAACAGTACTGAGATCAGTGAAGAATATTCGAACGTTTTACAAAACATGGGTCAGATTCTTGAAATGAAATATCCTCGTTTGTACACAAAGCTATCATCCCATCTGAAAATTAACTATAACAGTGAAATCGTTGTGTGGGACTCTTTCAATAAATTTGGTAACTTTTTATTCACCGGTGGTATAACTTGGGCGAAGATTATCGCTTTTTACGCCTTTACGGGCGGTTTGGCGTTGGATAGTATGACTCATGGGAAGAACGAATTACCAGGACGAATGGTTTATTGGTTCGGTGTTTTTGTTTTTAAACGGCTAGCAAGTTGGATAAAAGAACAAGGAGGCTGGGTAAGAACTTGAGCGAATTGTCAACAATTCCTAAGTTTTAGATCCTACAGTGCGAAACTCAGAAAAACTGGGTTACTTTTGATTTCGACCAAAATCTTATGCTTATAAAATTCAGCTCCGAAAATTAAAATTTTCCTAGCCAGGCTAAAGTTTAGCCAGTACCACACGAACAACGCCTGACTGATCAGAAAATCGCGTGGTGGGATAGGGATATGCTAGGTAAATTAAGATTTGTTGTACACCGATGTAAGGGGAATGTTTTCATTCAAATTTTCTCTCAGAGTCAGAGTGTGCGTAAACAGACCCGGTAGAATTTTTTCAACCAGTTAGGGGTAAAAATAACGGACTGAAACTCGATGGGGATTGATATTCCCATATTTTTTATGACTGGGGATTTAAATTCTTCAAATTTTTCAAGTCAGAAAATTCAGTGGGGATATGAAAAATAGCATAATATTTTGCATAATATTCGTTTATTTTCAGTGGGGACAAAAATTGGAGTATAACTTTCCACCAGGGACGATATTTTGGCCTATTTTTCCATTGGGAAGGGTTCCCAGTGGGTCTGTGCGTGAGAAGGGGGTGTTAAAATTTGATTGTTAAGCCTCACAGTAAGCCCTTAAAAATGTTCTTCAAATATTTCAGACTTCCATCGTCGATCATTTCAACTGTGGACAAAATGAATACCCAGAATGCAACAGTGACGAGGATTTCTATGACGACGAAGAACAAAACAATCTTCTTGTTCAAATGAAAACATTCATCGAAGAAAAACGAACTGCTATCATACTGTCCGCTATTGTCATCTTTCTTTTAATCCTATTGGTCAATATGATCACGTGACCATCGCATGACACGTGTGTATTGTCATCACGAGAATGAAAACTTATGATTTCAGTACCATATCGGCCCTTTTTTACGCCGGTGTTAATGTGGCCACAATTTCAAACCTTTATACGATGGTTTGAATGCACATTCACTCTTGAACAATCAAAAAATGTTTGAGCATTTGTTTTGACAAAAACAGTTGTAATTTTGATATTCGGGAATCGGTGCAAGTGACAAAGTAGAGACAAAGTAGCAAATCTCAACAACCATCTCTTATTTCCTGCTGATTGATTTTGGACTATCAATCAGATAATATTTGGTAATCATCATTTTACTTAAATATTATATAGTTACCTATCTATATTTTATTTTGTCAAATTCTTGCTCCTTTCATAAACAATAGGCTCGGTGGATTGCTACACATACCTTAAGAAAAATCTTTTAAAATTCGCACAATTTTAGTTTATTGTGAACATTCGTTGCATTAGGGCATTTCAGGGGGTGGACGAACATTTCCAGGGGGTAACATGAGAAAAATTTCCAGGGGGTCTAAAGGAGTGTTTCTTTTTTCATTTTCCAGGGGGTAAAAAGTTATCCTAAAATTTCCAGGGGGTAAGGAGGTTTTAGTTCGTCCACCGTCACTATGAAGAATAAATTCAACTTCGACCGTCTTTCTATCTGTAAAGCGCTAGAAATATATACCGGTGCGCCACAAAAAAGTTTCTCTGTTTAAAATCAATTTTCTAAAAAGCTAAAAAATTGAAAAGAACTGTTTCTATTTCATTGTAAAGAAGAAAGATAAACTTAAATTGTAATGGGTCATTTATTAAATTCAACTCATTAGATCAAAGGTTATGCTCAATTAAATAAAAAATTTCTTCTTTCCGATGAATGGTTCTTTTGAAATTTTCAGACTGGGAGAAAATTAATTTTAAAGAGAGAAAATTTGACAAAGCGTGAAAATAGTTGACGTGAGATAATTTTGAGCTGGAAAACAATTTCGATTTGATGAAAGATGAGTTTGAGGTGAAAGATATTTGACGAAATTTTGAAATTATGTGAAAATATTTGGTGCAAAATAATTTTGATATAAAAAATATTCGGTGAAAGATAATTTTGAGGTGGAAAAATTTTTTGATTTGAAAATTATTTTACGAAAGATAATTTTTGAGGTGAAAAATATTTGATGAAATTAATTCTAATGTGAAAACATTTGATGCAAAATAGTTTTAATGTGAAAAATATGTGACGAAAGATAATTTGGAATGTGAAAAATATGTGACGAAAGATAATTTGGAATGTGAAAAATATGTGACGAAAGATAATTTGAAGGTGAAAAATATTTGATGCAAAATAGTTTTGATGTGAAAAATATATGGCAAAAGATAATTTTGAGGTGAAAAATAATTTTTGATAAAAAGATATTTGATGAAAGATAATTTTGAGGTGAAAAATACTTGAAGAAATTAATTTTAATGTGAAAAATATTTGACGAAAGACGATTCTGAGGTGGAAAACAATTTGGATTTGAAAAATATTTGATAATTTTGAGCGAGGTGAAAATATTATTCAAAATAATTTTGACGTGAAAAATATTTGATGAAATTGAAAGGTAATTTCGAGTTAAAAAAAATATTTGATGCAAAATCATTTTTGAATTCACTGGAAAAAATCGCTAAAAAAATCGAAAACTGCAGAGAAAGATTAACTGTGAAATTTTTTCTGCACAAAGCATTGTGGGGAATTCTCGGGGGTCAAATATGATGTTAAATATAACTGAAAAAAAGAATATGACGAAAAAAAATTCAATGTGAAAATCTTTGGTGAAAAATAATTTTGATGAGAAAATGTTTGACGAAAAATATTTTTTCACATCGGTGAAACATCAAATGAAAAAAAAACAACAATTTCATACTGATACCATTGAAACAAAAAGAAATTGCAGCAGAAACAAGAAAAAGCTCTACTGTTATGATATAACATAATGAGAAATAGGTTGGGAAATTGTGATTGTTGAAAAGATACCTTAAGTGGATTAATTTTTGCGTGGATTTAATTTGGCAATTGATCATTTTTGTAAAATTTGGCGAATTGGGAATTTGCAGACACTAAAATGGTAAATACTACTATAAGATATACTGAAAAGGTGTAACTTTTCACATGATATTCTTTTTGTTAAATTTGGCGAATTTTGTAAAAATTTTGCAAAATTCGCAAAATCTAATCCACGCCAAAATCAATCCACTTAAGGTATTCGTAAGTGGAATAATACTGGGTGTACCACAAAAGAAGTTTCTCTCTTTGACCTAATTTTCTCGAGTTCTATAAATTTTAAAATAACACATCGGTTTTCATTGGAAATAAGAAACATAAATTTGAATTTTGATTGGTCAAATGAAAATGTACGTACGCAGAGAAAGTTTTTTCATAACCCTTTTTTGCTTGTTTTTTTGTCGACTTTTACGCTTTTTATACGCATCAAGGAAATAAAAAGGTTTCTTAGTCAACATTGAGTTTCATGTATGAAATAAAAGTCCGACCCAAACGATTTGAATTCGAAATTTGCTTCAACCGAGGGGGGGGGGGGTTTGAGTGAAAAAGTACGTACTTACCAGGGGGTATAGCCATTTGCGTGCGAGGGATACTCGATTTTCGTCATTTTAGTGCGTACGTATTATGCAGACGGCCCCTGACTATGATTAAAATAAATGACGGCTTTAAGAAATTTTTCAAAGATTTCAAACATATATTTTGGTATGTATAATTTTTGACAAACTAAAAAAAGTAAACAATATATTCTCCTTCTAATAAAGTTCAAAAGATTCTTAAAAAGTTAAAATATCTGAGTCCACCGGTAAAAATGCTTGCTTGGTGAATTTGTTAATGGGTTTGGTATGAATGAGAAATGTAGTAACGAAAAAACAACAACATTGGAATAGTTTAGCCAAAACTCTTTAAAAAAGTCCTGCTCTTATTAATCCTGAACATTATTACTAAGTAAAGATATTTGGCTAGAAGAGAATTGATTTTTGGAAGATCTGTCAAAATCCTGAATATTTCTTCAGGCAAGTGGAACAGCTGGACACTGATAAAAAACAAATTTAAACATCGTATCTATAATGTCTAAAACAGAAATATTACATTAGACTAGAATTGGGTGAAGTATCGTATTTGAATATAAAGATAAGAGATACATAATTTTCTAACTCTAAGTGACATGAATAATATAAAACTTTACAGAACCTTGATCATTTAAAAAAGAAATTGAAAAGCATGCTAGGAGCTGTTTTAAAAGTTTCGTTCCGTGAAAACAAAATTAAAACCCTTGAAAAGAATATCGAATTAACTCCGAGAAAAACTACCTTAAAGGATGAAATTTTTAGCAAAACCTAATCTAACAGATTGAAGGACATTTTCACCGGAAAATCAAATGTTTTATTGGTTATAGGATTTTCTGCGGAGAAATTGTTGTTAAAATTAAACAGCAACATGTTCTTTCCACCGAAATTTCTCCCTTTATAAAAATGTAAAATATACGTTATCATTATTAAGCAAGCAAACATTTCTATTCACGCAAGAACTAATTTTGGAGAGACAGCAAATAATTTAATTTTGGAGAGAGGTAATTTCGAAATTAGTTCTCTTTAAGGTAGTTTTAACAACATTACAAGAATGCAGTCTTCTCGATAGCGGAAAGAAAAAGGTTTTTATTTTTCCACTTCAGTTTTTTTCATAATCACACACACGATAGCCGCTAATAATTACCCAGATAATACCTTATTTCTTTTGCGGAATTGATTTTTGCGGTCGTTAAATTATCTTAATATTTACCGGAATTAAATTTTGCGGTCAGCTAGCATGAAATAAAAATTTTCATGAACCAAAATTCTGTTGATACGTTTTGTACAAAAATGGCAGACATCAATTAGTGTGCTTAGAAAGAAATTCATTCAAATGGGTCTAAAATTCTTGTTAATTTTCAATGAAAAATTAATTTTCCTTTAAAATTTCACCAAAAGAGCTTCAACAAAAATAGATCTTGAGTCGTTCAGAACAGTAGAAAGGCTCAAAGAGAGAAAGAAAGAGCAGTTGTGCTTATTAGCAAAAAAATCTTTGAAATGAAACTTAAAGAAAATTTATCGTTAAATTTATTTTTGCGGATGACCAATTTCGAAAAATTTTGCGGGAATTAATTTTTGTGGTCCGTAGGTCGACAAAATTTGTGCGAGAACTAAATTTTGCGGTTTCGGACCAAATCCGCAAAAACCGCAAAAATTAGTTCCCGAAAAAATTAGTTCCCTTAAGGTAGTGAGCAGTCAGGCTATTTAAGAAGGGTATTAACCATAGATTTATAAAGCCCGAAGGGCTAGATATCGTGCTTTGGCTGAAAAGTGTGCCGAGGTTAGGTAAGAAATCATTCCTTGGTCACGTGACATTACAATAAAAATTTCAGCGCTTGACCAATAGGAAGCTTCGCAGGTTTTCGAAAACAACAGCAGCAATATCTTTTGAGACACTGACACATTTTTTGCTTGAAAGAGCTTAAAGCAAGACAACTAGCCCTTCGGGTTTTACAGAAATATGTGGTATTAACCTGTTTCAACTCACTTAATAATAAAATGGGGCATGAGTAGATCGGTCGCTGTTAAGTGGCATGATACTTCGACTTGCCAAACACCTCTCTACAAAATATGGACAGCGGTTTTGACGTGACGACTCATTTGTTAAAGCATGTTCACGGTTAAAGATACGAAGAGAACCCAACTTTATGAATTCAAGGGTTTATTCCTGAAAATCGATTACCTTATTACACAAATATTACTAGGTAAGTATTTAACGGCCTTGAAATGTGCACGATTTGAAATTAATACGATTTTTTCTGCTTTTTCAAGGAAACAGCGACTGGTTTGAATTAAGGGATAGGAGTCTTTATTCACACAAAATTTTTCAATTCGTGCTAATAAAATGACTAGTATAGTAATATTCCTGTAGTATGGTAATCGGATAAATAAAAAGAAAAGATTCTAAAATCTCAATTTTCAAAATAAAAAAAAAGTTTATCAATCTAAGTTTCTTTTAAAAATCATCTAAAAACGAGTAAAATAGTCTAAAAAAGTCACCAATTGGCCCACAAACTGAAACATACGTTACAATCATTACATTTTTGTAGTTTGACTTAGCTGTTCACCTAACGTACTATGGGTAGGGCTTGTTGGACTTTCACCCAACAAATCTAACTGATCATCCAATGTGAGGCTGAATTTGTCTTCAACGGGTAATTTCATACGTTCCATGACAGGTTGATCGGCTGAAGTATCTTGAGTGTTTTCACCGGTAGCCGAAACGAACGATTCATCTGATTCGTTACTAACACTTTTACGTTTTTTCTTCTTCTTTTTTTTCTTTTTCTTACTTTTCGTCGAATCGGGCGATGCGTCATTCGGTGGAGAATTTTCGTTGTTCGTTCGCTTGTGGTCGCTCGTATCATCTGCCGGCTGGTGCTCGTTTTCAATTTCTCCGTTAGCTGGCTCCATGGACTGTTGTTGCTCGTCCTGAATCTGTTGTTCGGTTATTTGATTGTCTGGAATTTGTTTTTCACTTGGTTCGTCAGATTTTAAATGTCCGTTCAGTTCCTCCGTCGAAGTTCGGTTATCATTCGGCTCGGTAGGCAGTCGTTGTTCGTCGGTCGTTTCGTTTTCGTCGTCGGGTATTCTTTGATCGCTTGCCTCCACATTGGATATTCGTTTTTCACTCAGTTCCTGGTCATTGTCGTTGAAGCTCGTTCGTTTCTCGTTTGTCTCAATACTCACAATTTCGGTTGGTTCTTCCTCCCTGATAACGACACATTTATCATCATCTAAAGTAGGTTCAGTTACCAAGGTCGAGTTATTGGGATTCATGTCTGTATCCAATCTTGCATGATCAAAGAGCTCCCTTTGTTTTTCATTTCCAGTAAGAATGGAATCTTCCTGACTTATCTCATCCGGTATTTCATCTGAAGACATCGGAGGTACTCTTCTCGGTGAGAGTGATCTTTGACTTAACGATTCACTCATAAAATCATTGGAAATGAACTGATCAACAAAGGATACAGCAGCAGTATGTAAACGCTTCATTTTGTCTGAAGATGGATCCACTGTTGGAGTGCGTTCACGAGTGGATGACGAAATCACACACTCTTTTTGTTTAGAAGCCGAAATTTCATTCATAGCTTCTAAGAGATTTTTAGTCACGATATTCGCACAGAAATTTTGTATGTTAGAAATGTTCTCTTTTCCTTTGTTAGGAGGGGAGTCGATACGCTTCGTTTTCTTTTGAGCTAAATTCTGATTCACTAGAGATAAAATGTTTGAGCTCAGTCTGTCACTGAAAGTAAACAGACCATTCGAAGGGGAAGCTACCTTTTCCTTAACAACAACTTGCTCAAAAGCAGGAGTAAGTACAGAAACAGTCTCTTCAATGTTAGCTTCATTAATATCGCACTGGTCTTCAGGAGACTTCTCCTCGGCGTTCGAATTGTCCTCGTTCGACCCGCCTCCGATAGAATTGGTTGGCGTTTCCACCCCATCTTCAACATTATCCAGTAAACTTCCTAACGAAGCCGTCAAGGCAGCGTGGAAACGATCTGGTGTTAGGTCAGCGTGAATATCACGCAATGAAGAACCAAACGAAATCTCACTTTCTTCCGCCACGGGCGACAATTTACTTTTAGGGCGGAATGGGCGGTGGTTAGTGAAACTAATCTGTTTGCTTTCTTCGGGCGGCGGCAGATCTAGGGGTGGTAATTTTTTGATGACTTCGTTTTTATCTTCATCGATATCTAGTTCCCAGTCCACGTCCATGGAGTCGACTTTCGGATTTGCACAGCCGCATTGGTTACAAAATTGCTGCGTTAGTTTATCTCGTAGAGTTTTAACGAGTTCCTCTCGCACTTTGATCTGTTGCTCTTTTTTTGAGATCAAATCTTGTATCTCTTTTTGTTCTTTCCGTAAATTACTTTCAAAGTCAACTAACCGTATACTTAAATTTTCCATGTTTTTCTCGTACACAATTTTCTGTTTGCGTCGTTTACGTTCAGATTTGCTAACGAGGGCGGTGAGGCGTTCAACCTCCTTGCTGAGGCTCTCATTTTTCTTTTTGAGGTCGAGTGCCGTATCTTCTTTACAATGGTTCTGGTTGTTTACTTTTGCTGTCGTAACTGCTGACGCCATCTTTACACAAATATTTTCATAGCTTATTTTTCATCTTTTTGGTTTTCTAAAATATAAAAAAAAAGATTTTTAAAAGATAAAGCTGAATAAAGACATAGCACGGAAATACTCCATAACTTTCTTATCCTTTTCGCATGAAACCTTTCCAAGTTTTCATTTCCGTTTCAATGTGGAGCGTGTGTATACCGGCCTGTACATAAATCTTTATGTGCAGTTTACTATCCATGTTTTTCATTGCTTAAAAAAAGAACAATTTTCGCATCTTTCAACTTGAATGTAAGTTGTGACATTCAACAAATAGCATAATGAGGAATGCATATTTTTAACGAATATCGCAAGTAATTAGCAATCAAAACGCTGGAGACGTACAATTTGTAGAAAAGAGATTTTGTGAGTAATTTCTTTTGATCTAAAATCATCTCACAGTCACATTAAGGGTTTTCATTCTTTAGCTTTCATATGGATACCAAATCAATGAAATCAAACTAATACACCCTTAAAAGTGGTCTTAACATGGTCGCAAAGAAGTGTACAAAAACATAAACATTATTTACGTTAAACCTGAGATGACTAGGTAAAAGACAACAATCTTTCACTATTGCTTGCTATTGTAACTTCTAACTGAAAAATAACAGTCCGGTTTTAATGGTTAAAGTCTTTTAAAGACTAACACTTCATAAGTACATGTCAGAAAAACTAGGGAAGTTATAACTGAAAATCAAAAATAACTAGATAGTTCAAATATTTACAGAAAATTCACATAAAATATGTGCCCTGTAGAGTTTTCTTTTTGTGTATGAAACTTTCAATGACATATTTTTTCATATTAAAAGTATAAAACTACTGTAACCTCTTGAACTCTCAAAAGGGTAATATTACACACATGCATCTGAAAGATATAATCAAAACTTTCTCCACAAGGTAAATATAAAATAGACAGCTCCAATTCTCACATAAAAGTCTTGGGCTCGGCTTATCTTTTAATCAAATCTCATTTCCTCTAGTAAAGTGTCTCCTTTATAAAAAATTCTACAAGTTTTTACAGAGCACTGTCTTTGGTGAAACAAACCCACATTATCACTACGTTTCTACATACATTTTGACTCCCAAGAGATAGCAGACTAGGTTTTCATATTCCAAACAGGTGATTTTATGGCTTTAGATTTTTTATTTTAAGGAAATATCACAATCACTTTCTGGTGATGTAATTAATTTTAAATGAGGTGCACTGGTTAAGTTCTAATCATCCTTGCCTTCCTTGCAGAAGGTCTGAGTCCAATTCCCACTGTGATAGGGTTCATTTAAAAAGGTAGAAATTATCCAAGGCAATGCGACAAGTGAACGATTCTGAAAAAGGCAATGGCGAGAAGATGTTTAAAGGAATCATTGAACGGATTTGACCTCCAAAAGTTACAAGTTGATCTAAGTTGATAACGTATTGAAATAATACAGTTGTCGTTACTATTCTTAATTTACATGAACGATATGCCTGACGAAGTTAAATAAAAACAAGTGATACTTTGATGGACCTACCTGGATTATGCATTTAACACGTTTATAAGTTAGGTCACGTTTTTTTAGCTGAAATATACCCCAAAATTTTTTTCTCCAAAAATCGGGCTCCGTCACATTTGAGGGTTTATAATTATGAATCTTTATGCAAAAAATCGTAGAAAATGAAAGAGCCAATCAATCTAATACCTAAGTAATTGATAATGTGCTTATAAAAAATATCGAATTTGGCCAGTTTTTCTATAAAAACATGCCAAACAACCAAAATTTCCTGTCTAAACACTCGTGAGAAAAGAAAAACATCTATCTCATAAAAAAATTGAGTAATTTGACTAAGAACATTGATGTATGCTTATTAATAGTGATTCTTATAGATAAACATGCGTTTTTGAGCCAACAAAATTTTTTTTGCAAAAATCTGCTTAAGCCATCTTTTCCTATGATGGTACCCTACTTTATGCAGAAAATTAGAAAAATTAATGATCCAATTTTTCACAAGTCTAAAAAACCTGTTTTTTAGCCGTTTTTTTGGCCCAAATTTGCCCAAAAACATTTTTTTTCGAAAATCGGGTTCTGTCACATTCAAGGGTTATTAGTTATGCATCTTTGTGTAAAAAATCATAAAGAATGAAAGAGCCAATCTCGAGAAAAGCCAATACCTAAGTAATTGATAATGTGCTTATAAAAAAATATCGAATTTGGCCAGTTTTTCTATAAAAAAACGCCAACCAACCCAAATTTCCTGTCTAAACACATATATTCTTCAAAAGTAAGCCCTCTTGAGCAGATAAAAACATATATCTCATAAAAAATTGAGTAATTTGACTAAGAACATGAATGAATGCTTATTAATAGTGATTCTTATAGATAAACTGCGTTTTTTTGAGCCAACAAATTTTTTGCAAAATCTGCTTGAGCCATTTTATACCTATGATGGTACCCTACTTTCGTGCAAAAAATCAGAAAAAATTAATGATCCAATTTTTCACAAAGTCCAAAAAACCCGTTTTTTAGCCGTTTTTTGGCCCAAATTTGCCCCCAAAATTTTTTTTTCGAAAATCGGACTCCGTCACATTTTGGGCATTGCCATTTTGCATCATTGTGCAAAAAATCAGAAAAAACTAATGAGCCAATCTCGAGAAAAGCTGGTAACTAACGGACGGACGGACAAAGGTTAATTTATAGGACCTCCACCGGGGTAGGTCCAAAAAAAGGATCTATTTCAGATGATGCATACCTTTATCGTTCAATCCTCTCAACTGAAGATATGCTGCACAACTTTAAAATGACTTTAAAATAGTATTGAGGGAAACAAATCGGTCAATGCAATTCCGTCTTGACAAATTTTTAATTTTGAGATTGACCAACAAAAGAAATATCATTGACATATCATTGACATAACATTCATGGTCAAAAACATAAAATTAAAAACTGAAATTTGTCATGGACTGACAAAAACACGCATCGAATGTGCTTTAAAATATCCATAAGACAGTCGGTACCACTACATGAAAAGGCAACTATTGCCTTAACAAGAAATATTTTCCGAACGGGAAGGTGAAAATAACCCGAACAGGAAACTGTTTCCAAATTGAAAATTTCGTCACTTTTCTGTTTCCTGTTTCTGTTGGTGGAATATGCAAGTACGATATGGGATCTAGTAGATAATTAATCCTTAATTTACCAAATTGAAATGATTTAACGAAAGTCCATTCCATATCGCTGGATAGCTAATAAATGGTGTTATGAAGTGAGCCCAGATACCCTCAGAAAGCCTTTGGACCTAGAAACCCTTGAATGTAGGAGATAAAAATCAAAATTAAGAATTGGCTAAAAAGAAAAATAGTCTTGTTTCTGGAAATGCGGGTGACAAAAAAAAACTCACCCAGTCGCCGGCAGCAAAATATTTATTTTTCTATTTTTTAGGATTTTCCAGGGATTTTCTTACACTCTTGATTATTTCTTTATGTAGAAATACAAAAGTTAGATACTCCTTAAAACCTACAAAAAATAGAGGTATTATACCCTCTATCAGAAAATTTAGGTGGAATCTGAGGCTGAAACTTTCTGTGTTGAAAGTACACTATGGTTTTCTTCTTTAGCAGTGATTTTTTGTAGAAACCAGTTTTCCTTTTTTCACGAGGAAGTCCACCCAAAGAGGCAACGTTGTTAATGTAAGATTCCAACCAATTCAAAGGAAAGTCGAGTGTTCTACATCATTCTTTCCCTCTATGGTATACTATGGTATACTGTAGTACTGGAATAAACTGCCATCGAATGTTGCAAATTATCGCTAAAACTAGAACTAGAGAATTTCTCACTAAAGCAGCATGGTGTGGTTATTAGAAACTCGTTCAATTTATATGGGCATTTAATGTGGACATGATAAGGTTTTTTTGAATATGAATGGGAAATCCTATTTTGCCAATCTTTTGACTCAAAGCTATTTTTTCTGTACAGCCAATTCATGATCCATATATGGATTTGAGGAGACTCATCACACACGACAGAGTCAGCTTGGGAAATACCATGTGTTTCCATTTTGAGAAATGACACGTAAGCCATCCATGGCGCAAGAAATCAACAAAAGAAACTAATAAAAGATCAAAGAGAAAAGTGAGAAAAAATGATTGTTCGCCAATCTTAGGGCAGCTTAGGGACTTGCCAAACTCAAAATTAAGTTGGCGGGTTTCATGAGTTTTCCTGATGAAGACTCCCCAGATTGGCAAACATGAAGAAATAGAAGAAAAACTAATGATTCACCCCTGGAAAATATTTAGATTGCTTTGCTCAATCACAAATGCTCGTGAAAGGGCTAAATAATTGTCTTATTTTGTCCAATCAAAAAATTGTTGTACGATTGTTTAAAAAGCAGTATCCAATCAAATGGAGGTAAAGCGCTTTCATCCATTCAGAAAAGATTCTTTGAAAAAATAACGCTTGCATCAAATTCCTGCTTTTGTTTGAGAACTAAAATAAGAAAAAATTCATCCCTTAGAATCTGATGAGCGAAATTACAGACGCCACTGAGAAGAAGAATCCACTTTTGTTTTTATTGCAGATTTTGATATAAACATTGCATGGGGAATACTTCTGTCAATGTGTACTATGTTTCAACTAACATGCATAGCCCTCAAATGCATTACCTGGCTGGTCAAAGTTAAATCAAAACTTTACAAAATTTGAGGGGTGTAAAATGTATATCTCCTAACCAACCATAAAAGTGATGTCATGCATAATTATGTTTAATATCATTGATTATCATTAAATTTGAAATTACTTTGAGTAAAGAAAACGATTTAAGTTAATTTCATACTCAAAAGTTTCATGCCATCCAGGATGGCAATCTTCAGTGAAATAAACGTTCTATAAAAATCCTCAATTTAATGTCTTCAAAAATCTTTCTGACGTCAATTCAAAATAAAAATCATTTGAAAGTCTTGAGGAGAAATTTCGGTCTGTGACGGCATTAGTTGTTTTGGAGAACGCACGGCCTATTGAATAACAAATTACTCCACATACATTACTTTCCCTCATCTAATAAAAATATGTGATAAATTATCTTGTCTCTAGGTAACTGTTTGGAGTAATTAGTTATTCAATAGGCAGATAGGCCGTTGCGCAAAACAGTTTTTGGTGATGATTTCAGTTTGCTTATTTAACAAGTTCTGACCCAAATAGGTGGCAATCTCAAACTTCTCCTGTAAACATAATATACAGTTGTGTAGGTATAAGCTCTCACACTAGCTGGCACACTATTTTCCAGCTACCTTAAGGGCAGAAATTTTCGCGAGAAGAAATTTTCGCGGAATTTAATTTCGCGAATCAGAGTTTCAAAATGGCAAATTTCGCGGAATTTAATTTCGCGGAATTTAATTTCGCGAATGAACCGATTTTAAAAGTTTCACGGAATTTAATTTCGCGATTGAGAAGAATTTAACAACTTAGATTAACTTTTAAGCATAACAGAGTTGTTTATATATGTTTATATTTCATAAAAAATACACGTTATAATGCTTAAAAATCAATTGTGTCCATCTTTTTTGGTAATACCTGGTCAAAAACAACAAAATAAAAGAAGAAGAAAAAAAATCGAATTTTGCGGAATTTAATTTCGCGATTTAACAATTTTGGTGTGCTTCGCGGAATTTAATTTCGCGAATCACGAGCAAATTCGCGAAATCAAATTTCGCGAAATCAAATTCCGCGAAAATTTCTTCCGCGAAAATTTCTTCCCTTAAGGTAACTGTAGGGTTTCCATTCTTCTCCTTGATGTTCCAGAATTCTGTTGAAAAGATTGTACTGTTTCTTAGTTCTCGTTAGTCAGCGATAGCTTGTGTGTGCTGAAATGTTTCTTAAAAGTAGTTTCGAACAATCCAATACAGTCAACTGCTCTAACTTGGGACTATCTGACAAAACATGGGACGGCAATTCGACCACCATTTCATCGAACCTGCAAAGTCATTTTATTTGAGTTAATAAACAGTGTATTAAAAGGTGCTAAATTTCTCTTTCGCATGCCGCTTTGTAAACCAGGCTAGCTGCTTAGCAGCTCTGGTCAAGGGGACAAGTGGTTTTGTTTCAAAAGTAAATTTGAGATTACACCTTCAGCAGCCATAGAATAACATCTGAATTTCCCCCCAGCTTAAAATTTATTATCTCGCATGATTTTTCATCATCCAATCACGCTGTTTTATTTACCCGCGATTCTATAGACCAATTCACTGTGATGTCATTATGTTTTGGTTTGTCTTGTTTAGTCTAGCAAAGTTGCATTGAAAAACAGAATAATGGAGACAAATGCCCCCAATCTTGCCCCCAATTTTTGTCTCTTTTACCTTTGTTTTCAAGCT
Source organism: Clytia hemisphaerica (assembly GCF_902728285.1). Classification (NCBI taxonomy): domain Eukaryota; kingdom Metazoa; phylum Cnidaria; class Hydrozoa; order Leptothecata; family Clytiidae; genus Clytia; species Clytia hemisphaerica. The sequence continues at coordinate 407,154 of NW_027103559.1, read as the reverse complement.
GAAAATGTAAAACAAAAGCGAGATCACAAAAACAAACCAAACTAAGTCAGTTATGAACAAGTGCAAATTAGGATACCTGCCGGCAATCTCTCCTACTTAGGAGAGTTGTATCCTAATTTGGAGATTTAGGTATATATCCTAAATAGGAGAGCAGACACTTTGACCCTGAATTTTTGAGGTTACTTCTTCGATCCGCGTTTGGAAAACTATGCAAACCTTTTCTTCATCGAGATTTGCACCACTGACCAAAATTTCAAATAATTTCTCTGGCGGGTGCCTTGAAAATTAACATCCGTAATAATCTGCCGTTTAGAGCCTAAAATTTTGCGAACATGAGCTAAAAGATTTGTTTTTCTTTTTACGGAACGGCCCATTACGGTCCAATTTTCGCGCAAAAAAAGCGTTTGTATATGCTAGTTAGCACATTTGAGTGGTGTTTTGGGCTATAGGTTTGCATTCCACCATCCAAACTCGATGAAATTCAGTACACAATCTCATTCGCTTATTATTTACATCTTGGAAGTGGTAAGATGGCGCGGATGTGTCTGGTTGGTGAAAAATACAGGTTTTTTGATTTTTAGTATCCTAATTAGGATGTTGATTGCTATTTTGGATACTTTTCAGGCATATTTCCAGGGGTTTTCTGGACCTCCTGTATGCTTTTTTCGAGCCTAAGGCACATTCTGAAACTCAATCTTTTGATTAATCCTGGAAATTTGCCTGTTTTTGTATCCAATTTTAAGATACTCTCCTAAGTAGGACTGTAAGTGAGAAAGCGGTCTATCAGCGAGTAACTCGCCAATAATACTTGTCCGACAAATATAACATTCTAAAATGGTAGAATAGAGCTGTGACGACCCTGGACACCGCCGTACATTGCGCGGTGGAGTCCGGTGGGTGTCCGGTGGTATTTTAGGTAAGATCGAAAACACCGTACAACACCACCGTACAGAATCCCACGATACACGGAATTGCCACCGATCGACTTCCCACCATACAATGGAACATTACCCCCTAATGGATGACATCAATTTTTGAAATAAATTTTTGCACGGAATTCCAGGCAAACTTTAAAGAGAAAGTATCGGAATTCCATGAATTTTAGTTAATTTTGCATTAAAGTATTGGAATTCCATGATTTTTTTATGTTAAATTTGTTAGGGAAATTCCGGACTTTCTTGAAAGCAATTTGCTACGGAAATTCCATGTCGTCCATTGGGGGGTAACGAATAAAAAATGGAATGGCCCAATGTCAGTCAGGACCTCTTTGGTCTTTTTTAACATTAGTTCGGATAGAATAAAAATATACCTGATCAACACAACCAAACCTTCTGTCTTGCGTTTACTCTTTCCTTCACAACAACTTTCGTTTTTGCTTATGTAGGTTTTAAAATCCACAAGTAATGAACCTCTTATAGCTTTATCTGAATAAATCTGGTTGAAAACCTGCTATCAGGTTTCATTCCGTACGTTTTTTATCCACGTGGTGAACCGGTTTCCCCGATTTCCCGATAATTAAAAATTGGAACTTTCCCGTGGGCGCGATTGGGCGTACCGCCATCGCGAAATATTTTTCGTGAAAATTTACCGTATTCTAACGCTAATTTAATCTAGATAGGAAAACAAATATTAAATTTGACTCTTTTTGCTCGTATTTCTAAATTTTACGATAAAAAGAACTATTTACAAATTATTTTCTTTAACGGGCGTTGAATCGATATTGACATATTTAATGATGTCACAATCAATGCCGTGCATATTTTGCAGTGTCGTGCATATTATGTCAACATCCTTTTCATTGGATAAATACCACTAAAATATACAAGAAAAGTAAACATAAATTTATCGCCCGCGAGCACGGATTAGCTAAGCGCACCTCTCTTATTCATTATCTAAGAATTGGAGCGGGCAAAGATTACCGCGCGGCTGATAGCGGGCAAGGTTATTTGAAGATGTTTTCAGTTATAATCCAAGGAACAAACTAAACAAAGGGTATTTTAGTGCTCTATACGATGATCGGTATTTTTTTTGAATTCTATGTTTAGATTTTTCTACCCAGCCCCGTTGCTATGTACGCGCGCCTTGTTGCTAAGACCTTTGCTTGAAATCGAAAGTGAAACCAAAATAATTTAGCGCAAACTGCCGTTTGCGTAATATCGATAAAGTGAAATGAGGTCCTGACTGAATGTACGGCGGTATTTTTCGTGTTACGGTGGGACATGTATGGTGGTAAAAATAGGTTAGGCTCCGACCACTGTACACCCATCGGACTCCACCGCGCAATGTACAGCGGTGTCCAGGGTCGTGAGCTGTGTCTGTGAGTGGAGCTGCGTAGATCTTGATTCTTGCATTGTTACATTTGTTTTGAAATTTTGCTCATTTTCCCCTCTGATGCAAGTTGCCCAACCACCAACTTCCACGGTATGTAAGCATTTTATTGTTGGAATAGAAAAAAAGAAAAGAGGCAAGTCTAGCCTAGCCTAATTGTCAGCTCTAAAAAGAATTTGAGAGCTTATTTTGTATCATATCATCAAAAACAAAAAACACAGTATTTCCCCCAAGCTCATGTCTTGTGGTCCATACTTTAGACTAACCATAAATGCTTATATACTAATTTTTATATCACACTTTTATCTCAGTCTCAGTACAGTAGTACACACAGTAGTTGTCTGTTCAGACAGTCAGGAGTTCTATCCTAATTAAGCATATTTTTTCGGTTTGTGTAAACCGCAGGTTACAGGTCACAGGTTACAGGTTACAGGTTACAGGTCAGTGATGATAGGTTGACTCTAATCAATGTCATTGCAGAGGAAAATGTTTGGAAAACACAAAGAATTATCAAAATTCTCAAGCAATTTCATCCATATAAAACCATTTCAAACATCAAAATTTAACCATGTGCTTTTATCGATCTTTCGCAGTTTGCGCCGTGTATAACGCAGACCAGAAAATATTTGAAACCATATTATACGTATAACAGGTATATTACATATTGTAATGTTTGTAATGTTGTATGATGGTTACATTATAATAAAACACATCGCTCTAAAACTACCTTCTCAGAGAACTCACGAGCTTCTGATTGGTGTAATTTTATATCCAGCCATATTGTTATCATCTCATTCGGCATGCTAAATATTTTTGGTGTTTTTCTCTTGTAAGACATGATATTTTGTGATTCTGTCAATATTTTTGTCAAAAATTGTCATTAAGTCATTAAAATAACAATTGAATGATTAATTAGTTTCATCCTTCTAAAACCACTCTCTTAGGGACCTCACAAGCTTCTGATTTGTGCCGTTTTACATATCCATTCACACCATCCACATCACATTTTGTATAATAAATATTTTTCGAGCTTTTGTCTTGTTAGGCATCATATTTTATGATTTTGTCATTATTTTTGTAAGTAAGTGTCACTAGGTTGTTATTCTATTCTATTCAATTGTCATTTTATATGTATTACGTTTTTGTAATTTAATGAGTTATGTATTGATGTTATGTTATGTATATGTTATAATCTTATCTTTTTTCCGGTCTGCACTTTGTTGACCTGTAACCTATGACATGTAACCTGTGACCTGTTACCTGTGACCTGTAACCTGCGGTTTACACAAACCGATATTTTTTTCGATCGCACGGACTTTCTTAATTAGGATTATCCCTTTGTTTTTCAATCCTAATTATAAGAACATATATATCGAATTTCCAGTTTTTTTCCAAAAATACAAATTTCCGCAGATTCTTATCAGCTTCCAATGAAAGAATTTAGTGTGTAGAGCAGATTTTGAAAGTTTGATATAGTAATATGGATGGAGTCTTGAGTTATGACATTTAGAAAAATTTTCTATTACCCGCGACAAAAACGCGTATAAAACGCGGGTGTATTGCCCTATCTACACCGTAGCAGATACAGTCGAGGATTATGCCCTAAATAAGAGATTACTCTATTTAAGAGAAGGTCTCTTAAGTAGGAGATTTCTTTCTCTTAACTAGGAGACTATTCTTTCTTCGTTAATTTTTGGCCTTCTCATCATTTGCGCAAGTTTTGAACTTCATAGATCGACTCAGCACGTTTTTTTCTCCCTTCTAGCAAAATTTGGTTGAGTTCTGCTTTTGTTTCGTGGACCTAGGATGGCTAGGGTCTATCAATCTAAAGGCCGATCTACATCATGAGAATTTCGTGAAAAGTAATAATATAGTTCGGGCCATATTTAAGAAACGCGTTTAAGCGCGGTCAAAACGCGGGTCAAACAGAAAGTGAGTCGCTCTTGTCTCTCCTAAATAAGGGGGTTTGAGAAAAAACGCGTTTTGAAGGTCGAGGGTGTTTCTTCATTATTTTAAAAATTACGTCAACACATGCAAATGAGGCTATTTATGGTTTTTCGAAGTTTGAAAAAGAATGAAAAGGTATTTTATTTTGGTTTTTGGGTCATCGGAATCACGGAAACGTGATCTTTCACGTGATCTTATTTTCATATTGCGTCTGCTCTGAAGTAAATTTGTGAAACGTACAGAATTCTCCTAGTTTAGGTAACATTCTCTTAAATAAGAGACTGAAAATCTCCTAAATAAGGTAATCCTCTAACTTGGGTATTCTCTTATTTAGGCTGATGGAAATTAATGATATGTTTACCGTAATGACGATTTTCAGAATTCGATGCGGCCAAGTTTTCATTATTCATTATTCATTATTTTCCCATAAACATTTATTTTTACCAGATTTTTCGTTTTTCCTTATAGATACACAATCTCCTCTTGTGTCTCCGGAACTCTCGTGTTTTTATTGATTCTTTTGGTTCCCGTTTGTACGAGCTTAAAGAGATAAATCTTTGTCTTCCTGCTAGAGAATTATATAATGTTATTTCCACAATATGACAAAATTAAATTCACACGGTAAAGACTACTAGAGGGCTGTTTGGGTTGTTAACAATCTAAAAAACCCACGGGCCGTTTGTTTTGATATCAACTTCGAAAATTTTTGTTCTCTGCTCAAGTGGGAGGAAAAATAATGACAACTTTTCGAGAAAATGGCAAATAATGACAACTTGATGCGGCAGGTTTTTGAACACGCGGGCGGCTTACGGTAAACATAACATTAAATTCCATCGGCCTTAGGGCATAATCCTCGACTGAGATAAACATTTATAATGTAGCACGGGCTTTAATATTCCTAATTAGAAGGTGCCTAATTAGGCAGATTTTTACTTATGGCGTCATTTTGAAGCCCTCCGCCCAAATTTAGTTTTGATTTTTGGCTCAATATATCATCTTTGACCTGCTCTATCTATTGGTATTGCTCATACAGTCAGGCACATCCTGGCAAATGAACGGGCAGTTACATCAAAATGCCTCGAAAATGTCAATATGAAAATTGCGTAATCAGAGAACGTATGTCTCGCTCATTATAAAAAGGCCGATACAAACTTTCAATAATTGGATTGTAACATCGAGTTAAGTCTCTTTTGTTAAGTCACCAGGGGGTAAATAAAACAGACCTTGATACATTTATCGTTTGTTTCAACTTGACAATTCGTTTAAAACTCAGCCTCCTAAATATTTGGGGTAGGTAAATATGTACAAAAAAATTCATACTTTTCCAACCCGGCCAATCTTTAAAAAAGAAGCGAACAATAAAGTGTAATTACCCTTTCCAAATAAACCCCTGCGGTGGCGAGCGTAGTCTACTCTGACGTAATTGTAAAATTTATGTAATGGGAGTTTGACATAGTAATGTAATGTTGTTTGGGGAATTATGAAGTTCTCTGGAATTCCGATTGCATTTATTCAGGTTGATTTTTTATGACTTCTAATGGTACTTTTTCTAACGAGTTTGATTACTCTGTTCTCACACTTATGTCTTTTTTTTTTGCGTCCTTTTTCGTGATTACTTTTATTTATATTTTTAAAGACAGGTAAGAAGGCATATTGATGTAACTGACGGGGTATTTTTCACTTGCGACCATTGGCAAATGAACGGGGTCGAAAACAAAAGTGACGCAATAGCGCCGAATACCCAGCTTAATTGAACCGGGTTGGAAATATTTTGCTTCATTTCAAAGAACTGCATAGATGAAATTTTTTTTCCATGGGTCAATTTTGTCTTCGAAGATTGAAGAAACTTTTTTAATGAAAAAATAAAGTTCCCAGTTTTCTTCCTTTTTTCCCTTTTTCAGTTTGAAGTTCATTTTTATTCATTTTCACGCTTTTAGCCTAAGACGTCCTATCTCATTTACACTGGGTGACGAATACCCCATGCAAATGCTCACCCCGTTCATTTGCCAGGATGTGCCTGACTGTCATAGTTAGAATTTGCGGATTTTGTTTGTTGGTGAAGAATCTGAATTTTAAAAATCATATTCTTAAATTAGGATTGAAAAACAAAGGGATAATCCTGGATAAGTCCGTGCGATCGAAAAAAATATGCTTAATTAGGATAGAACTCCTGACTGTCAGAGCGAGAGGTCAGAAGTGTTCAGAACCTGCTTAATTGAAGTCGGGCAACGAATGAGAGAGCTCTGACAGTCAGGAGTTCTATCCTAATTAAGCAATTTTCCAAAATCTTCTTTCATAAATGTACATAAACCTTAAGACCCTTTAGACTGACTGAACTACTCTTTCTAATACTTATCGGAGGAGCCACATGTAAATAAGATGAGGGAAAACTATTGTAAAAATAGGAAAAATAGAAAGAAAAAGTTAAAAAAAGACCTTTCCAAGCCAGGGTGGTGGACGCCATGATAAACTTCCTCTTTGAACGGGAAAATGTTATATCGGATGGCCAAAAGTCACCTCACCTTCTTTTCTTTTCTTTCCTATCTCTTATCCTATTTTTCTCTTTTCTGACTGTCTGAGTTTCTGAGACTTAGTTTCTCATTTCTGACTGAGTTTTCATACCTGTCAATCATTTGTCCATCAATTGACCAGTCTAATTTTCGCACCGAGTGGGATTCGAACCACCACCAAAGAAAGACCTTCAGATTCGGAAGCCAGCGCTCTATCCGTTGAGCCATCGCCGCACAGCAAAAAGACGCAATTCATAACATATTATACCGAACTGGCAAAAGACGGGGGTAATATTATTATAATATGGGTAACAGTACCCCTTTTTTAAACCTGACTGAAATTCGAGCCGTTACTAGCAACCCTGCGGGGCCCAAGGCGCCGAGTATGCACCCGGCACAGTGACAAGCCGTTACTAGCAACCCTGACCCTACCTAACCCCCGGAAAAGTGACTATCAGCGATCCGTGGATAAAAAAATAAAATTAAAAAATGAAGGTGACTATTGGCCATCCGATATAAGAGCATCCCTTTGAACGAATCACAGTGCCGCATTTTTGCTGACACAGCAAAAATAGCCTGATGTTCATAGATCTAGGCTGTGATCGCGGCAAAAATAAAAAATAAAGCACTTTGTGGTCGTGTGGCGTAGCGTCGCTTCGAGAGGGAGCTAAGGCAAAAGAGAGGAGAAGACACAAACTGACAAAAGTGAAAGGTACCTATAGCATTAAATCTTCTCAAATTTGTAATCATTTTCACTCATCACTCTACAGTGTGTTTCAGATTTTAAAGCCTTGATTAAGGTGGGGGCCAATGTCGCAATGATTTGGTGTGGATATAGGGCGGCAATCACAAATATCTTTATTTCGCGTCCTCGTTGGGTCTAAAAAGTGAGTCGGTCGGTCGGTCGGTCGTAAAAATTTTCGGGTTTCCTCCATCATCCATTTTTGGAGTATATTCTTGAAGGAAACTGCCAGCCAGCCAGCAGCCAAAAACTAACCGCGCGTTATGGGTGGTTTCAAATTATGATCTTTGAACACTGAGACACCTCCGACCCAAAATGACGCATGTAAGGATAAACAAAGTCAAAATGCCGCGAATGCGCTAGAAATCGCTTGCAAAAAATTGGCAATAATAAAATCTTTAAACAAAGGAAACGTCATCGACAGAAAAATTCCGATAAGTTTACCGACTCATCGACTCAATTCTTCTCAATTTTCGAGAGTCGGTCGGGCGACGCGAAACGAAGATATTTGTGATTGCCGCCTAGTGATAGAAGACTGACAGTTATACATATCATATATAGTAGTGGTCGTAGTAACTGGCTATGATCGTCGAAATAAGGTTTTAGNTCAATAGCAAAAAGAACCTTAAAGGGAAAAAATTTTTGCAGGAAAAATTTATGTGTTTAAAACAAGCGGTTTTTCACCAAATCAGCGAAACACAAATATTCTCAGGTTGGGTCCATATATAGGTATTTTTACTGATTTTTAGGGTAAAATTGGGAAAAATTCTCTCAACCACGAAATTTAATTCCATAAAACCTCTGAATTTCGAGCTAGCAACCAATATTTCTTCCTGCAAAAAGTTCTTTTCTTATAATAAGGCTGTAAACCAGAACATAAAATATCAAAAACTAGACTGTGAAATAGTTTACAGCCTGGATATCCAGGCTATCTCCTAACCAACTATTGAAAATTTTAACAAATAATGTGAAATGATAGAAATATAATATAAAAGTGATAGCTAGACATTGTGACCAAAGAAAAATAAAGTGCATATGAACTCTTTGTTCCTTTTTTGGCTCTCTGACCAAATGACTAAATGGTTGTTTAGGAGAACCCATGCGATACTATATTGAATAACAAATTACTCCACATAAATTACTTTCCCTCACTCAGCCAGTGAAAACGTGATAGATATCTTGTCTCTAGAACTGCTGTGTAGTTATTGAAAAGAACGTTGTGTTCTCCCAAACGACTATAAAAATTAGAGAGATTCAGTTCAATGGCTTTTCCTGTCATTTGCCGTAACCACTATCGGCAGCACTTAATAAATCTTTTTTCAAAGAGGACGTCCTGTTGAATAATTATGTAGTCCAGCCATAAAAACAATAATAGAGCCATGCATAATTACTGTATCATGCATATTGTAATAATTATGCATGGTTTTATCATTGTTTTTCTGCTGGACTACATAATTATTCAACAGGGTGGCCTCTTTGAAAAAAGGTCTATTTCAGAACATATGCACGTCCACGTGGTGAGAAGAATCAACAAAGGATATAGCTGTATACTGTTTCGTAACACAATTTGTAATGTTGTAGCTGTAGGTACTCATTGTTATTTTCAGCTTAAACTGTTATTCATCTAGCAACAGTGCTTATGTTTGACGCCATTCCTAACCATTTCATGCAAAAGGTTTGCGAAGTATGCAGCAGTTTGAGATATTGTTGTTTTTGTTGTTGTTGTTGTTGTTGTTGTTGTTGTTCTGACGTAAGGACAGTTACTGGCAAATTTGAATAAACAAACACTCACCTACCGGCATGTGAGAAATTAGCGGCAATTTTTACATGCCGCTAAATTTTAGGCCCTAATTATGCTAATTATGCCTGTTTATAGTGATTGAAGCCATAAAAAAAAATTGCCGCTAATTCAAAACAAACAAATTAACAGCATTGTTTATTTTCATAATTTGGTGGCATATCACTAAAATTCGAAATAAATTTTTTTAGAAGCTTTTTAAATAATATAGCGGTAAAAAATAAAATTAACAGGCATAGTGCACTAGAGTTTTTATTACGACAATTTGACGTATTAAATAAAATGGCAACAACAACATTAATGTTAGAAAACTAACTTAATGGCATATGTCGTATTTCGGTGTTCAATATAGGTTGCACACTTAGTGGCATGTATAAAATTTACCGTTGGTTCAAAATCTTCTTATCCCAAGTATCAAAAGGACCTTTATATCGTCTCGAATAATGATTAATGAGCACCTCTAGGGTAAATAGCTATATAGGACTACATAATTTTGTAGTGGAGGTCTCGACACAGGGGTGTTAAATTAATTTTATAAATCTGTATTTTCCCTATCTTTTAACTTTAATCGGATTGATTTTCGCGAAGATTGAATTTAGCCCCAAAATAATTAAGAAATTTTCTGGGTTTATTTAGTGAGACAGCGTTTTGAGAGACTTCTCGCACTCACTTTGCATGGATTTAATTTTACGGATGAGCCTAGAATGACCTAAAATTACGATAACAGACAGGAGAATCAGCTGGAAAAAAACCTCTCTCTTCTATGTTGCCGCTCTGTTATTGGCAAGGAGATAACTTTCATGCTAAATTTCATACTTCTTTACGTGACTTAAATTTCAGAGCGAAATGAGTTTTTATATTACTAAAATAAAATCCGCTGTAAAGGTAAGTAAAAATGATACTATCCTAACAAAAGGTTGGAAAGCCCGGGGATACCACCTGGCCTTCAAACGTGAAATTCTTGAAATTCTTTCATAAAAAGTCTCTTACTGTAGGTAGTAATGTACATCTATAATTTCCCCATTTATCTGTTTATTGTCTATCAGATCAGATGAGCTCAGATCAGATGTCAGGTTTAATTTTAATACTTCACGTGCAGATGTTTGATCATCAAAAAACAACTGAATCCATTATTTCTAAGTATCTGAGTCTGCTGAATGAAGTCTCACAAAGCCAATATAATAGAGTATTGTGGTTTTCTGTGATGACTGTGTGACGAGCGACGAGCTGATTGTATACTTTGTACGGAATTCCACTTTGTACACTAAACTAAACTTCAGCAAGCCCGATTCGGAATAGGTAAACACATTTCTCAGCAAAGTCGACTTTTATAAAGTCAGTAATGTAAACACAGTTCAACTTTAATTTAAAAGCTTACCTTTTATAACAGAAACTTTTCCAATACAAGGTCTCTCTGCTCTTCAATTCAAAAACTCATTGAAAATGAAAATGATGACAAAAAAGGCACCTTTTTTCAATTTATTTTCTTTAAAAAAAACTCGAGTAAGACAAGTAAATTACTGCCTAACCCGAGTAACTCGAGTTCTTGGAGACCAAATTCGTACCCAGTTCACTTTATCTCACCCGTGTCACACTCGTCGCATCTGGAAGGCGGCCTGAAACCGAATTCTTAATTACCCGAAAAACGCGTACTTTTCGCAGTTTTCGAGGTTGTGGCATTTTGAAAAAATAAAAATTACAAAATCTAGTACTTCATTTAACATCACACACCGTGGAGAATGGACGTAATACAATTTAATGAAGAATTCTACTGTTCGAAATGTTTTGCAAAATTTAGCAAAAAAATTAATGCTCAACGGCACTACAGGAATGCTCACGGTATAAGCAGCACCAGCAGCCACCATTATTAACTGCAGAATTATCCTCTCACAATGAGCTTGATGATAGATTGAATGACTCCGACACAGAAATGTGCGAAGATCATTATTCCCTTGGAGCAACAGAAGCAAACGAAGCTCCTATCGAGCAAGGCATTGATCAACTAATAGCAGCTACTATGCGGACGCTTCAGTTCAGAGAAGACGATGAGGCAGATTCTTCAAGTGATCAGAGTGACGACGAGGTAGACGAGCTTTCGATTGATGACGATTGGGTATTTGATGGATCGAAAATATCAATAAAAGAGCATGCTTCCTCTGTGTTAGGTATATAAGTTCTTTAGCACTTTACAGGAGGGGATTGGGAGGCATTAGTTTTTGTCTTACATACGAGGGGTCATGGGTTCCGGGTATACCCATGGGTTCCGGGTATGTGCGAGCCATAAGGATCTTTTTTCACAACCTCGAAAGTCTCTCAAAGTGGTACAAAAACCATTAAAAAGCACAATGAGTCTGGAAAAATGAAATTTTTGATTTTTGGCTTAGACATACCCGTCACCTTGTAAAGCTGATACCATCCGGGGTTTCACGGCATTAAAATGTAAACATAAATAAAGGCCAAATAATCGAGATCGGAAAAAATTACGAATCATGAAGGGGATCATTCTCAAGACTCTGAGAATAATTTTCTTTACTATCTAATTTCTAAAGGATTTACAGTGCGCCATCGGGTTTCGGATGAGGCGATGAAAGATCTCTTAGCTCTACTTGAACTGCATATGCCTAAAGAAAACAAAGCTTTCAGGACTATTAAGGTAAGTTATAGAAAAGTAAATTATTGACCATTGCACGCGCCTTGTACAAATTATATTCCATTTTTCCATTGAGGATTGACTTCCGACTAATTAATGGGTTTTTGATGGTCCGATTGCCTGTACACAGGTGGAAAATACTATAGTTTTTGATAATATAAATGTATGTATATTACGTAGATTTTTTCTTATGATTAAAATTTTCGTTCAGCAAATGAAAAAAGTTCGCGATAAATCTATCGAAGAGGAGTGCTATGAGTTCGTGGAGTATTGCGAAAAATGCCATGCAATTTGGCCTACTGATCAAAATATTGTGTCTTGCAGCACATCACAATGTCAAGGGTATTAAATTGTTTTATTTAAATTGGTTTGTGAAAATATTTCCTCACTTTATTGTGTTTTAATTAAGACTGAAAATCAGGGATCAGTATAAAAATCGATCAACTATCAAATAATATTTCGAAGCTGAGCGTCGTTGATAATAAGCTTAGACTGACAGGAAATATGTAATGATATTTTTGTATTAGGAAAAGGTACTCAGGCGATCAAACGAAGAAAAAGAAAAAAAATGCTACTTCAGCATTTGCTCAATTGAAGACCAGATAAAGAAAATTTTGAAACGTAAGAACTCTTTTCTAGGGATAGATTTTCTAAAGCTTGTTTTTCTTCTGATGGGTTAAAATTAAGAAGATTACCGTGAAAAACGCATGCCGAAATCTTACTCCGACCTGTTTGATATGTTCTCAAAAAACCAACCTCTAATACTTAGGATAACGTTGAAGCCGTGATTATATCGCTGGAGGAGTCTACCTGAATTTGCTAGTTTTCCTTATATTTTTATTGAAGGTGAAGGTGTATGGGATCTTTTGTGCGAAACCTTCAATAAAAGATCCGATTTAAGAAATGAAGGAAGAATAAACGACATCATTGATGGTGTAAAGTATAAAGAAATGTGTAAAGAAGGCGGTTTTCTTCATCAGAATCAAAATCTAACGCTGACATTCAACACTGATGGTGCTCAAGTATATAAAAGCTCAAGGGAGGATATTTGGCCCATGTATGCTGTGATTAATGAGCTACCACCCAATGCAAGATTCAAAACAGAAAATATCATAGTTTGGGGAGTTTGGCAAGGAAGAGGAAAGCCACCAACAATGACATTTCTTGAGCCTTTTGTAAATGAAATGAGGAATCTTTATAACAACGGTAATAATTTTTATCAAGTTAAAAAGTTCAATATTGTTTTCAGTAACGGCTGAGGTTGGACGTTTTTACTTAACGGAAAGAATGTAAAACTCTCTTTTTTCAAATTGGTTAGGTTTAGTGCTATGCTTGAGACACGAAGAACGTCGAATTAGAGTCGCTGCGATAACGGGATCTCTTGATTTGCCTGCAAAATCAGAGTTTCTAAATATGATTGGACATAATGGAGCACACGGGTGTAAGGATTGCTTGATCGAAGGTAAAAGGTCATGTTTGATAAGGAACACTTTTTTATCAGACGGTTAGCATTTCATTTTCTTTTTGAAAGGGGGGGGACGGAAAGAGTACGTAGCATTAGGCATATGTGTACGCTTGCGTACATGGGGGTACTCAATTTTAACATTTTAGTGCGAAATTTATAAATAAAGATAAAGTATTTTTATATTTAAAGGTGCTCACGTGGTCAATAACAAAGGATATTCGCACTATTATTCCTTTGAAGCGACCAAAAATGCAGAAGATCGAACAGATGAAGACTCAATCTCGAATGCCCGGGAGGCTATTGAAAAAATTGAACAGTAGATATTATTTTCTTTTTAATGCAACAGTTACTAATCACTAAACATTATGTTCAATCAGAAGAAAGTATTGTGTTCGTTATGAATTTATTGATTTTTTTTCTCTTTTCCATTCATAGGTAAACGGTATTAAAGGAGCAACATTCTTTATGGCCCTTCCAATTTTCAGCATAAGGGATGGAATTGTTGTTGACTATATGCATGGGATATTATTAGGCGTTGGAAAGACATTGTTAAACTTATGGTTTGAGGTTGGAGATCACAAGAACTACTACAAGGCACACAAAACCTACCCAGCATATTTCGTTGGACACGATGTGAGTAAATTAGGGTTGAATTCTTAAAATTTCTATTTGAGTAAAGAAAACGATTTAAGTTTTGATTTCTATAAAGTTATAAAAAAAGTGTTAAAATTAAATTCCTATGTTACTTAGATTGACGATGTAGACGAGCGATTGTTGAAAATGCAACCACCTGATTTTATAAGCAGAAGGCCCAGGAAGATAGACGGAAATATTGGACACCTAAAAGATGATAATTCATTTGTCAATTTAATCCTTTACCTTTTTCTACTTGGCATCCTAACAACTTAAAAAGATTTAACTAAATTCGGACTCTGCCAATTCCAAATAGAGGGTAAATTTCATATTAAATTGCTTATTAGGGAAAACAAAGTGATGCGTTTAAGATCTTTAACGAACCTGTAATGAAACACTTTCTTTGTAGCAAACGAACTCAGGTCATGGATCCTTTATTACGCCTTGCCATGTCTCAAAGATATTTTACCTGAAACGTACTGGAATCACTTCTCTTTATTGGTGGAAGGACTTCATATCATTTTAAGCGATTCAGTATCGAGAGATGACATTACAAACGCTAGAAAATATTTTCGAACTTTCTACGAAGACTTTGCCAAACTATACGGTAAGTATATTATTAGGCCGATTGATCTAGCTTCGAAATCTTACCCTGATATTCTTATAGAAGTTATTCTCATAAAAAAGGGATGTATAGAAAGGGGTTTTGCGCCTTGCGCTACTTGATATGGTTATGAAATACTAGGAGTACTGTATGTTTTTTATTTATATTTTTTGAATTATCTTAAACTTTGGCTTCAATACAAAGCACGTTAATCTGATATTTATATTTGTTCTTCTTATAGAGCATAACCTTGGCAAATGTGCTTTGAACGTTCATAACCTGTACCACTTGTGTGATTATGTTGAGTGGTGGGGCCCTGCTTGGTCTTGGTCCTGTTTCAGCTTTGAGAATCTGAATGGTGAGATCTTGAAAAGAGTCCACGGGACTAAAAATACAACAAAACAGGTAAGAAGAAGGACAAAAACATCATCTATTCTTCAAATAGCTTTTCCACCTATTGTCAAAATAAGTCTATACACGTTTTTCTTCATAAGAACATCCAAAATTTTGCATTAAGCCTTTGCATCTGAAGTTGAACTTTATAACTTATTATTTTTTTATAACTTATAGATACTTTTAAGGTTCGCTGCTATCAAGGAAGTGCGCGAGACTTTGTTATCATCACATACACGTGATTTATTAAAGAGCTTCCTAAGATCATTGTCCTATGGGGGAATATAAGAATATTATAAATTTCAAAAGTTCTTCGTCTTTTTGAGTTCAATCATTCAGCGCCATGTATTACCCAAGGGAACACGAATAGTTCAATCACAATCTTAGCTCACCTACTTTATTTCTTATATTGCTCTTAGAAGGAAGGACAAATTAAATTAATTACCTCTTTTTTAGAAAAAGAAATTGGGTATATGTGTCAAAAGAAACATTTGTCAGTGGTTGTCTGGAAAAAGATGTTTATTCATGTTACCGGAGAGGAAGTTTAATTGTTAAAGGAACAAGATACAAAAGGTCCACGGAAGCTATTAATAGTGTCGTAATAGCGTTGGTCAACTCCCAAGCGTATGCATTCCAAGTCGATTTCTTTACGGTGGACGAGAAATCAGTTTCCTTCCATGGAAAGTTATTACAAATTAGTAATCAATCGATGTTAATGTTAATGTTAATGTGTATATTCTTTAAAGTTGAGAAAAAGTGTACAAATATGTACTAGCTTTAAAGCTAATAGAGTTCGACTGCCTATTTACAAAATGAATTATTCATCATCATCTGTAGACGAATAGTCTACATCATCTGTTGATGCCCAATCGCTGACGATTTCTTCTGTAGTGTATTTTTGTTCATTATAATTTGAAGATATATTTGTTTGATTTTGTAATTTTTTAACGATTCGTAGTTTTGTTCTTGGGCTTCCTCTAACGCGCCAGTTGAAGTCTTTATTGTTATTGTCATTGTTAAGTTTCTTTGCTTGTTCGTGCATCTCCTTTATCTTTTTCCGTTCGTTGATTGTGAAATCTTCCGTAATACTTACCTGAAAGAAAAAAGAAACAAGTTTCTTTCAGCATGTGTAAATTCTTCATGATAAGATCTTTGTCATGCTGACTTTGGAGGGTGACTTTAAGAGGACGGCCGTTTTTTGTTTTTCTGTTTCCTAATCTGTGGTGGGTAACATTTATTTCTGGAACATTGATGTCCTCCAGGAGTTCTCGGAACCGAAATATGTCATATTTTTCCCCATTTTCTTCTTTTTCCTTATCTGGGCCTGAATATTCGAGAAACCCGTGAACGATGATATTCAGTTTTCTAGAGTCTATGTCTTCTTTTCACTTTCTTCCTTCCGTTTTTGTTGTTCGGCAGATCTTAAGTCTTCTTTGTGCTTCTTAGTAATTTCGGCGTATGTTTTCTTTGATGTCTCCGTCATTATTTCTGTTGTGTGCTTGATTTCTTCCTTTATCATGGTTCTTGTCTCTTCTTCCATTTCTTGTAGTTTTCCTGCCAGAAAAATTTTGAGATCATTTTTGATGGAATCACGGGTTTTGGTGTTGGTGTTGACCTCGTTGTTCAGTTTTTGTATGACGTCGTCTTTCTTTTTAAGTTCATTTTGCATCATATGTTGAGTGTTTTTCCCCACTTTATTTCTTAGGTTCTTCGTTATTCGGACGCAGTTTGAACATAAGTAATGATCGTTATAGGATGTCACGAATATTTGTAGTTGATACAAAGGTAGCTGTGTGCACTCATAATGGACTGATCTTTTACATTTTTTGCATTCCAAGCGATCCAGGTCTTCATCATTGGTACATCTTGACGGCGTGCAAGCTTGAGGTGGTGACGCTGCTTCAAAAGGCTGATCTTTATCCATTTTGATGTTATTTTCATGAATTTTGATGTTTTTGTTTGTTTTCAGCCATTCTCCGAAGAGTGTTGCTAAAGCGTCTTATCTAATTGACGTCAAATAAAAAACTGAGCATAGCTCCCAAAGTTCTGCAAACTGCGTGTAGTTGAGGGGAAAAGGTAGTTAGTTATCTGCTTATTATCTTTTAAGTGTAAAAGCCCTGGAAAAGATCAGCAAGTAAAACCTAAATGGGAACTATATATCTAGATTAGCATGCTGCAAAAACCCTTATATTTCCACTATTAAAAAGGCAAATAATTGTTGTGCGTCATATTTTTACCTGGGGCTGGCAATTATTGAACGTTCCTAATTTTACTTTTATTTTAGTGAAGAGATTTACGTTTTCAATGCAGACACGATCACTGAGAAGCTACTGCTGATAGATGGAAATAACGATTTTCAATGCATATCACGTTTGCCAAACCATTTCGAGTCAGATTGAACTTTTTCTTTAGTACAGTATATGAATGTATTATTTTTGTCGAGAAAGCTCATTATTTTTACCATCATTAATTAATATTTTGACTATATTTCTCCCACTCAATCAACCATCAGCCAGCGTTTTTCTGGAAAAAAAGTATAATTGTCAAACAATCTCGAAGACAAAAACTTTTATTTACGATTAATTGACAAAATTTGGCCCTAAAACTTCCATATTGAAACACTTCAGAACATCTCGGGAAACAAAGAAAATGATTGTTATGTAACATATACCGGGTGCACCAAAAAAAAAGTATACAACTTTGTCGAGATATTGTGAGCTTCAGGATTTAAATTTTTTGTTCATTCTTTTTTTATTATACAGAGGATGCTCTAACTTAAATGTTGAGCTATCATACATTAAGTTTGAAAAAGTAGTTCGAAAGTTATTTCTAAAAGACTGACTTTTGTCGAAATTTCAAAAAATCATTAAAAACAGCAATCACGCTATAAATAAGACAAAATGACAAAAATACAACTTCATTGTTTTTTTGATTCCTTTTTCTCTTATCTTATATTTTGCCAACAGTTTCTCCATCTTATTTGCACGTCATGAACATTTCCAACACCGGCAAACTCAATGCAGACCCAAGTTCTTTGAGCAACTAGTCGAGAAATTGTGATCTATTTTTTCAAAGGTTTTCTCACATAGCACACACACAGGCCCCACACATAGCATCAAAACTTCTCTTGGAGATTTCCAAAAAAATTTTTTAGCCTTTCCAAAAATATTATCCCACGTGGGAATTAGCTTGTTTTACCATACTATTAAATCTCGTAAGTTTTGATGAACACAGTTGCATTTTTGTGGTATTTTTATGTGTAAACAAGGTAAGTGTCAAGAGAAAAGTTTGCTTGCTGTTTTTAATGATTTTTTGAAATTTCGACATGGAAAAAAAGTCAGTTTTTTGGAAATAACTTTCGAACTACTTTTTCAAACTTAATGTATGATATCTCAAAATTCAAGTTAGAGCATCCTCTATACAATAAAAAAAGAATGAACAAAAAAATTAAATCCTGAAGCTCACAATATCTCGATAAAGTTGTATACTTTTTTTTGGTGCACCCGGTATAACACCCCCTTCTCACAGACCAGGTGGAATCTTTTCAGCCAGTGGGGATAAAAATAACAGACTGAAATTCGATATGGATCGATATTCACTTATTTTTTTCGGGGTTTAAAATCTTTTGTTTGTATATCAGAAAATTCGGTGGGGATGGTAAAAATAAATAGCATGATATTTTGCAGTGGGGACGAAAATTGGGGTATAATTATTTTCCACCGGGGACAATATTTTGGCCAATTTTTCCAGTGGGAGGGGTTCCCAGTGGGTCTGTGAGAAGGGGGTGTTATATATCTCACAACATAACAGGATACTAGGTAATAAGAAGGAATTTGAATAAACTCTTTTATTTAGTTTGTTGATACTAAGTATGATCTTCAATGAAATTTTGAAAGGTCCGTCCGTGCGTTTTTTTATTTTACTTGCTTTACGTGAAAAAATTGAAAACCCGAGTAATTTCGAACGAACTAGTCACTCATTTTACGTGAGAAAATCGAAAACCCGAGTAACTTCGAACGAACGAGTTACTCATTTTACGTGAGAAAATTGAAAACCCGAGTCATTTCGAACGAACGAGTTTACTCGCTTTACGTGAAAAAAATTAGAGCTCGAGTTTTTCAAACTAAGAGTTTACTCGCCTTACGTGAGAAAAAACAAGTATACAGATTTTTTTAATTCTTAATAACGTGGAATACTTGAAATAAACTCGAACTCTAAAAAAAGATCTCTGCTGAAAAAGCCAAGTAACTCAAGTCATACTCTACTTACTTGACTTTTAACTCGAGATGGTTTACCAGGGTTGAACTATTCTTCGTGTGTTTCCTTTCCGTTTTCTCATTCACTGACTACTAAACTAATTAGGGAAATATTACTTTACTTATTTTCATCAGTACATAGTATTATTAGTACATGACTTGAGCTAATATTTTATTTTTTTGGGTTGAATAGGATTCATTTAAAAATAGAAATTTTAATTTATAGAGTATTTATTATTTATTATAATTATCGAAATTATCAAAATGCACGCGAAAGTACTGCTAAGTAATACGCGGAAAGCTGGCCAATCAGCTCGAACATGCATTGCAGGGAAAAATGTCCCTGCAGGCGAGTTACCTGCGCCAAGCGTTAAACAAGCAGCAAAAATATCATTAATTAGACTGTGAACAAAGTTTAACGCTTGGATTCCCAGGCTAATGGTAAATTTGAGCAATGTTTTAAAAATATCTACCCTTCTGAACTAGAAACATGTATCAATACCTCATTGTATGACAATGTATGGACACCAACCTTGATTCCTGTACAGGCGACCAAGGTTCGATTCCCACTCACAACGGTTCACTTGGCAAGTGAACAAACCTTCGCCCGGGTCAACCCATGTCATGTGAGGGGAATTGGGTAGTCAGTTCAAGGTGCTGACGGGATGCTTACTCAAAGCATCTATAGTTGCGAGAATGGGCTCCCAGAGCCTCCTGTAACTCAACCATAATAGATAGATAGATAGACAAACGTGATAGCTTTCCTTTTTCTATAGTGAGAATGCCTTTTAAATGCAGCAACATGCCTTCTGAAATCTTTTATTCCATTATTGGTGCAGAAATCTTGAGAATAGGTTGCGCAAGTTCAATAGTTGATTAAGTCCATTAAGAACCATTCATTAAGTCCGCTAAAAGTATTATCGAGAGAATGAAAAATCAAGGTGCTCAGCCTCATAAACTGAAGGACATTTTAAAAAGGACTTTTGGTAGACATGATGTATTGAAAAGATTTGCAGTTAAATTTGTATCATCGCTCATCAATTGAAGCATTACTTTTTGTTATTTTTCCCTATATAAATCTGCTGTCAGGAGTTTTCCTTATTTACAAATTTTTACAATTTACAAAAAAATATTGGATTTGTCGTTTACTTACCTTTTCATAATTTTTTATATTTTTTATTGTTTATGTCTTTATGTCTAATTTTCATTTTCTTCTCCCTCTTCTCTTTAGGGCGGCCGCTCGGGCACGGGACGCCGAACTGGGTTCTAGGCCGACTTTTTAACCTTTCCTTTTCTGCTGTACTTAACTGTATGGTCAGACTTTGTGCCTATGTTTTAATATCTTTCTTCTTGTTAAGCTGACAGGTGTCTCTAGACAGTAGCGGCCTGGCTTTATTTTTTTTGGTGGTGCAAGCTAAAAATTTGGCGCTCCTTTACCGTAACAGCATTTTAGCGCCCCTTTTCTGTCAGGGAGGTCGTCATTAGTAGTCCGACACTTTTAGTCTGGCCGTAAAAATGTCCGACATTGGATTAGATAGATAGATATGTATTTCACCGTGCAAGATCATAAAGAAAATTTACAACTGACTTGCTAAACTATGGCTATGCACTATATTACATTAGAAAATATATCATCTTTGATATGGCTATAATTTTTTTCTGATTTTGTTCAGTTATTTGTAAATTATAATTATATCTTTGATACAAAAGAGAAAAAAAAAACTATAATAAAAACTATTGTACATTACTATTACTGACTAAACTTTTATGATCAGTTTTTAATAGAAGAGCTCAATGGTTTGGTATTGGATACGATAGGAAAACTAAGAATATTAGATAAACTAGTAAAAACCTTAGCAAACCTTGAAAACAGAATTTAGTGCACAGAAAATCATTGTCGAAGAGAAGTTTAGGTTAAAATAGTAAGATTATGCAGTGCTTAGTATTGTTTTATAGAAACAGAAACTAGGATGGATAAAAAAACAACAATAATATATAACAATAAGAAAGAGGGAAACTGGTGGAGTTAGAGACAGATCTGGCTAACCTGATAACAGCTGTTCATAATTTTCTTACATGCACGGTAAACCTCTGAAGGCACTTGAAATCTGAGGAAAATAGTCCTCCCGCAGAAAATTTTACAACAAGAATCTTGTTGTGCGCCAGAAAGTCAAAAATTAATACGACGCCCTATTCATAAACACAATCACGCAACTTTGTTGTCATCCCCAGTCCTTTTAGACAAACGCAGTCCTTGTGATTTCGAGATTGCATATTCGTCAGATTGTATGTTTTCACTCATCCCTTTAGAGCTTCAGCATGGTGGGCAGAAAACAACCACAATCTGATCTCAGGCTAGATCTGGCTGAACTAGAAGTTAAATAATAACAATAATGATAATAATATGTAATATGTACATTTACAAAGAAAAAACCTTGGGAGTTGGGGAAGGGTTTTAACTTGTAGCAAGTTTAGTGAGAAGGAATGCGTGAAGATGGGCCTTGAAGGTGGATTTGCTGGTAATTTTGGTCAAGGGAAGGTAGATGGGGGTGGATTTCTTTCCAGTCTCTGGTGATACGATTAGCTATGTTGTGGGAACCATACATTACTGTTTTTCTTCTGGTGATTGACAGTTGTTTGTTTCTTGTGACATGGGGAGCATTATTACCTATGGAAGAGAGGAAGGTAGAAAAGTACTTTGGGGTATAGACAGTATATAGACAGTTTTTCTCCGCTTGATTCTGCACTTTGGGACAAAGAACTCCAAAATGATCCGGACCTTCAATTTTTGTTTGATGGTGTTGTCAATGGATTTCAATTGCTCTCAGCAGATGCTTCAATCAGCCCTGCGGAGATGGATAACTATAATCCTGCCATTGGCCAGGGCTCTAAAGGAAAAGTCGAAGCCACTATCCTTGAAGAACTTGCGGCCGGAAATTACATTATTGCTACTGAAAAGCCTGTGATAGTGGGGGGCATCCGAGGGTCTAAAATCCCGAAATCCTGCTCAATTTTTGGCAAAATCCCGAAATCCCGCTGATATTTTCACCTAATCCCGGTCCCGTTACAATTTTTTTTCAAGGAACTCAAACATTTATAATGGACCGTAAATGTCTAAATATCTTGTACAAAATGCCTCTTAAACTAAAGAGAGAGAAAGAGCTGAATCTAAACCCCATACAGCTTATTAGGCTTTTAGGAAGAACTAGATATTAAAAATTGAAAAAAAAGAGTATTAGCAGATTATAAGATATTTATTCACTGAATGCGTGGCTATGACAAAAATAAATGCCTACCGTTAGCGGATCTAAGGACAGTTCAAATTTGCGAGTGTTGATTTCCATGCAAGGGATGTGAATAAAAGTCTTTTCAAACTATAAACCATATTACCAAATAATAAGAGGGCTCAGAAAACTCTGATGTACGAAACAAAAAATAAAAGATGCAAGAAGAAATAAAATTATAAATTATGATAAAATACCTAAAAATACGAAATAGAAAATTAGTACAAATATCAGATAAAAAAATAAGTTAAGATACAAATCTGTTGTTGACTTTTATAGCTCTCCCAAATCGTGACTGGCGACCAACTAAAAAAAAAGCTTGGGAATCAAGTGTAGTAACATTTTCATTGGCATTGTCACCCACTGCAAGCGAATCAAGTTCGTCTACAATGTCATCAATTTCTTCATCACTTGATGAGTCGTATTCGTCATCAATTTCTTTTTCATTCTGAGCGATCGTGTTTACCTCTGGTTCTTCTCTATTCACCGTTCCTTCTCCTCTACTCATTTTGTACAGTTTGCTTTTATTTGCCATTTCATTCATAGCATCATCTGAACTGTATAAATAATATGGTAAGGTACCGGTTTTACACATTGTTGTCTCCTGACGAACAGTGCGTTGACGAACGGCCCTTCCATAAGTTGAAGCCCACGACTGAAGATCTTCCTCTTTCGATTTTTCGATTTTATTTGGCTGGATCTTTTTCGGGAGCAGGGTCATGATTTCTTGCAACGACATTGAATCTTCGACGGGAGGGTACCAGCTGCCCTTTCGGCTGGTAAAATAATATGTAGATGAGGAGAACTTTCTTTTCAAAGATTCTTTAATGGTAGTCATAAAAGATCTTGAGTACTGCAATTGACTCATCAACACTTGCTTGACGTGTGTCGTCGAATGGAAATGTACGATACATAGAGTCATCATGCTTAAAAGATTTGTTTTCGAATAGCTGTTCGTAGCTAAAAAATCAGACAGGCGATTCAAGGACCATTCTGTAAGCTCCAGAGAGACTCTTGACTTGGTGGAAATAAATCCGTGGCTACCATTTAGGGATTTAGGTAACTTGGCATCAATTTTTCGAATGTCGTTCTCGAAGCTTCTGATAATCGCTAAGGATTTGCCAACCATTTCTTTAGCTTCTGGTAGTGATCTTAACTTGTAACTCCCTAAGAGAGAATATAACTATTCATGAAATGCACCACTACAATGTTTTCTGAACACCCAACCAGCTGATTGGTTGCAAGTGACGTATTGACTGATTTTACGTCACTTGTAACCAAACAGCAGTTGGGTCCGTGATGTAATGTCAGAAGATATATGTGCATATCATGAATTAATTAGTAATTTTAGAGACTTGAACATTAATTTTGAATCATCTGCAAAGTCATTTATTTCAGAGTTAGGGGGCAGTCATAAAGTATCTACTAGAAGGGGGGTGGAGGATATTTTGAAAAATCCAAAAAAAGTTTCGCACCCCCTCCCCTAACCTGGAAAAAATTTTCGAACCCCCCCTCATAAGGCCCAATATTTTTTCGCACTAGAAAAATTTTTACGCAAAAAAAATCATACAGATGCGGTACAAAGAGTATTATTTGTTTGTATGACAGTTTTTTATGTCAAAATAAGGTAAGGGAGATAGTTTAGCCCTGTTAAGTTAAAGTATAACAGGGTTAAGACAAGAATCATCAATGGTTTTCTCTGAGCTTCTGTAAGATTTGGCAAAAAATACGGCTTATTTTCCCCAGTAGCGACTGAGTGGTAAATCACTAAAAATTAGGTGTACGAGATTTTGATTTCTTTTTGATTTTTTATTTCTTTTTGATTTTTTTTGATTTTTGATTTCTTTGTGATTTCCTTTTGATTTCTGATTTCTTTTTGATTGCTTTTTGATTTCTGATTTCTTTTTGATTTCTTTTTGATTTTTGATTTTTTTTTTGATTTTTTTTTTGATTTTTTTTTGATTTTTTATTTTTTATTTGATTTTCATTTTGATTTCTTTTTGATTTCTTTTTGATTTTTTATTTCTTTTTTATTTCTTTTTAATTTTTGATTTCTTTCTGATTTCCTTTTGATTTCTGATTTCTTTTTGATTTTTTTTTTGATTTTTTTTTTTTTTTGATTTCTTTTTGATTTCTTTTTGATTTCTTTTTGATTTCTTTTTGATTTTTGATTTCTTTTTTATTTTCTGGGGGTGCAAACTATGAAATTGGCGCCCCTGGTATTTTTTGTCCTTCTTTGCGCCCTCCATTATTAAGTGAAAATATTAAACTGTAAGAGCAGTATGGTTGAAAGTAACGCCCGGAATCTTTGAGTCAAGAAACTTGGAATTTGTTTTTTGTAATTTGAAATGTTAAGGTGTTTTGAACAAAGGAGGCGCAACCATGGTTTGCGCCGGCGGAAAGTTTTTCAATTTTCAATTTTTAATCTGTCTAAAATGCCCCATATTATAGCACCAAAAATAAAGCCACTCAAATAAGATACATGAGCTGTTGATACTTAAAATTGAAGTTTTGTACTTGATAATCTAATCAGATTATTAGATAATCTTTCTCAGAAAAATGACGACGGGGCGAAAATTTCAATATTTTTCACCGCCATTTTAGCTAAAAGACACTTTGTTTTGACAAATTTCTTTTAAGAAGTACTTTTTCAAACCACTCTGATGAGCTGTGAGAGCCACTAATCTACTTGCCTTACCTAGCTCAATGTTACAAACCAAAAGGGCAAGGCGCCAATATGAAATGTACATATATCCAATAAGATCAATTATGAGTTGTCGGCCGTAAGGCCGAAAAAAATTTGAAATCTTCAAACGTAAAACTATGAAATTAGACTTCCTACATTTTCTCTTGAGTTTCCCAAAAAAAATTGGAACCCCCCCCCTAAACCCTCAAAAAAATTTTGGAACCCCCCCTAAACCCTCGAAAAAAATTTCGAACCCCCCCCTAGAATCCTCCACCCCCCTAGTAGATACTTTATGACCGCTCCCTTAGATCTGCATTGTTGCCAGAATTTAGATAATCTCGTTTTGAACAAATGACATGAAAAAGTAACACTTGATTGTAATACTGTAATTGTAAAAAGTACCTTTCTTTTCATGGATTGAAAAGGCATTCATCAAATAGTTAATTGATTGGAGGAATCTAGCGGTCTCTTTCATAGTTGAAGCAACCTTTATGGAAAATGTACGTGAATCGCAAAAATAAACAACATGACCAAATTCCACACATATCCCTGTCGGCTGAAACATCTCACAATCAGCTGACCTGCCATCAACATTACCCTCTTTGCCATTACCAATAAAGGTTGAAACTCCCTCGGTAGAATTCCATAAACACAACTTATGTTTTTCTGGAACAGACATCAAGATTCCATTTTTATATGGTATAATTGTATGGGCGCCAAAGTCGAACAACGTTTCACATTCAATTTGACGTGGTGAAAAATATGAGAATGGATCAGGTACACTAACACACCCGGTGGGACCCTACTCCACTGGAAGAATTGGCCAACTGAAACAACAGATTTCCTATCCCCATTAGTGTTTCGATAAAAATTTTCATCCAACTGAGGGAAAATGTTCCACCAGGCCAATGAGACAGGGGTGTACTATTCCACTTTTAAAAAATCAATTGAGAAACATGAAAACTGATGAAAAGTGCTGGAGTAGCATATTATAAAGTCATAGATACCGGATTTGAAAACTTTCTTCGAATCTGAAAAGAATAGGGAATCGCCAGTGATGCAAAGACAAGTGATAGCACATATGATTGTGATGTCTGGATAGGACCCAATCTCCTCTAAAGATGCAATCATTCCGTACCTTAAAAACAAAATAATAAATTTCATTTAACAAAAAGGGTTGGAACCCGTAACCAATGATTAACCATTAGCATCCCATTGTCTGATACGCAGTTGTAAAAAAATAAATTGTTCAATCGTTTACTCTAATATATCCCTCCTGAAATAAAAAAAAATTAGCTTTGCATAGACAAATTAGATCCAATCAAAAATTCACTAACCCGTCATACTTTGCAATTATCTTGACAAATTTTCTGGAAAGGCTTTCAGCATCGTAGATGTCACCTCTGGAGATGAAGATAGCTTCAAAGCAGGGATTCGAGTCATCAAAGTTGAGTTGCGTTGTTGAAAACTTCTTGGTTTTGTATTCCTTTTGTTTTGCTGATACACGGGCTGATATCTTCCTTTTTATTTCTGTTATCTTCAATTTATCGACAGGAAGCTCAAGCCCAATTAATCCCAAGTAGCCTGACAATTCAGCTTTGGATTTCATTTTGGAAGGATCTTTCTTAGAAAAATCGATAAAGCTTAATGGCGTCGCATTACCCCAGTAAAATAGCTTTTCGTTGGAATAGGAAATGGAGGTCACACCTTTCAGATCTGCCTTCACAACAGAAATTCTATCTATAGGATTGTGCAGCTGAACTTTGTATATCTTGCCTTGACGTTTCTCTTGGTCATAAGTCAACATAAAAAGGTATCCATGCGGGCCAACACAAACACTTATTGGGCACGGATACATTCCAATTTTGTTGTTGATTGTAAACTTTGTCCTTTCAGGTATAATTGTGTGCACTACGTAACCAATACTTTCGAGATGTTTGATGACTTGCGGCTTCGACAAACATAACACTGCAACAGGATCTTGTCGGTCCTTATTTCGCACATGATCGTTTTTTGGAAGAAGCTTTCTCATCTCTTCTCGTTCAGACTTTGTCGATTTGTTGCGCAAAGTATGTAGGAATGCAAGGCAACCCCTTTCATTGGATAATTACAGGAACCAATTACTGAAAGAAGCCTTCAAGCTTTTCTCTAAATGAGGGGCATCTGGAAGAGGGTTAGCAAGACAGACGTGTGGATCAAAAGTACCACTTTCAATTTCTTCTTTCAACTTCAGAAACATCTGCTTATTTCCCTCTTCACAGTCTGTCTTAATAACTAGAACAGCTCTTTTTGAGCATTTTTCATTGTTATCCAGGCAGTTTTTACATGCTCTCAAGGGAGGATAAATGCTAACTTGTCCATCTGCTTTACACGACTGACACACGTGTTTTTCATCAATACAAGTTTCACAAAACGACTTGCATATTGTTGAATTTCGAACAATCAGATTTTCGGCCTTGGTTTTCGAAAGACAATTTTCACACGTTTGAAGAATTTTTACATGATCCTTTACTTTTTCAGTCAAATTGGTTCCAGTTTTTCCAGATTTTGGGCAGTATTCCACAAGCACTGGAAGGGAAATCTTATTGTCTAGTGTTGTCAGGGAGCCGACGACTGCTTCAGTTACGATTAAATCTTTCAATTTCTCTGGATCGGGTGGATTATTACTTTTAACAAAGTTGTGGTCAGCACGAACTGTTAAGCCAACGTTTGTTTTCGAGACAGTGTCATACTCAATGGCTGCTTTCAACGCAGTACCATCGTTGCTATAACTACAAGGATATACCACAACCTTATCTGTGTCAAGAAGTGGTGTAACAGCATCATTCGAAGTAGACCCAGAGTTCGTCAATTTCATATGTATACTACTTAGACTTTTTAAAACACCCAAATCTGTTGTGAATCCCGAGCCTTGTTTCTCGCATATCCCTGACCATAAAACATTGGTCCTCTAACAAAATTATAAGTACTCCGACCTCCAAGAAACATAATTGTTGAGAAAAACTCGACCACGTCAGGGTGGTACGAGTGGTTTTCATCATAAAAGAACTGAACAGTATCATGTAAATATATGCAACGTTCCATTCCGAATTAGTTCATTCAATTTTTTCGCTAATTCATCAGCCTCGGATATTTGGGTACAAAAGACTCGCCATTTTGTCTCGTCAGAATCCGATATTTTAAAGGTGTCGATAAAATTTCCCTCGTCTTCTAAAAACGGTGACTCGATTATCTCAAAAGTTTCATCATCCTCATATTCAGTTTCTTCGGGGTATTCGGGGGAATCAAGGACATCATAACATTCAAATTCATGAATCTCAGCGTCTTCGTTTGGGTCAGCTCTGAAATATAATTTGATACAGATACCCTACTTTTTTACTATTATTATTTACCCGATATTCAATCAGCTTGCTCTAATGTAAATTCACTTTTCCAAAGGACAAAATATAGTTTGAAAAAAGCTTTTCGATCTTCAATTTACGTAAAATACCTTTGATAACAGAGAGCGCTGTCCGGCCATCTTGATAAAAATCTTTCTAGTTCAAAAGTTGGAAGGGTTTGTGCTGGTAAAATGTGGTCGAGTATACTTTGAAGGACAGGTCTACCGTGTTTATTTTAAATTGCTTTAGCTAATAATGGGGCTATTTACAGATATATATATAACAAAAGGTTTAAAGGATAAAGAACAAAACAAATTACTCTAAATAGCTGTCATCAACTGTCTCGACATCTTCGTCCAAAGTGAGGTCAACTTCGGAAACTTCTGATACTTTTTTGTCTTAAGCAACTTTCTTTTCTTTACGTGCACGTTTCTGTGGCTTACCAAAGAAATCCTTTCTTGGGGGAAGTTCTGCCGGTTATTTTCTTTTCTTGAACTTGCAGGCTTTATCAAAGTGGTCTAATAAAAAACACAGGATTTAAAGTTTGCAGTAAAAAATTCTATTCTATTCGAGATTTTATCGAATAAAAATAAATAGGGTTTACTTTAGTCCGGGGAAAGTTTTTGTCACTTCGAAAAGTTTTCGCCGCTTTCCACAAACCAATTATTTGATGTAAGTTTTTTTTCCCAACTAATTTTCAGAAAAAGTTTTAGCTCTAAATGTTTTATAAAACTGTTTGGTCTGGTGTTGAAAAGTCCAACTTTTTCCCCGATAAGAAAGATAGTAAAGATCTGGTTGATTTGCTAGTGACCGTTTCATGACTGAGGTAAAAGTAAAGGCTATGCTCGCAAGTCAATATCAACTAACGTTGACAGCTCTAAAGGCCGAATATAAAATACTTACGAATAGTGAAGAGTGTAGTGAAATAAATTTTGATTTTTTATAAACTATGGCGAATGGATTCAACAACAAAATACTTACGCTTATCAAAATACGACAAACGTCCCTTTGTTGCAGAGTCGGGTCGAAGCATTACTGTTTGTTTACATTTCCCACACAGCACTTTCCATGACCACTTCCAAGCCTTCTTCTTCGGCGCACCAAAGCTCACAATAGCAGTCTCTCCTCGTACAATAGATGAACCCATTCGCTCTTTCAAACCTAAAAAAAAATTGTAAAACTGCATTTGTACTATAACAGTTGTAAACCTTCAATTCAAATTACCATAAGTTTGGTCAATAGAATTTCTACAGGGGGAAACTACCAAAAGTCACCCCAAACAAAAAGAAAAATTCGTTTGCTTGGGATTAACTTGACTCGTACCTTGGTTCAATTTTTCTTGTTCATCGTGTGAGAGTTGGAGTTCTTCTAATTCGGATA
This sequence comes from Clytia hemisphaerica, assembly GCF_902728285.1. Classification (NCBI taxonomy): domain Eukaryota; kingdom Metazoa; phylum Cnidaria; class Hydrozoa; order Leptothecata; family Clytiidae; genus Clytia; species Clytia hemisphaerica. The sequence goes on along the minus strand of NW_027103559.1, from coordinate 377,098 downwards.
CTTTGCTTGTAACTGAGGAAGTCATTGACTCAAGATTGATTGTAACGACAGGCTTCTTTTTGACGAAAGATACTTTTACTTCATTGACAATCACTAAAATGACAATGATTTTATCTTCATTAAAGATTAAATAAAAAAAATCACATTCCATATCCATCCCACTGGAATTTTTGAGCTGAAACAATAGGTTTTCTATCTCCATTGAGATTTCGGTAGAAATTTTCATCTCCACTTAGGAAAAAGGTTCCAATGAGACAGGGTTGTGTTATTACAAGGAATACCTTAAGGGAACTTATCTTGGCAGGAACTAAATTTGCCAAAATTAGTTCCCGCCAAAATTGAATTTTTTGCTTTCTTGCCTAAATAAACCCTGAAATTCATCAAAGTTGCTCAAAATAAGGCAAAATAGAACAGATTCACGCTGTCATTCGCCAAAATTAGTTCCCGCCAAAATTTAAAAAATTCACTATTCGCCAAAATAAGTTCCTACCGTGCATCACATCTGTACCATTTATGATGGATGGCAGCTCCAAAGTCAATTGGTCATTGGTATTTATGGCAAACATTGTCACATTGCCACTTTTAATTTCTTTTCTTGACATCCTCATGTCATGATGTTCTATCTCAAGCTTTTCACAGATATCGTCAATGCCGGCTTTCGACCTGAAAGAATAAAAAATGCGTAACTTTTATGTACTTTTTATATTTTTGTACTATTCGATATTCCGTTATTTCAGGGCCTCGATTCGAGCAAGTATATATTGTTATATTCTGCCTCCATGATCATCGTAATTCGAAATGACACACCTCTGTATCACGGTGGGACTCCTGCTTTCTAGAAAAATTGGCTGAAAAATCTTTCCCCATCTGAAATTTCACCCCGGAAACTGAATAGTATTTTACTTCTTTTCATTTTCACTGGATTAAGAACTCACTGGGTCAATGACAATGAGACAGGGGTACTGTAATGACTTGAATTTGAGTCAAGTTGTACGTATAGTAACACCCCTGCCTCATTGCCCCGGTGGAGTTTTTTCCCTCAGTGGGGATGGAAATTTCTATCGAAAATCTACTGTTTTTAGCTAAAAAACTCTAGTGGGGATGGTTTTGGAATGCAATTTTTCTCATTTAATTTCTAATGGGGATATAATCGTGGGGTTGAAATTGTAGCTTATTTTTTCCACCGGGACGAATTTTTGGCCTATTTTTCCACCCGGGCGGGGGAGGTCCACTGGGTCTGTGACACAGGGGTGTATATATAGTGGTAAACTACACGCTTTTTTTTTATAAGAATACTCTTTATAAGAATGTCCATGATGACACAATGGTCAAAAAACTAAGAATATGCTAAGAATATCACCATCATGGAATTTTGCTACTAAAGCTAAGAATGCCATTTTAAGAGCATTTTCAATTATAAATTATCAATTATCTCCAAGTTAGGCTCACTCCTTTTACAAAAGTGCCATTTTATGCTTGGGACGTATGTAATAAATGTTAAATCTAGTATGAATTAGGATCCCAACCTAAGAATGTGCTGTAAGAATATTTTAGGATGATTTTCCCAAAAAAGTTAAGAATATTCATGATGAAATGGATTTACACCATTCTTATAAAAAAAAGCGTGTAATAAAGATAAACTCACCTTATCAAATCCTTCAAAGTTTTTATATCCGTCTTACTTTCCTCTGATAGAATGCATCTGGAAGTGAAAGCTTCAGAGTAATCTCTTCCAGAATGACCAGATTTATAAAAACAAATTCTACAATTTAAGATGGACAACTCGTGTGTTTTTCGTATTTTTCAATTCCTTCAAACGTTCGATTCAGCAAAATTCATACTGGCTGCAAAATTCACCTCAATCAAAAAAATGTTATCCACAACTTAACTGCACACAAAAAAGAACTGTGGAAAAAAAGTTTTTCAAATACATAGAAGAGGAGTGAAAATCGCCGCTTTACGCATTTGCTTTTGTTGTTTTATTGTAAGCATACTAGATGAATTGTAACGCGATACTGTGATATTAAAGTAGTTCTTATCAAAAACCCTTGAATTTTCTTAGGAAAAAAGAACTCTATTCTTTGCTTCCAACAAAGAGAGAAAGAGCTTTTTTTCGCGAACGAACAAGCTTCTTTTGAGCACATTTTTAGAGCTTGTCTACACTTTCTTTTTTCCTTTTTATCAAAGTATGGCTTGTTCTACACGTCTAAATCTTATGATGAACAAAACGATATCATGTCTAAATACCGAAATCCCGTAAATTATTTGCTTGCTCACCGTTTTACCGATAGATTTAAGGGTGGGATCCCGGTATCGGCAGAATGGCCTCAGTCCCGTTTTCCCGTTAGATTTTCATTCAAATCCCGAAATACCGTTCAAAAAAAGGATGTTATCTCGGATGCCCCCCACTGTGATAGTCAGCGCACTTGGAGCAGTTCCAAAGCTTGATTCTGAGTCTGAATACCCAGGCTACTATTCCTATTACATCAATTATTTTCATGAAAAACTGTTCTTGTGGCTTGATCAAACCAAATATCTGCATGCAACAGTCAAGTCATATTTACAACAACATCCGGATATTTTAACTTTTTAGACTTTATAATTTTATTGAAATTATGTCATGGTTAAACTTAACATTCAGCGGGTAAAAAAGATCATACGCCATTGAATATTGGGTGTTGTGGTTAGTAAAATTCGTTGAGAAGGTACCGTGTGAAGAACAACATTTGGATTTCGAAATATTTTAACTTTTAGATGTGAAGAACAGACACATTTTTTAGGGTACTTCTGTTGAAAAATTCTAGAAGATTCTTTTTTAAGACACATCAAATTATTTTTAGTTCAAATTTTTATAAAATACTCTCTGTAACAGTCAAATGAGCTACGGTGCTACTTTTTGGAGTATATTTTATTTTTGATATTAACTTTTGTTATTTTATGCTGTGGAAAGCTGAATTGAGCAAATATTTTTGTAATTTTAATCAGCAAGATTTTTTAAATCTGTTATAAAAGTATTACAAAATTAAGTACAAATGACTTTTCAAATACCTGCAGGTGCTTTAGGGACACCCCTGTGTTCATACATTTCTAATTTTTCCAACATTCTCCTCCTTGGTATAGTCGTTTGGGAGAATGTCGGTCTTTTGAATAACTACATGTTTTTTTTCTATAAGCATAGCATTTATTAGCATGTGCAGACTCAGTTTTTGGTACCTTTATTGTTTGTTGGCTTTATTGTTTTAAGAACAATATAATACTAAGCGTAATACGAGCCCTGACATTTGGATTTCCTTGCTTTGCGAAAACAGAACGCTCGTTCCGCAAGCCCTTTTATGTAGCCTGGATATCCAGGCTGTAATCTATTTCACATTCTAGTTTTTGATATTTTATGTTCTGGTTTACAGCCTGGTCTCCCTAGAGCGATTTGCATTCTCTATATGAGAATGCAGTCCGCTTGCTTGTGCTCACTTCGCTAAAGCTGTAAGGACCAATCTACACGGTGCGTAGAAATTCTGAAGCAAAAATAGGATGGTCTTCCACTTGCAAGTGAAGATAGAGCTTTCTGTTACATGAAAACATGTACTCTGGCGTAATCTTTGGATGTTTTAAATGGTTTTAGATCTTGTAAGGCTGCTTTTTATTAATTTCTGTCTTGCTCAGAACTTTGTATGTTGAGGTAAACTTTGTTTTTTCTAAAATTTTGAGCTTGGATATCCAGGCTACCTTTTATGTTGATTAACTTTTGTTTCGCTTGCCCTGGGTTGGCTAGGAAGAGTTTCGGAAACATGGGTTTGCACTTTTATTCTCCAGGGAGACCCAAGCTCTATAATTTTAGAACTTTGTATGTTTGAGGTATTTTTTGTATTTCTAAAATTTTGAGCTTGGATATCCAAAGTGCTGTAGGTTAAAGAAGAATGTTTTATTAATCAAAACAGCTTCCAACTTTTCAACTTCACTCTCCAACTTGGTTTCGAATAAGGTGAGATCGCTTGTTTCATCATTTTTTATTGTTTATGTTTAATTTTTTTAATTTTCTTTATTTTTTTTGTCTTTTCTTCTCCCTTTCTAAGGCTTTAGCTTCAATTTTTAAACAATTTTACTATCAAATAGATCTTTATAATGCGAAATCCTTTTACTATTCTAATGTCAAAACATTTTGGGTCATTCAAAACAATGAACCTGTTATGTCAGCGATTCAAAAACTTAATAAAAAATCTAAAGCTAAGTCAATTTCAACTTTCGACTTTTCTAAGCTTTATACAAAAATACCTCATGATAAACTTATTTAAGTTTTGAATGAGATTGTCGATTTCTGTTTTCGGGGTTACCCTAACAAGTTTTTGTCTGTTGCTAAATCTGGTGTTAGATGGATAACGAAACCATAAAAAAATTTGTTACTTTTCAATATTCATTCTGTTAAATCAGCTTTAAAGTTTTTAATGCAAAATTGTTTTTTCTCTTGTGGTGATTGTGTTTTTAGACAGGTGATTGGAATCCACATGGGTTCCGATCCGGTTCGTTTTATGGCCAACTTGTTTTTATACCATTACGAAAGTAATTGGCTCAAAGATCTTAAAAAAAACAAATCTTACAATTGCAAGAAAATTTTCAAATACATTCAGATTCATTGATGATTTGAATGCAATGAATGACAGTGGTGAATTTGAAAAACATCTAAAAGATATCTATTCACCTGAGTTAGAATTAAAGAAGGAACACGGTAAGAGAGTGGTCAGAAAGTATCTACTTGGGGGGGGTGGAGGATTCTAAGGGGGGGGTTCGAAATATTCTTTTCGAAGGTTTAGGAGGGGGGTTCCAAAAATTTTTTTGGGAAACTCAAGAGAAAATGTAGGAAGTCTAATTTCATAGTTTAACGTTTCAAGATTTCAAAAATTGATCTCATAATTGATCTTATTGGATATATGTACATTTCATATTGCCATTATTTGGGCATCATCGCCTTGCTCTTTTGGTTTGTAACATTGAACTAGGTGATGGAAGTAGATTAGTGGCTCTCACAGCTCATCAGAGTGGTTTGAAGAAGTACATCTTAAAATAAATTTGTCAAAATAAAGTGTCTTTTAGCTAAAATGGTGGTGAAAAATATTGAAATTTTTGCCCTCGGTGCAAACCATGGTTGCGCCTACTTAGCATCTGCTAATGTCTTCTAACTTACATACTAACTAACAGACACAGGGCTTTGACAGACCCTAGAAAACCTGGAAAGTATAGGTTTTATAGGAAAATTTCAAACTCAGAGAATTTTATTTTTCAGACTCCTGAATAGCTTGTATTTTAGGGTCTCGAGTAACCAATCTTCGAAATTTTCTCTTGAGTAATTGAGATGCCTCTGTAATGTCTGATGAAAAATTGTATTCGACATCTCACCATCACTTTCAAAATAGACTCAGGGAGATTGTGTACATTATCAGTAATTTTTCAGGGAATCAATGGTGACCTGGCAGGGGGTGCAATGCACCCCCAGAAAGATCTGAGAGGGGAGCCAAAAGAGCTTTTCAAGGGGGCGCCAAAATTTGGTTGATGTTTAATCGATTAATTTGGCACCCTTCCACACGTTTATAGCGCCTTTTATTAAGTGCTATGTGAATTCTTTTTCGCGTGCGGCGCTTTTTCTTTGCGCCATTGCATCTTTTCTCTTGAGTTTTTCCGAAACTACCATCAACATTGAATCGCGAAAAGCCGAAGCAAGGTGTGGTGTATCAACCAGTAGGTCAAGAGGATGTTCATCCCTAGAGAGAATACCAAAAAGATCGAAACTTGTTGATGCTCGCTGTGGTTTTTGTGGTGTTATGCCTGCTTATGCTGACTAAATTTCTCCTTTTTAGTTGTTTGACATTTCTCACCAAAAATTTTCGTGCCCCTGATCCCTAGCCTCTTTTAGCCATTGATCTTTTTAATGGAGAGTAAAGTAATGGCGCAAAAGCTTAAATAAGATGATCAGGTAATTTTTCTAAGAAAATTTACCTAATAATCTTATTAGATTATCAGGTACAAAACTTCAATTCCAAGTATCAACAGCTCATGTATTTTATGGGGGGGGGTTCACTTTTACGGTATGACGGTATTGGGCCTTTTTACCCTCGGTATTACGAGAAAAAACGACGGGATTACGGTATTTCATTTTCTACTGGTATCGGTAAACTGCCTGTTTTTTTGTCGGTATTTCGATATTTTTATCAATAAAAAACGGTATTTCGGTATAAAACTATTTACCTTTTAGTTTCTTCACGAGTTTCATGCAGAAAAATTTTCACAAAAGATAAGTCTATTCCGCTCTTTTCTTGCTCGCTTCCCTCGCACAATCTTGGATGTCCTATTCACTTATTGTCATAATGAGGTTATTCACAATAAGCAAAACTTTACGATATCTAAACAAATATTTTCGCAACCTCGTCTCCATGACGATTTGCTTTTTATATAGGATGTAGCAATTCGATTGGAAACGACCATCAAAATTATAAAAAAGTGAGAATCAGGCAACTTTAATTTAATGACAACTTTTGTGATGCAAATACTGCATCCAACGAATCAGTCTAGATAAAATTTTCTCCGTCAGCAAATAAATGATATGGTCGGCTCTCCGTATTCACTTATATTGCTACTACAATACAATACACTGATACTGCAGTAACTTAGAGACAGTAAAGACGGTATTTACTCCTTCAATTATTAGTAAAAGTAGGTAGTTCTAAAAACATCTTGTGCAGCATCGAACGATTAAAAAATAATTCACATCATGATGCAAATGATGCGCTTTCAGGCAATCTAGGCATTACTCTAGGGGCTGAGTTAGGTCCCGTATGCGCATCGGCGTATAGTCATTTTTTCTTTTGATCATGAAAGTATAGTCCTTGAAGAGTCAGAAAACGTGTGTGGCGTTATTTGGATCAGGCACAAATTTCCATAATGGCGGCTTTTAGACTTTCAACCCTTTTTAGCCCTCCCGCTTTTTTTTAACTTTTAACATAGACATATTATATACCAATCGATCACAAATTTTATGCTGATTAAGAAAAAGGTCAGAATCATGGTCTAAAAATTTCGTTATCTGGAGATATGAAGCACTTTCAATTTCGATTTTTTGAAATGACTACTTTTGGTTCCAGATTTGCGTGGCTGTAACATTTGATTGGCTTACTTAATTTACTTGAAATTTTTGGAGGGTCTTGCCTACCGTTCAAATAATAAAATTCAGGAAAAGTTTTTTTTCTACATGAATTTCGAAATCCATAAATAATGGCGGATTCAAAATTTTCTTTCGTCACATGGGCTCTTAGGCTCTGCTAGCCTAAGAAAAATATTTTTTGAGCTTAAAACCCTGCATATTACATACCAATCGATCAGAAAAAAAAAAACTTAAAAAAACGTAAGTACTTCGTATCTCTTGATAACGAAATTTTCAGACCATGGTTCTGACATTTTTCTTAATCAGCATAAAATTTGTGATCGATTGGTATATAATATGTCTATGTTTAAAGTTAAAAAAAGCAAGAGGGCTAAAAAGGGTTGAAAATCTAAAATCCGCCATTATGGAAATTTGTGCCTGATCCAAATAACGCCACACACGTTTTCTGACTCTTCAAGGACTATACTTTCATGATCAAAAGAAAAAATGACTATACGCCGATGCGCATACGGGACCTAACTCAGCCCCTAGAGTACATTCTAAATTTTAAATTTTTTCTTGGGCGAAACTCTTGGAACGCTGCACCGGGTACGGCAGGTACGTCGCTTGGCGTACCATATTTTTGCCAACAAATGGTCAGTGTTAAATAAAATCAAAATTGGTTTTTTGCCCTTGGATACGTGAATTGGCAAAGATTTGTGCGTGAATAACTGAAATGAGGGTTGACTGGGGGGCCTCATAAAGACTTGTTTGTGCAGTTTCTAATTTGTCACTACACAATAGATTTGATAACTGTAAATTCATTATTTTCGAAAAAAAAACATAAATATAATATTATTAATAAATTTTTGTCAGTATGACGGCATTTAAGACCCCTGACCCCCCCCTTTTATTTGAGTGGCTTTATTTTTGGTGCTATAATATGGGGCATTTTAGACGGATTAAAATTTGAAAATTGAAAAACTTTCTGCCGTCGCAAATCATGGTTGCGCCTCCTTTGTTCAAAACACCTTAACATTTCAAATTACAAGTTTCTTGACTCAAAGATTCCGGGCGTTACTTTCAACCATACTGCTCTTACAGTTTAATATTTTCACTTAATAATGGACAGCGCAAATAAGGACAAAAATACCAGGGGCGCAAATTTCATAGTTTGCACCCCCAGAAAATTAGGCCAGGTCGAAAATAAGCCGTAATTTTTTCCAAATCTTACAGAAACTCAGAGAAAACCACTAGATGCAACCACTTTTATACTTTAACTTAACAGGGCTAAACTATCTCCCTTACCTTATTTTGACATAAAAAACTGTCATACAAACAAACTATACTCTTTGTACCGCATCTGTATGAATTCTTTTTCGCGTACAAATTTTTCTAGTAGGGGAGGGGGTGCGAAAAAATATTGGGCCTTATGAGGGGGAGGGGGGGTTCGAAAATTTTTTCCAGGTTACGGGAGGGGGTGCGAAATCTTTTTTTTGGATTTTTCAAAATATCCTCCAATCCCCCTAGTAGATACTTTCTGACCACTCCCTAATAAAAGTGCTTCATTTTTGGATCTTGATATTAAAATTGAAAATAAGCAATTTAAGACCAAACTTTTTGATAAACATGATGCATTTCCTTTTGAAATTGTTAGAATGCCAGACAGATCTTCCAACATGCCTTCCAAAATTTTTGAATCCTGCATAGAAGCTGAGAGGGCCGGAGGGCCGTATTGCTCGAATTTTTACACTAGGCTTGGATAGTGGTAGTATTCGAGCATTTGTTTTGAACTATTTCCATCGATGATCTTTACGATTGATTTTGTCGTACATATTTTTTCTTTGGATTGATTTGCTAGTTTTGGGTTCAGTTGTTAAACTTTTTCTGTTGGAAAGGTAAAGTAGGGGAAAATTCGTTTTTTTGAGGTCGCTCGATTTTTTAGTCAAAGCACTTGTTATACGTTTCTGGAAAGCTAAGGGGTAAGGGAATCAAAATAACTTCGGTGCCAATTTTTTTCGGACACTTTGGTGTGATTTTCAGACAAATACGACGGTCTCAGGCAAAAATCATAGGGTGAAAAATTAATGAAAATTTTAGCTTGAGAAAACGGAGACCTGTTGTATATTTTTGGAAAGCTCTCAGAAAATTAAGATTAGAGATATGTTGCGATAGCCTGGATATCCAGCCCGTAAACTTTTTTTTTGATTTTGATATTTCTTATGTTTACGGTCTGGTTTACCTAGATCGTCTGCATTCTGATCTGAGGATGATTATGCGGATATTCTGATTGGTTGGGTCCAAGCGAATCAGAGATCTGAATGGTGGCGCGCTTATAAGAAATTATGCGAGCCGAAGTGAAGTCTTCACCTAAGTATTTTACCTGATATTCCGATGGCGTATTGGCGGCCGCCCACGCTAAAGCTCTAAAGGAGCGGGCCAATATACCTTTTATATAACAAGATATAATTTTCCCGACCTTCAGAGCTTTAGCGTGTCGGAAGAAAATTTCTACATCGAGTACCAGATAACTAAGTATTTGGATGGATCGCACGGGCGATCAGCAAGGCGCGTACGCTGCTTTGCAAATCTCCCTGATTTTTCTTCTTCAAAACAAATAAAAATAGAATGGCAAATTATTGACCACGCATTCCAAATAAAAATAACAATGATGGTAGGGAAGAAGTGGGAAGATCAAAACATGGGAATTTTTAGATGTTCTGGTTGTTTTCTTTTCAATATCTTGTTTTAAATTTCTTAATGACATGGTTGCACAGTGTAAAGAAATAAAGGTATATCTTTTTTTTCTTCAATTCTTCTTGGGTGGGAAGTTTTGTTTTAAAAATCTTGGATTTTGAATTTTTTTTTCTCCAAAATTCACTTTGCACTTTCTGTCTAACAGACTTTCCACCACACTGTCTATATTTTATGGTCAAGGCTGCCATTCTAAATTGATTTATCACTGCTGGGGTACCATCTTGAAATTATGCAGGTCATTATATGTGCATATATTTATTTGCAGCCATGGGATTCATGCAGGAAAATCTGTCAACAGGGGTTCACCTGATTTCTAGGTGAACCAAGCTCTATAATTTTAGAACTTTGTCTGGCTGAGGTAAAACTTATTTTTTCTAAAATTTTGAGCTTGGATATCCAGGCTAATGTTGCGAGTATAGGTGATTTCTAACTCGAGATATTAATCCTTAAAAATAGTGTTTTTCAGTGTTTTTTCACCCAGAAACAGCTGTTTTGACAAGTTTTTGCGCTTTCGGAAGCTCAATATCTCCAGAGGAATGTAAAGAGATGGAAAAACAGCTTTTTGAAAACAATGGAAAAACGGCTCGTCATATACCAGGTCTCTTGCCCTTAAGGGAGTTTATGTCGAGTAAATAGGTTTCTTTTGTTGTCGCTATAAAAAATCTGCATAATTAGCGTGTTGTGACAAAATTCTTTTGTTTCAAGCCTGATTATGTGCAAACTTTTAGGGCTTATATTTTGGGTACACCTCTCCTATACGAAAAGGTACCTATATCTTCTTGCTCAGAATTTCCTAGCGATTCTATTGATATAACCGCATTATGACCGCATCATTATATGGAAAGCTAGAGCGCGAGAAAATTATAACTTCATATTGACTTTACTCGACTTCTGACAGATTTACAAGAACCAATTTAATATCATTGCGTTAAGAATTTCTTTTTCTATACATTAGTAAAAATATTGCTCCTTATTCTTAAAAATTGAACTAGTAATCGGCAAAAAAGGAAAAACAAATTTTCATTTTTATCGTCAAATCATGTAGAAACCGTCCGATTTGTATGGCGAGCCGTCTTTTCTGGACTTTCATTTAATGACCTAATCAAAGTTTTTACAATAGAATTTTCAATAGAAGTGATCGTTGAACTTTGAGTAATCAGAAAAGCTGTTTTTCCATCTCTTTACATTTCTCTGATATCTCGAATTAGGTACTGAAATCATCTATACTCGCAATATATCACTAATTCATTACAAATCCCCCCTACTAGTAGTTTTTGGCCTTCATTAACAGCTCTCGCTGTATTGCTTTTTTCATCTTCTCTTTGAGGCGGTCGCTCGGGCACTCCAAACCGGGTTCTAGGCCGACTTTTCAACCTTTGTTCCTTTTCTGTTGCACTGTATGGTCAGACTTTGTGCATATGTTTTATTTTCTTTCTTCTTGTTAAGCTGATAGGTGACTTTAGAGTGGCTGGAGATGCTTACTCAAGGTACCGCAACTGATCTCAGACTTCGGTCTTCAGCTTATCACTTCCTTTTGTGTCTTGTGCATTCCTTTTGTTTTTTCCTTTTTTTATTTCTTTCTTCCAAAATGTATATAACGTAGTGGTCTAAAGAAACGGCTATTCTTTTTTAGAATCAACCTTGACGTGTGGAAAGGAATGTCGGCGTGACTGATCCTTTTGTTTCGATAATAACATCAAAGCGGGAACTGATTTTCTTCTCGTTTCTTTCTTTCCTTTTTCTTTCTCATAACTTCAAGCTTTCCCTCAGACTCTCCCAAGCGTGGTTAGCTCAAGTGGTTAGAGCGTCTGTCTCGGTTTCCGAGTTCGATCCCTCTGATCGTGACGAGCACGTGATGATGAGCAAGTGATGAGTACGAAAACAAAATCAAGAATTGGAAAATTTGACACCCAGAGGTTTCACTATATTCCTTTTAAATATGTAATTTTTCATTGGGTCGTCTGTCTCAACATCCTAAGTAAACGAAAATATGTTGGAATATTTTACCGTAAATACACCCCAGTTTCCAGGGGTGGATACAAGCATTGTGAAAGTTGTGCGTTCACAACGTCAATTTTCTTGATCAAGTGATTGAAGAATTAGACAAGACTTAAATTTCTTGTATGTTCAGTCGTGTGTGAAAAATTTACATAACAAGCTTCTCATCGCTCTTTCTTCTTTTTGTATACAAATCAATTTACTTTTCTTTCTTTATTATTTCTTTTGACTTTCCCGCGAAAATGCGAACTGCCTCTCTCACACACACACTGATTTACGTCATCATGAAATATGATATCTCACTGTTTTTTAAAGAGAATCTATACACTCCGCCCTATAGCGTTTTCAAAGAAACCTTAATCATATTTTGTGTATTTTTCGGTGGTGAAGAGCCATTATGTGTGTATTTTACATAATTTTGCATAGCTTTGCACGAAACGCATTATGACCTTGTGAATTCCATTTTCACAACAACAGAATCATAATTTTGTGCAAATTTTTCTCGCTTATTCAACCAAAAATAACTTTGAAGTAAAAGTAAAATCTTAATAACATCGAGACAAACTTTCGTTTTCGAATATTTTTTTTGTTGTTGATAAAAGTTGAAAGGTTCAAAAAGTGAAAGTGATAGTAGAATGGAGTCGTTGAGAGTAAAATTTGCAAGTGTCACTAAGACTATGATTGAAACATGTAGTAATGATTTCGGTTTGCGTGAGAGATCTGGTTTAGAGATTCGAATATTTGCTTCCATAATGGCGGAAATTACATCTTAACATAACATCAAAAAGCTCTATAAGAACAAATGCAATAAAATCGGGGATAAAAACGGGTTTTGAGCAAAAATCGGGGAAATCGGATTTCTTTCACAAGGTCTTCAAATATCCTATATCCGCCCCTGGTTTCGCTTGAAAAAGGCACATTTTGCTTTAGTCTGGAGATCCATACTCTCTATTCAAACTTACACCACATAAGCAAAAATCCCATCAGAAACTACTCATTGAGAGTATGGTACTTTTGACCCAGTTTGAATTTGTTTACATTTGGTTTGTATTTCGTGCCAAAAAACCCATTGATAAGGTTAGCCAATTAGAATCGCGCACTTCGAATCCAAACAATAATATCACGTGATTTCAACAATTGTTTAACAGCCAATAGAATTCTGCAACCAGATTTGGCATCTACAAAAATATCCGGCAACTCTGTTGTTTCTATATTATTATTCGTTTTAACTAAATGTTATACTTCAAACCACACGAACAGAGTAGACAGGTCCCCCAGCTAATATTAGGGAGGACAGTGAAAATTTCAAATTGATTTTAGCAGTATGAAACTAGTGGGATTAGAAAGTCCTTTTCATTAGAAGAAAAATGAGGGTCATAGACCTCTCAGAAAAAAGCGGTTCCGGAGATATGACACTTTAAAGTTGTTGGCAATTGTATGCCCTTTTTGGCACAATTTGGAAAAAAATCTACAACCTTTTTCAGGCAAAACCTCAAAATAGTAATGGCACCAAAATGATGAAAAAATTGCTGTTTCAAATGGATCTAACAGACAAAAATTATCATAACTCTTCGTTTAAGCTATCTTTTAACTTGAAATTTTCAGTAGCTCCTCGGTAATTTCATCTATTTTTATTTTAATGAAATCAATACTAATTCAAAGGATATTAAGGGTGCATAAATTAAAAATAATTAGTTAAATTATGCAAAAAAGTAGCGCTGAAAATCGGAAAATGACTAGAACTGGTGTTCTGGTGTGGGTATCTCACTAAAGATTTCAGAGATGTTCCTCAGTATGAAAAGACATCTTGCAAATACATTTTGGTATACAAATTCATCTTTAATTTATGCAAAATGACATTCTGAGAGATAATTTATGCGAAAAGAAGGGAAATGGCAGTAACTTCTGTCCTGGTGACTGTTTTTCGTCCAAAATTTCAGAAATGCTTCTCTGCATGGATAGGTATCTAACAAAAACAATTTGGAATACAAATTCATCTTCAGTTTATGCATAATGACATTTTGCGAGATAATTTATGCGAAAAAAAGGAAAATGGCAGTAACTTCTGTCCTGGTGACTGTTTTTCGTCCAAAATTTCAGAAATGCTTCTCTGCATGGATAGGTATCTTACAAAAACATTTTGGTATACAAATTCATTGCTAATTTATGCAATATGACATTCTGAGAGATAATTTATGCGAAAAGAAGGAAAATGCCAGTAATTTCTGTCCTGGTGACCGTTTTTTGCCCAAAATTTCAGAAATGCTTCTCTGCATGGATAGGTATCTTACAAAAACATTTTGGTATACAAATTCATCTTTAATTTATGCACATCTTTAATTCATGCAAAATGACATTCTGCGAGATAATTTATGCGAAACCAAGGAAAATGGCAGTTACTTCTGTCCTGGTGACCGTTTTTCGTCCAAAATTTCAGAAATTTTTCTCTGTATGGATAGGTATCTTACAAAAACATTTTGGTATACAAATTCTTCTTTAATTTAGGCAAAATGACATTCTGTGAGATAATTTATGCGAAAAAAAAGAAAAACCTAAAGAAGACTTCTCTTGATATCTCTTGCATGGAATCCTGAAATAATGCAAAATGTCGAGGAAATGAAATTTTGCACACAAGCTGGGATTGATGAAAAAAGATGACATTCAAAATTTGAAAATTTTCGGACCGCCGCCCGGTGATCGGTTTCAACTGAAATTTTGCACACAAGCTGGGATTGATGAAAATAGATGAAATTCAAAATTTTAGGTCAAATGGAACTAGGTAACACCTATTTTGATCATGTGATCATTTTTTTTTCGGATTCTAGAAGAATACATCAATGTCTGTAAAACACACAGAAAAGATAAAAGCTTACTGCCGTTTGTTTGTCTCTTCAATTCCATACCAGACAATAAAATAACCAGGCATATATTGAGCTTTTAACTTCCTTGTTTGTGTTTTGGCATGAGCACTTGTCATTAGTGACTTTTCACTTTATTATTTCACTGTAACAAAAAAAAAATAATTATGTTAATGTTATTGATCATTCACATCAATATAGGATACCACAAAGTAGAAAAATCCAGGCAAACCATAAACTTTCAAAATGTGTTCAAAATTTGAAATCATTCTATTCAAAAGGAGAAAAGTTTTATGTTACATGTGTCCGAAATTTCTGCTCTAAATTGTTCATTTGAATTGTTCCCTTTAAAAAAGGTTCAGAAAAAGTTAATTGAGCAAAAATGTGAGAAATTAATTGATATCATGGTATTCTTTTCTTTTTTCAGATAAAAAGACGTAATGAAAATATAACAAATATAATGAGCTGTAATGAGAAGTATCAATTCCATATAAAATTGAATTCAAAGACAAAATTTAAAAGAAGTTGTTGATTGTCGTAAGTAAGAGGTGTACCATTTGCACTGGACTTTGAGGTGGCAGTTGATTCTGGGCTTGGTAAGGGTGGAACCCACCTCGTCCGCGTCCGTTGTAGCCACCTCTTCCAATACCACCTCTACCGTTGCCACCTCTTCCAATACCACCTCTACCGTGGTCACCTCTTCCAATACCACCTTTACCGTTGCCACCTCTTCCAATGCCTCTTCTACCGTTACCACCTCTTCTGTTGTTTCTACGATTAACTACTGCTGCTGCTAGAACTTGGTTTAGGTTAACTACTACTGCTGCTGGAACTTGGTTTTGGTTAACTACTGCTGCTGCTTGAACTTGGTTTTGGTTAACTACTGCTGCTGCTGGAACTTGGTTTTAGTTAACTACTGCTGCTGCTGGAACTAGGTTTTGGTTAACTACTGCTGCTGCTGGAACTAGGTTTTGGTTAACTACTGCCGCTGCTGGAACTATGTTAATAACTTCTGCTGCTGGGACCTGCCATCCAGCGACTGCGTAAGGTCATCATTATCATCATCTGGTGCTTGTTCCGTATCCTGGACTTTGATGATGTGTCCGGCGCGGTCACCCCACCATCCTCGTCATCACCTAAGCCCTGATAAAAGATAAACTTTACAGTTAAGCTATTTTGCAGAAAAGTCGATGAAAAACAATTTATTATATTAAATTGCAGCAAACAATAAGATAACAAAGAATATTGTAGCCCTGAAGTACAACTGTCAATTATTTTTAAGAAACTGATTCGATAATAAATGCTGTGTGACCTGTACAATGTCACACAAGTTAACAATCGATTCTCACCTTAACCAAAGCAAATTAAAATAAACTCTTACATAAGCAACTGTTGACGCCGGGGAAGGTGGTGAGGGAACGTTTATGTCATTCAATCCCAATTGATCCATTTCTGATTTCTTATAGTTTTGTTAGAAAAAAAAAGTAGAAAAATATAAGAAAGAAGAATTTCAATGTTTTTAATTGAAACAATTCTTGTAAAGACATGTCAAAAAACTTATCTTGAATATTTTATTAGTTCAGCTGAAAAATAAAGATCGTGATATTTAAAGAATGGTTGTAACTATACCATGGCTTGAAATTGGATAGTTAAGTTGCAAGCTTGAGGAACTGCCCCACCTCGCAGCCCTCTAGTCCATCACTCCTTTTTTAAATTGATGGTCCTGTATTATGGAACACACTGGATTAAGGAATCAGATTACAAAATTAAGGTGATTTATGAAAGCTTGTTAGCTTGTGTTGTATTCAAAATAATGTAAATTTTGAAAAAAACTTTCTCAGTTTATGTAAGTCTTCTTTGTCTCCTTTGAACAGATCATTTGCTTTTACAAGGATAAGATTGATATATTTACAGTTTTTGCCTTAATTTTCCTCTAGTGGCCCACTACCTTTATTTAGATGACTTTGCTTAGCCTGGAAATCCAAGTGTTAAACTTTTTTCACAGTCTAGTTTATGATATTTTTGCTGCTTGTTTAACGCTTGGCGCAGGTAACTCGCCCGCAGGGAGATTTTTCCCTGCAATGGAGGTTCGGCCTGATTGGCCAGCTTTCGGCGTATTACTTAGCAGTACTTTCGCGCACATTTTGATAATTTCGATGCGCGCATATTTTATGGAAAAAGCTGACTCTGCAGAAAAAAGGAAAACAAATGAAAATGAAAACATAGATTCATTTAGAAACAAAATGGCTGTTGGCTGGAAGTCTAAATACATGTGGTTGATGTTTTGATGTGGTTTTTAGTAGTTTTGAAAGTCTTTAGAGCTTGTGAAAGAGTTTTTATGGTAAGTTGATTATGTGTGTTTGCCTGGGTTTCCAAAGTTCAGAAAGTCCGTCAACAAGGGTTCACACACAGACTGTTTATAAGATTCTGTATCTACTAATCTACCTGCACCAAGCTCTATAATTTTAGAACTTTGTGAGGTGAAGTATTTTTTGTTTTTTCTAAGATTATGAGATTGGATTCCCAGGCTAGACTTTGCTTTGCAAAATATTGCCTTCTCTAAAAGAGTGGGTTTTTTAAGTGAATCTATAGGCAAATTTCATGGTGAATATGATTCGAATCCTTTGATATTCTTCGAACGTTCAAGGAGTAAATTTGGTGTAAAATCAGTCAGTCAGCAATTTCATTATTTAGTCCTACAACACATTCTAAAAACCTCACACAGCCATTTAAGTATAATTCTATTGAAGGCTCGAGGAAATATTTTTTCTCAACAATATCGTTTTCACTTTCCTGTAATTCGTAATAAACATGAAAATCAGGATTATTTTTGTCTTTGCTATCTAAATCAATATCGGCAACTTCTGCCTCCCACCATCTCTCATAAAGCACTTCAATTTTAGCATCAACAAAATCTGAACAAACAACATCTACTAGAGTCAATTCATTGTTTAAAAAATCCTCATACAAATTGAAGTACAAGTGTCAACTCCATCCAAATCACTTTCGTGATATTGAATCAGAAATTTAGGGTTTTTTATTGCCCGCCCTACTTGTCGGATGATAACTCCCTTGTGCCATCCCATCTCATCATTTCTTTCGGTATGGTGCATCACGAGTTTCCCAACTAGATCAGTGGGTATAGAAATTATTGGCGATTGAGATCCTTCATTGGGGATAGCAAATTTTCTTTTCTTTGAGGATTTCTTTTTGACATTTGTCCCAGCTCTCTTTTTACTGGTTGTTTTTTGTGGAGTTGTTTTTTGAGAAGGAGTTGCTTTTTGTGGGAGAGTTTTCTTTTTTTTAGATTGTTTACTTTTTTCCCCAGCTAAAAAATTTTTTTCCTTCTTTTTTGAATTACTTCATCAGACAAAATAACTGGTTCTGAAAAATTTGAATCAGTGGCTGTAGGTACTTCAACACTTTGAATTTCTTTTTCTTCAATAATCTTAACAAGATTATTCTTCAATTCTTCAATAGTTTTGTTTACCCCCTGTGAAGTGAGAAAAAAAAGAGATCTGTCACACTTCATTTGTAAGACCTTATTTCTAAAGTCAAGTTGCATTTTCAATGCCTCTCTTTTACTTTTATCTGTCTCGTATTTATTCAACTCTTCCTCGATAGTATTTTTATCAACCCACAATCTATTGTACCTTTCTTGAATTTGAATAGTCAATTGCTCTTTTAATATAGCCAAGTTTTAAGCTTTCCTTTCTTTTTCATCTGGTGCCTGTTTAGTTTTTTCTACCTTACTTTTCGTTGTGAATTTGTTGTTTTCTCTCAAAGTAAAGTTGTTTTTGAATTTTAACACTTTTCCGAGCTCTCTCCATAACAACTTCTAGGTCTGACTTTGACAAATTTAAACATAATAACCCCCTCATGAACATTATCCAATGCTTTTGGTTTGGCACGTTTAAGCCAATCAAGCATTGCAAATGTTCTTTTATTCAAGGCATTTGTTATGTGTACTGCCCTAGCTTAATGCCGTGTTTGTTCTGAGGCCTTGTCATACTTTCCACCAACTAGGTGATCTTGTAACATTCTTTTAGAGACAACTACAAAACTTGCAAAAATCATTTCAAGCAATGGTTTAACCATGGCTTCGTCATGTTCAGTTTCAGAAGTTAAACTATCATAAATTTCATCTTTGTGAAGATGTTTTGGAAAGAGGGAATCAGAACCGGACAAGAATGCAGAGGAGTCCACGCTCCACTCTTTAAATTTTTCAAACAAAACCTGATAGTGGGGAGTCATATTAAGGGCTGTTTTAGCTTCTACCATTTGTCGCCAAAAAGGCCCAGTAACTTTCTTGTGCAGTAGACCTAGAACTTTACAGCCAATTTTGTAGGCCAGTACTTTTAAATCATGACGAACGGCAGTTAAGAGTTTATTCTCATCAAAAAAATCTTCAAAAATTTTTTTCAAGTAGAGGGTACAAGTGATAGACCCCAGTCCCATTCAAGAACAGTGTGTTAAATCTGTTTCCTAAGAAAGGATTCAGTGGTATTTCAGATATGTTGTGCTCACTTTTCAAAAATATTGCAAACTGAATCATTCGACCAGATTTATCTGATCCTCGCTCTTGAACAGATTTACACACTGTTTTAATAAGTCTTGTTGTCCCCGACTCTCCATTTGAATAGCCACCATGGGCAAGTGACCCAATTTTTTTACATTTGTCATACAACAGGCCCTACCAAATTTTGATGGTTGCTTCACATTGATCAGCAAGGCCAACCAAAAAGTGAAGACCACAGAAAAACTCGTTTACATCCCTCAGTTTCTTTTTTTCTTCTTCTGAGAGAGTGTCCCATTCCTTGATGAGTGAAGGTAAAATGCTATCTCTGTATTCAATAAAAACTCTGTTAATTTTTTTTTGAATGTTGCAACGATCACTCATGAGATTTTTTTTTGACCCAAAAAACCTTACCACTGAAGGACTTGTCTGAAGACTGTTAGGACACGTCTTCAACAATGAGTTGTAAAACTTTTAATTGCATTTCGGCGTCCCCGGTACTGGTTTCCCTAATTCCAGCATTAATAGTTTTACCTGTTTCCGTTGTTATATCATACGTCAAATAGGAACGTCCTTTTTTGGACGTTCCATCGGAGTGGAGAGTATTCAACTCAGAAAAGGCTGTAGGGCTTTCACTATCAGAAACACTTTCCCCAGAGAGTTCGTGCATTAGATGCTGGTGCGCTAAGCAACGTGCCTCAAGGAGCATCCCCTTTGCAAAAGTTGACCCAGGAAGTACTGGGGCATTTCTTTTAGCAATATTTTTCAAGACTGTCCTTACAACCTCTTTCACATTCCGAGTACTCACACCCATGCAAAGTAAATCTTCACAAACGGCTCTTATGTCGCTGTTGTAGCAACCATTTTTTAAACACCCTGATTTCATCATTGTTCATAAAACTTTCAAGCTCTTCTTCAACCTGAAGTTTTTCATTCTCAAGATATTTAATGTATTCTTTCAAGTCCTTAATTTCAGCTGAAAGATTTTTAAAATGGGATTGAAACCCATCATCACTTGTTTCATCTAATTTGTTTTGAAATGTTTTTGCCTTGTTTTTCCAATCATAACCTTTCCTTCTATATTTGGTTGATTTTTTCAATGTTTTTTGAAGTTTTTTATTGAGTTTTGCAAGTGCTTTTTCATGCTCTAAAAGATTGCTTTTCAAGTTTTTTTTCATGCTCTAAAGATTGCATTTCAAGGGAAGATTCAAGGGCACTAACATGGTCTTTTGTTTGAGAAAACTCCTCTTCAAACTTTTCTTTGTCTTTCTTTTGACGATTAACACGTTTATTGACATTTCTGGTAGACAAATGACCGAGTTTGGACAATGCTTTGCTTAAATCTAAAGAGGTTTTATCACTTTCTTTTTTTTAATTTTCATTTCAGCTAGTAATTGTAATTTATCTCTACTCTCACTACTGGAACGAAAAGCATTCGTCGTGGACACACGAACGGTCAGTCATTCGTCACGAACGGTCTCTCCGTTCGTCACGAATGCTTTTTGAGTGACTTTCTTTCAAAGCGTTCGTCACAAACGCTTTCTTAATTTTGACTCATTCGCGACGAACGCTTTAACAGGGACGCGTTCGTCACGAATGCTTTATGATTTATGACGAATGCTTAGACGTTTGTGACGAATGCTTTGCATTTCCTGACAATATCTTAGCGTTCGTGACGAATGCTTTAATAGGGAGACGTTCGTCACGAATGCTTTATGATTTATGACGAATGCTTAGACGTTTGTCACGAATGCTTCGCATTTCATGACAATATCTTAGCGTTCGTGACAAATGCTTTAACAGGGAGACGTTCGTCACGAATGCTTTGATTTATGACTTTCTGGTGACGAATGCTGTGACATATTTCACTAAATGTTTTAAAAGATTATCAAAACCTAGGGGTTTTGTGGTATGTGTGGTACTCGGATACATTCGGGTACTCCCTGTTCCCACCTTCTGTCAAGAAAATCAGGGAATGTCAAGGATTCTTATAAAAGTGCTTCATCCTCTTTTCTAACAACGAGGAAAACGGTACAATTTTAGGACTTTCAGCTAGTCCTCCCGCGGAAAATTCTACAGCAAGAATCTTGTTGTCAAAAACTGGTACGGCGCCCTATTCATAGGTGTCTATCACGCAATTTTGTTGTCATTCCTAGTCCTTTTAGATGAACGCAGTCCTTCGTTATTTCGCGATTTCGAAATTGCATATTCGTCGAATTGTTATGTTTTCACGCATCCCTTTAGAGCTTCAGCGTGGTGTCACAATCTGATCTCAGGTTAAGAAAAGTTGACTTCATACGCCTACTAGTTTGACAATTGTTGATTAGAATTTTCTCAATCAACTTCAGGTTCTTAGACTTTTAGGAGGAGGGTGCGATGTAGGGGGCATGATATAGAAAGGTATGAGTTAAGTGTGTATGTATATTCTTCTTTTTTAGAAAGATATAGAAGAAATTGAAGACAGGTATTTCAAACGTTGATGGTATTAGAAAGATTCAGGTTGCTTGGTCTATCAAAATTTTAATTACAGATTTTAAAGTAAGTACTAAGACTGCAGAATTTTCAGCTTGCGATATTGAATGTTAAGATCTTTTAGAATTTTCAAATGCTTTTGGAACCTACAATAAAGGGGTCTTATTTTCAATTTAATGGCGGTTGAAAGCAAAATTTTGTATCACAAGAATTCAAAAAATCAAATAGCCACTGGATTTGAAGGTTTTTGCACTTCGAAGCTACCAATCTGTGCGTGTATAATTGATTTACCACTGTAGTAAAGAAACAGTCAATAAAATCAAACATCCTTTCTTTTACTACCATACATGATCTAACGTGATCATCTGAAGAGCAATTCATTCTAAGTCCTGTTGACTACAAGCGTACGAAGCAAAGGGCTCTCAGGGAATGTTTTTGGTTTACAGCAAATTTTGTTGCAATTATTTTCCTTAAGAAGAAGAAAGAATATTTTTTGCCGCTCGGGAATATATGTTTATATATGAGAAATCCTTTGAGGTCTTTGAGTACACCTGTGTCTAAAAGTTTCTTTACTTTCACTACTTTCACTTTTAGAAAGACAAAAGTCGTTGAAGCATCGAGAAGTGCAGCCATATAAAGACAGTAGACACTATATAGAGACCGTTTTCAAAGCAAGGAAGATACCCTCACTATTATATGCAGCATTATTTATATAATTTAATCAGACAATAGTATTAAATTTTCACTAGTAATTTAATAGTAGTTTTTGACAGAACTGAGCATTATTTACTTATGAGCTCTGACCATAGTGAATTTTTCATACTTAGCACGTGCAAAATGCGAATATCTGCCTGATGTAGCCCACAAAAAATTGGCATGCTTTACATTTTATGAACGGCCAACTATCCTGGAATCTGAAAATTTAAGAATCGCAATGAAAAAATTTTAAAATGAAGGCTTTTGCGAAGAAGAGTATTAGAGACCTTATTTTCATTCAGCGAAGGAAAAACACTGAAGGTGTATTTTTTGTCGAACCAAAAATAGATTTTCTGAAAATTTTTGTAAAAACTTCTCTGTCTCAAAATCTTGAAAGAGGTGAGTTTTGGCAAATTTTTCGTCCCAATTTTTCAAAGAGAAGTTGTCATAACTTTCGATGCCCCAATTTAAAAAACTTTTCCGAAATATTTCAAATAATTCAATTTTTGCCGACAATTTTAATCAAGAAAAATTCGAAACAAAAAGGTAGATTCCCCATTAAAAACTTTTTTATAAAATAGGGAACGATAATTTTTTTTAAAGCTCATGACGTCATTTTTGTAATTAAATTCTTAATTGTGTACTCTTAACAGATTTGATTAAAAAAATAATTTATAAAGACAGTTTTTTGTTTAAACTGTCAAGGAACCTTTTAAAGAAAAATTTGAATCTTCAATTAGGTTTTTCCAAAAAAAAAATGAATATCGGGGGTGGAGGATTTAACGTTTCTGGGAAATTTACCACCCGGACATTTTGACTTTTGACCCCCCAGAAAGCAGGTCTAACCCACTGAACAAGCGTCAGTTGACCCTGTCGACAATCAAAATTATCCTGAAACAGAGTAAATTTGCCCCATGGACAAGCCAAATTTTGTAGAATTTCACTTCCCCCGGGCACTATATCCTACACCCCCATTCATGTACGAACATTTTCTGGACGAGCCATTCCCAAAACCAATCTTTCGACTATGGTCAGAACCCATAAGAGAAAACAGAACTAACAAAAAACAAAATCTCCAAATTAATAAACCTCTGCTTATTCAAAGGCAGGTGGCTTTCCCCTTGGATTTGCTACTCATAAACTTCTTTGTTATTCAAAATTTCAGTTGCTCGAAGCGATTTCTATTCTTCGAGGGGATGGACTATAATAAGGGCAAAGCTTCCCTCAGTTATTCGAAGTCATGCTTTTCGGACAATTATTGAAATCAATCACATAACTTAAGTCTACCATTGCAGAGCAACTTTTCTTTTTTCTAAATACGTTAATTTTAACTCAAACCTCTAAAACTCGAGTGTCTCCTTAACTCGCACAATTTTTCTGGTTCCTTTTCGCCCGAAAAGCCCTAAAAACGTGTCCGAAAATTTTGTGTTCCCCGTACGAGTTTAAGTTATATAGAATTCTTTTGCCCGGAAACCTGGTGACGAAAACTCGAAAACTCATTTGGAGTGCAGGTGAGAGAGGGGAGACGACGAGAGAAGTGTTGCTAATTCATGCGCTTAAACAATAGATGTGACATAACAACTTTGCCGCTATTGTTGGTGGTAAATAATTTGGCCCGCTTACCTATTTTGCATTGAAACCGGGGGTTTGCGAGAAAGAAAGTATAATAACTTGTGACGTCATATGATGGAGTATTTAGACTTCTGGACTACTTTCGGGGGATCTTGATCGGAAAAGATTTGGGAACGCAATTGTTTTGCCACTAATAATGGCGGCCAAATGTTTTGATTTGGTCTGTCAATAAACGAAAAGATCACATTATGAATATCAAGAGGTCTCCGTACGGGAACTCTTTTATGAAACAGAGAATGCGCACAGAGAGTACTACGAAATGATAAACGTAAGATACACCCTGGGTACTTCTTAGAAAACTGAACCATTAAGTTATTATTGTACAAGTACATTTTGAAAATATTTCTAGCTGGGCCAGATAATTCAATGACGAAAACTAAAAAATTGATTTAATTCATTTCTTGACGTTTCGGTGTCTTCTTTGCACCATGAAATAAATATTTAATGTATTCATACAATGAAAACAACATTCACTAATTTTTATAGTATTACAGTATAACTTTAAGTATATAAACTATTACAATATGTTACCAATACTATAGGAAGTTAATCTAGCTTTCAACACATAATAGATATCCTAGAATATAAGTAACTAAAAATAGTTAATCAGGGGGAGGAGTTATGAATTTTTGAATTCAATCGGTAAAAATCTATATCTTCTGAGGACTCAAATTCGGAAAAGTTTTAGGTTTCTTTTATAAGGTCAAAAAATACACTCCCACTCTCAAGAAGTCAAATTTCTGTTTTGGCCGGGGGGGGGTTAGATTCCACTTCCGTAACACTTGATTATCCTTCTAAATTCGATGATCTCTCAGAAAAGACCCTCTGTGTAAAATTTAAACTAGTAAACATGATAGTGAAAAATGATGGTAATTGAAATGTACTAAAAAAGCTGAAGCTAAATATAGATAAAAAACATATATAAAAAAACTCCGTGAAGATGCATTCTGAAATTTTGTCATTTGACACTTTTTATAGTTGATCATGATCATACTACACACGAGAATGGAACTGAGAATTTTAAATTGCCGTTCAAAACGTGTCACAGGCATTTGTCACAATCCGAAAAAGGACACAGTCAAACACGTTTGTCTAAATGCATTTTCCACGAATTTAATTTAGTTGAACAGAGTTAATACATCACACTATATACTCAGGGCTGTCATATAATCGAAGGCTGGTAAAGATTCCTGTTTGTTTGCTCTTGAGAATGTAGAGATAAAATGAAGAACTGGAAACACCTACTTGAAGCCTAAGCATACTTTTCAATTTTCTATGCCAAAAATAACCTTCGCAAGTATGCTTAAAATACAAGAAAAGTTTCTTTCCATCCATCCATCAGAAAATTTTGCGACATTCGCGACTTCTGTTAAGTTCAGAAATTTCGAAGAAATCAACTTCAGTTGAAAAGAAAAGAAAAATAAGGCTGCTTTTTTTTTCGATAACAAATACCGTCGTTTTTTATAAGTTTCCCATTTCCACACTAAGATTCTTTTCCTACAGCGGAAAAAGACCAGGGATTCGGATAGTTGAAAATGAGCTTCGGAAAGTTAGGCAGTTTTGTGAGTAAACACAAGATTTTCCGTACCATTAGAAACAGACCCTTTCCAATTAATGCCGGTTATCCCGGGAAAAATAGCGAAAAGATACCGGAAAAAGTGACAAGAATCTTAGTGGGAAATGGGAAACTTATAAAAAACGACAGTATTTAGGGATACTTACGAATATTACCTTGAAACTTAGAAAAAGTTATCACGGTAATATTCGAAGTGACGTTGAACCTCTTCGAAGTTCTGAACTTCAAAAACCCCTCCAGTGCATTCCTTTAAATCTACCTTCTGTAGAACAAACAGAGAGGAGTCTTCAGTGACAACAAATGGAGCCCTCTTTTTCTTTTTGACCAGACCCTTTTTTTTGTTCTCAAACAAAAAATATACCAAACGGACGGTCCCCTTGCCGTCCTTATCGATGTTGATTTGCCCATCCACCGTAGCAAACTCCAACTTACCGTAGCATGTAGCTACATGGTCGCCGACTTTAAGACCCGTTGGAGGATAGTCTTGCGAGGGTAACTTCTCTTGATGTGGGGCTGTAGGCTCTTCGATCAGTTGGACGTCCTCGTTTGTAGTGTCCAATGTCTCGTCAAGAGGGTTGGACACGTTTAGCATTAATGGTTCTTCCTCCGTTGGCTTCGCTCTCTTTGGTTTTGACCTTTTATATTCTGCCAACGACATATCCAACGTCCTGGCGACTTCTCTGAAAAAATGAGCAGAAAAGTCAAAGTAAAAAGATCGAAATAAGTTACATAAGATCATACGTACAAAAATGCTTTCTTCCTCTAAACATATCATAGAGAACTGGAACATGGTCAAATCTAGTACTGGCCAGTTCGGGCCCGAAAATGTCTTCACTTTTAAAATATATTTTGTAAAAATGTAAACCAAATGGCCTTTATAGTCAGGTCGAATTGCATAACTACTCAGAAAAAAATAGTTTAGAGATGAAATTTTGCACATACATCCAGGAACAGACCAGGAATCACCAAAAAAAAGCCCCACCCCAGGCAGCCCCAGGAAGATGGGTACACCCTGAAATTCATAATGGCGGACATAGTACTTTTCCCTACAATTAATCAAGGGGGATCCTTGATAACTGATTTTTTATGGTTCTTAAATGTCAAAAATAACTAGACAGAGAGATTCCTCTAGATGAGTAGATAAGAAAAAAGGGGTCACTTTTGAAATTTGAGCCACGTGGTCCCGAGATATGACCTCTAAAGTCCAAAAATGACAATTTTTATGACCTCAGCATTTTTACTGAGAACGTTAAATCGGAACTTCGACCAACTCATCGCGTAGCCCGGATCACAAGCTTTCAAAAAAAATATATGGTTTAGTATCTTGGGATCTTAACCAACCGGTGGCGAGATATAACGATTTTAAAATCGAAAAAAATGTTGACTCAGCAAAAATAAGCGTTAAAACGAATTTATCTGAGCCTGTATCTTGCGAACGGCTGATCTAAACATATTAAACCATATATTTTTCTGACAGCCCATGATCAGGGCTACACGATGAGTTGGTCTACGTTCCGATTCATTCCTCTCAGTAAGAATGCTGACGTCATCAAAATCGTCATTTTTGGACTTTAGAGGTCATATCTCGGGACGAAGTGGTTCAAATTTCAAAAGTGACCCCATTTTTCTTATCTACTCATCTAGAGGAATCTCCCTGTCTAGTTATTTTTCACATTTAAGAACCATAAAAATCAGTTATCAAGAATCCCACTTGATTAATTGTAGAAAAAAGTACTATGTCCGCCATTTCAGGGTGTTCCCATCTTCCTGAGGGTGGTGCTTTTTTTTTAGCGATTCCTGAGATGTTCCTGGACCTATATGACACCCCTGTGTCACAGACCCGGTTGACCCCCCACCCCACTGGAAAAATTGGCCAAAAAATCGCCCCAGTGGAAAAAAATCCCTAAAATTCCATCCCAACTGGGAAATCGATCTATGATTTTGTCCCCATTGGAAGTTGAATGAACAAAATCGCACTTCAAAACCATCCCCACTAAAATTCTTTAGCTGGAAACAATAGAGACAGGGGTGTTATATGCAAAATTTCATCTCTGCACCATTTTTGTCCCGGTTTTGGCGGTTTGTGACCTAATTCCACATGACTATTACTTGGCGCAGCATTAAGGTTAAACTGTATAAAATCGAATATAGAAAGGATTAGAAAGTAGAAAGTTAATTAGGAAAAAACGATTCTCACTTTTCTTTTTTGGAGTTCCGGGTTCTCCTTATTTTCATTCCAAGATTTTTGGCGAATTTGTTCACATTTGGAGACGAGTCTGGTAACTGCAATGTTCGGATCACCTAGTAACAAAATAATGAGAGATTAATATTGATATTTTAAGATATAGTTGCTTTTAAAGTACTTTTTGCGTGCCATTTTTCAACCAATGGTTCAATTCTAACAGAATATAACATATATTATTCTAAATCTTCTTTATTTTTGATTTTTGATACAGAGGTACTTTCCTGATTTGAGCTATTGTATATCATTAATTTTCATCAGCATCGAAGCATATTCCGAGGAAGGTGAGCCAAGAATGCAAACAGTGGTTACCGACTCCAATTTTAACTACCGTTAAATTACCTTTCAGAGGCTGTAACTAATCAATAAATCACAGAATAAAATCACAAAGAATTCACGAAATCCCTTGAGGTTGGACGAAAGGATAGTTGCATAAGGAAAGAAACGGCAGCAAAACAAAATAATAACAAGAAAATCTTAGCGAGGTCTGTTAGCACAAAAATAAGTGATAAAAGCATATAATTTGGCACAGATGATCCTTGCAGGGTCTAAAACTTAATTTTAAACAGTAACACCAAAATTTGTCACCTGGCCACCTGTCTGATGACTTCATCAGGTCACCCAGGGAAAATATTTTTTTGAGAATATTCAAAGTCTGATGGTCCTCCCAGCGGAAAGATCATGAAAATGGAAAATTCCATCAAAAAGCCCATTCGCAAAAACTTATTGCTGTGAAGAAGTAACTTACATTTTTGGCAGCTTCTTTCCTTGCTTCTCTCGCTTTCGGCCGTATCGTCAACATGTCTCCCTTTTCAATTTCTTCATCCCACGCGGCCTGAAAAGGAAAATAACCAAATTAATAATTGTGGAGAAGGACCTGATCAGGGGTTCTCTACTCCCATGCTCCTCGACTACTCTCCTAAGTTTCCCTCAAATTCTTATACCTTAATTCCATTAATTTTCGCGCAGAATACGCCTTTGGGATGTAAAATCCAGCTTAAATACACACTGAAAGTAAGCTAGACCACCTCAATGTGCTTTCTGAAATTTAACCTGCGACATGAAATGTTAATTACAAAATTTCTAGTTTCTTCTAGAAGTATTATGATATTACCTATTAGTAAAATTATTTATACCTCAGTAACCCCTTAAAAAGTAAAGTAAAATTATCACTTATTATAATGACGTACACAAAAATGTAAAACAGGAAAATTCCGCAAAATTCACATGTAAGCTCTTCAATGACGTAAATTACGTAATTCCAAAAAGATAACAACAATAATTACTCTTTCAAAAAATCATCCTCAAATTTCTTCGAAATTTCATGCAAAAAACAACAAAATTACTTAAAATTTACCGTAAAATGTTAAAGATTTTATTAAAGATTATAAAAATTACTCACAATTAAAACTATTTCCTGATTTTGAAAATTTTATGCGAAAAACTTTTTAAATTCTTTAAAATTCGAATGTTTCAATTTTTTTATGGTAGCAACATTCGAATGTAAACACAACATATTCGAACGAACTTTTTTAAATGTTTAAAAAAATTTTCACGAAATGAAAATGTTCTGAGAAAATTAAATCTTATATGTTATTTCAGAATATCCCATCATACTTCTCGCATTATTTCGTTTTGACCCAAAAATAACCCAAACGGCCTGCAGCATCAAGGCGCAGTATTTACAAAAAATCGTCCCCGAATACCAGATAGTAATAAAACTACTATAAAAAGAATTATAATTTTGGTCAAAATGTAACCATAAAAATATTAAAGTTAGAATTTGAATTTCACACTTACCATCAAAATAGCATGCCCCCCAGATTTCCTGTCAAGGTATTCTTCCGCGGTATACCGTCTTGAGGTGTAAAGGAGTGGCTGGGGCTGTTGTTGTTGTTGTTGTTGTTGTTGTTGGGTTGTTGCTTCTTCTTGCTCTTCTTCTTCTTCTTCTTCTTCTTCTTGCTGTCTGTCCTTTTTTGCGCTGTCAAATTCATCTTTCTCATTTGCCAAAAACTTCTCTCTTAAAAATTTCCTAACTTTTTCGTCCTCCAATGGGTCACAGCCCTTGGGGACCTTAATCCCATGCCTTTCCAATCCAAAAGACAGCTCTAAGTTTTCCCTTTCTTTGTTTAATAAAATTTCATAATTTGAAGCCATTTTTGAAAAAAAGGAACAGTGAGTTTTTACAACAAGCGCGTGTTCTAAATCGTTCAGCTCCCAGAGGAAGTGTTAAAATGTTCTCGAAGGTTCGTTCAAAGCCCCTTGTCTTTTTCACTGACTTCTAGAATCCGAATTAACTAGCATACTTGACAATAAAACAAAAAAATATTATTTTGTTCTTATTTTTAAATTGATTTAAACAAGACTTCTTTTTGATAAAAAAATGTAAAGATCGAAAAGATTGAAAATAAAAACAGGGATATTACTGTAAAATAGTCTGTAAAATATCTAGTGTAAAAAACGCTCCTACGTACGGCGGTTCGAAAAGCCAAAGAGCGGCTGAAACAAAGGACTGAGATTTTCTGAAGAATTCTTTGTGAGAAAGTATCATGGCTGATAACAAAGGTAAGGTTTCAAATTTTATTTCTGTATAATTTATGATTGTTTCTTTTGTGTAGTTACAAGCAAACTTTTCACATAATGGAAATGATGGGGAAATCACCTCATTTTTCAATGTGAGCACACCCCTATCTTAGTGCCCCGGTGGAACTTTTTCATCGAAATCTCAATGGGGATTCATTGTTTTCAACTCAAAACGGCTAGTTGGGATGAGACTTTATTTCCAATTGTTTTAATAGTCTTTGCAAGGGTAGGAAATTTATCGAAAATTTAAGAAAATCCTCACTTGAAGGCATGTCCCAAATGCCATAAGTTGGGTGCAAAAATTTGGAGGCCTCAAACATTTTCATTTATACCTTTAAAGAAGTGTATTAAAGTCTGTCCACGATTAAGTGTGCACTCTTTTTTCTTTTACCTGTAACTTTTGAAGGAATTCTTCAATCGTTATAAATTTGGTATCGTTAGAGAGATATTTGTGAGTGGAACAATTTGAAATGAAAAAGTCTTTAAAAAATTATAAAGCGAAGATGAAAATAAAGAAGAAGAAAATGAAGATCTTGTAGAAAAGTGCTATAACTTTTATTTTCACTGGAGAGATTCTTTGATCTTAGGAGGTCATCACTGTGAAGAAATTTCATTAAAATATTTATTCAATATAAAATTATGACACAAAGTTAGTAAGTGATTGACCCCAAAAAACAGCAGAAAACCGTTTTTAGGCGTCAATCAGCCCCGGCAATCAGCTTATAACTTTGTTTGATATCTTTTGACTGAACGATTATTTTTGAGAATTTTTTTCACATTGATGACGTTTTCATTCTTAGAATTTTTTAACGATTCTTTTATTTTAAATTGTTCCACTCACATAGATCTCTCTAACGATACCAAATTTATAACGATTGAAGAATTCCTTCAAAAGTTACAGGTAAAAGAAAAAAGAGTGCACACTTATCGTGAATAGACTTTAGGATATAGAATTCAGAAATCACTGTTAAAAAAATTAATTTCACCACCAAAAAAAGATAATAGGCAAAAACCAAAAAAATGCAGACGTCATCAAAACTTGTTTATTAAATAACTCCAGTTTGGCTAATGGCATAAACATGAAATTTGGACCAAAGTTGCACATCATTAAACGGATTATTTCGAAAAAATAATTATTCTGAAATTTTGCCGACGTTAGCACTTTATTGCAAAATCTCGTATTTTGCTGATTTCTGCTTATATCATCAAAATTTGAAAATTAATTATGCAAAAATGTTTCCATTAATGATATGCAACTTTTATCCAAATTTTATGTTTATACCATAAGCCAAACTGGAGTTATTCAAAAAACGTTTGGCTGACATCAGCATCTTTTGGTTTTTGCCTAATAACTTTTTTCGGTGAAAAGATTAATTTTACTACAGTACCAGTGATTTCTTCTTTAAAGGTATAAATGAATATGTCCTCCAATAAGGCCCCCAATTTTCTACGCCAAACTTATGTCCTTTTTGGACATGCCATAATAAACACGACAATCCAATTTTCTTAGAGCTTCCTGCCCCGAGTAAATGACATCGGAGCAACTTTGTCCTAATTTCTCTCATAGGACGCATGAAACCATGTTTTTGCAAAACTAACATGTGTGGTGGAAGATTGGTATCTTTGAAGACCAGACGTAGACATTCCGATAAGGATCTGGAAAATTTGAAAAACGAAAGGGAGGAAACGTTAAAAATCCCCGAATACGCTCGCCGGATTCGTTTCGACGATACATTGTACGAGACGTCACCAATCGCTACAACCAAATTGTATGCAGGATCGGATGTTACAGTCTTGGCAGCTATTTTCCTACAGATTAGGACACTAGTCTCCTATCCATACGCTTCCAAAACCCAAATGAGTGAAATGTTTCGTAACGCCAATCATTTCCTATTACCAAAGGAAAATAATTTTCCTGAGTCTTTGGACCAAGCCCTAGCCTTAATCAAGCCATTCCTGTTACCACTGGAAACGTATGACGTTTGCGTCAACGATTGTTTAATCTTCCGTGGTCAATACGAATCTTTGCAGGAATGCAGCAAGTGCAAAGAAAAGCGAAAAGACTCAACTGGTCATTCTCGACGGACCTTTAAATATTTTCCATTAGGAAACAAAATTGCCAGGTTGTACGGAAGTAAAGAGCTGTCCCATTTGCTGAATTTCAAGGAGTCGGATGGAGATTTCATTGGTGACATCCAAAACACCAAAACGTGGACGACAGAGTGGTTTAGTGACGACGGAGCATTTCGTGGTCGCATCGGTGAGCCTTTGTCATTTATAGTAAATAAATCCCAGTTCTCTTTGATAATAAAATCTTTCGTACCGTGTAATGTACTATCAATGTACCATCATCTCTCACTTTAGGTGTTGGTTTGTCCTTTTGTGCTGATGGTGTGAATCCACTTAGGCAGGAAAATCGAAGCTACAGTATGTGTCCAATGCTTGTGCAAATCCTCAACTTTCCTCCAGCATTTCGCAGATCGTTCTCTGGAATACATATGTTGGGTATTATACCGGCGAATGAAACACATGAGGCGAAGAACTTGGAGCCGTACATGGATCTTTTCGTTGACGAGCTCAAAGAATTGTCCCATTGCAGCATTTACCTGAAAACAATCAACACGGAAGTGAAAGTTCGTTTATGTGAATTTGTGTTTGACTTCCCGGCTATGGCCAAAGTTTTGCAGACCCCGGGACAAGGTAAGGGACTTCATCCATTAATAAGGAACTGAGCATGTTTGGTGCTGGTAATAGGGATATTCTTTTGGTGAATTTTGGTTAAGACAAATAACTCGTAATAACTTTTTTTTCGTAGGTGGTATCCGAGCATGCCCGTGGTGTCCAACAGAAGGAAAATATGCAAAGGAGATGAGAAAGACCATCTACACGGATAGCAGAAAGTTTCTCCCCGAAGACCACATTTTAAGGCAGTCTACAGACTTCGCTGGTGGCAAACCCGAAAACGAAACGTCCGGTGAGCCTTACCCACAGGAGGAACAAAGGTCACTGAGGCAACAGTACGAAGACAAACCAAACGCAAACCAAAAAAAGATTTTTGCGAAAACAAAAGGGGTCAAAGGTAAGTTAATTTCATAGGAAAATTAGACTTTTTTAGATTGAACAGTTTTCAGAAGTTCACCCTGTGAGCCAAAGATTCAGGAAAAATGCTTAGGTCCCAGAAGGTAAGACCTACTGTCCGGGGGGAGGGGTCAATAGTCACTATGTCCGGGGAATAAATTTCCCAGAAATGTTATATCCTCCACCCGCCCCCCATATTAAATTTTTTTTCTGGAAAACCCCAATTTCTGGAATGTATAATGTCCACATTTCATGTTTAATTTTTGACTGAGTCCCAATTCTCGTGTCCGATATTGTGTCCAAAAACGCGATTAGGCAATATAAAATGCAATGTTAATATAAATAAGGTGTAATATTTCTTTCATCACTGTAGAAATATGATGATATATCTACTTTTCATTTTCAAGGTAATTATTCGTTTATGCGGCTACCCTATCATAGCTTCAGTGGGGATGTACAGCCTGACGGAATGCATACGATTAGAAGGGCTACCTCAAATACCGTGCAATACATTTCTCAGCAATTTCAAAGCTGCTCCAAAGATAACGTTGAAGCTCACGAAAGGGCCGTCAGAAAAAAAGACTTTGATGAAAATATCCTCTACACTCTTTCAGGTAGGTCCGACAGCTGATGACCAAATCTAAGGTTAAAGTGAAGAGACCCTTATTTACATAATCAGCCTATTTTACATTTTTAAATATTCGGGGTCATAAATGCTCTTCTCAGAATTAATCACTCTCCTCATCCACTAGCAAATAATCAAAAAAAATGAAATTTGTAACTAACATTACATTCTTACAATGATGGCTGCTTATTTAACTGTCTTATGTGGTCTTCAACAATTTGAACAAAAATTAGGCTTTTATACATGTAACAAGGCGCTAACATTGTTTTTTTTTTTCAGCCGATGAAATAGCACTTGGAAACAGCCGTATTGACCTCATCAACTTCCCACCTGAATGTTCTGGACAAAAAGGAACTGTGTACACAAACGCTGGAAAGGTGCTGAAAAAAACCCATGATTGGCAGGAGGTGTGATAGGCAATGATTTGTTTTGATAATCTCCCGAGAGCTTTCAGTATACGACTTCTATTTAATGAATTTTTTTCTACAAGCTACCCTAGTTATATTCTGTAGCCCCTTTATAATAGGTTTTTTGGATTTGCAAACTTAGATGGGAGATGGGAGAAAAAATTACCGGGGTAACACCAAATTGAATTTGCTTTGGATATAAGGCAACTTTTGATGATGTAGTTAATGAAGGTATGCAAACCATTCAAAAACCCTGGTTATTTATTTAGAGGAATATAATTGCATTGTTTTTGTTTTAGTATACCGTGAACAACATCTGGGTTTTCACTCTCCGTGGTTGTATGCCCGTCAAACAGCGACGATCGTTATTTTATTATTTTGGAATGCTTGCGAATCTATTCGTAAGGAAGTTTGACGAAAATACCATCAACGGCATCGAGAAACACCTTCACGAAGCACTATGCCTCATGGAGAGAGATTTTACGGATGCAATTTTTCTAGTAACTACGCATATCTGTCACCACTTCGCAGAGTCTATGCGCAGATTTGGTCCGCTCTACTCAAGCTGGATGTACGCGTTTGAGCGTATGAACAGCTGGATTATTAGACGCTGCAACAACAAGCGATTCATGGAAAGTAGTGTGATGGAAACATATCAGGTAGGCACTATTTCGTTCAAGTTTTTAATAACCTAATAATTGTTTGACCTGATATAAATATGTTTTCAGCTTTTTGATTGGGTGGTTTTTTGTGAACTGACAAAGAAATTCCCAGACTTGCACGACCCAAAGAACCCATTTTTTTGAACACCCCCAACCCCTTTTGGGTGCAAACCATGTTTAACTCGTAGAAATCTTTGGTTTTTAGCCTAGATTTGTAGTCAAAAATCGCACTTCGATAATAATAATGGCGTTTTTCGATTTCATAATGGCTTAGCCTTTTGGGAATCACCCTACTTTTACGGTATTCTTAGGTTAAGGTCTAAGCATGCAATACATACCTCAAGCAAGAATTTGGCATTTTTGGGAAACTGGGAAATAGTTATGAAAATGACATTTTTAGGTTTAGTTGCCAAATTCCACGATGGTAGTTTTCTTAGCATATTCTTAACTTTTTGGACGATAGACCTTTCCCGAAACCCACTTAACATTTTTTACTTCTATAAAGTATAAATTTTAATTAATCTAAAAACATTGTTCAGTTTGTTTTAGTCTAATGAGAAATCCCTGAAAATTTTGTAACATTTGGTCTACTAGATCAAAAGATATTTCACTTTCGTTTTCTAAAAAATTCCTCTTATTTTGTAAGTTTCCGATCATTTTCCCTCGTTTTCATGTAAACATGATTTTTTAAACCTTAATTGAGCAGCATGATGAGAAATGCTTTTAATTTATAACCTAATAATTGTTTGACCTGATATAAATATGTTTTCAGCTTTTTGATTGGGTGGTTTTTTGTGAACTGACAAAGAAATTCCCAGACTTGCACGACCCAAAGAACCCAGTTTGCAGGCAGACTCTGTTGACCGAAGGGGAAGCAAAAATGATCATGTGAAGCCCGCTGGTAGGAGGAAAAAGGAAGAAATCCTCAAATTGAGTGAAGAAAGAATGAGAAGACTGGGCGAAATGTTTCCACGGCAAACAATTTCAAAAGTAGTTTCTTCAGGTAAATGTGACAATTCGTAGAATTGTTGTTTCTAATAAAAGACCCAATAAATTTTTGTTTAGGTGCGGCTGTTCTCTGATTTTTAAGTCTCAAAGAGCGTGTTTATTTTACCTCCCGGGGTAAGGTCGTTATGATTATATTATGATAAACCTGTGTCACAGATTTTATGACACCCCTTTGTCACAGATCCGCTGGGGTCCCAGTCCCGTTGGAAAATTTGGAAAAAATTCGTCCCCGGTGAGAAAATACTCTAAATTTTCAGCCAAATGTGAAATAAAACTTTTCATATATTATTGAAGAGTGCAACTCCTGCCTCGTAAGTTTTGAAACAATTACCAAAGTAATCTGCTATCTTTAGTCTTCAAGTGTTACTTTCATAAATAGAGTAAACTTTTTAAAAAATACTCTGGGATTAAATTACCATAGCAATATTTAAAAAACGAAGTAAGCTTTGCTCGTGACTTAAAGGGGATCTAATGTCAGAAAATTCATGTACCTCATTTTTTTACATAGGAAAGCTCTGATAGAAACAAAAATATTGAAAAAAGAACGAACTTAAAATCTTTTAAATTCATTAAGTTATTGATACTTGAATTTTCCCTTTCTTTGAGAAAAATAGGATTTTGTGACGTCATGGTTGCACTTTAGTTTCATAAATCAGTCGTTGAACAGGCACATTTTTAGAAACAGCGTCTTGTAATGGTTTCGAAAAAAGCTTTTGTTGGATAAAAAAAATATTTTTGTAATCGCACTTTAAAGAAAAAACTTTTTGATAGGTATTCCAAAGTATCCCATCTATCCTTCAGAATTTTAGATGCAATGAATAAATCATAATAAAGCCTTATAAAAATTTCTACGATCGAAGCCTTAAAAATAGAGGGATAATCCTGTTAATCAACACAGATGTGTGCTAGCTTCTAAAACAAAACGCCAACTATGACGTCACACGTACAAATCTTTAAAGGGATATTATAACACATTGACTGAAGATCTTTTGATGTAACATAGCTCTTTCGAAAGCTCTCGTTATAAATTTTTTTAAACTTTCCAAAAAAGTGTAATGAAGGATTTGGCGTTAGATCCCCTTTAATTTATGAAAACTGCACTCCAAAACCATCCCAACTGGATTTTTTAACCTTGGCTTGGAATAATAGATTTTTTACCACAATGGGATTTCAATAAAAAAATTATATCCGCTGTTGGAAAAGATTAGCCGGGGCTGTGAGAAAGGGGTGTATTATGTGCCATGTATGAAGCAAAGAAAAGGTGTGATTTTCAATAATTTGACTTTTGACTTTCCAACGGTCTGATGCATAGCCAATATAGTATACTCTATCTACTTTGCTTTATACGTCGTGCGATTCAGAATCGTGCTTTAAATGATTATTACACCTTACATTTAACTTTACGATTTTTAGGTAAAATTGACAGAAAGGGAGAGTTTGGAGACGGCTTTTGTATCAGTGAAGGATCTTACTATTCCCTCGGAAGAAACAAATATTGCAAGATACAAAAGATTTTCAAAGTGGCTTTTGGCGATAAGACTGAATTTGTGGTTGAATACAACGATTTTGATATCCAGTCCGATCACGATACCGGTGAGAAATCAAGTTCAATCATAGGGGCGTGAAATGAAACTTTTTTAGAAAAAAAAGCACGAAAAACCAAGGGTTTCCCCTTAAAATAAATATAATTAAAAAAAGAAAAAAAAAGAATTAATTCACGAATTTCAAGGAACAAAATAAACTAGAGCTTAGCTTAATTTCAACTTTAACTTAACTTACTTGTTTTGCTTGTTGTTATTTATTAGCAATCAAAACCTTTCGTAATGTTACAAATATTATCAGAAACATTTAAAAAAAGATACATTTTTTGATTGACGTCATTAGGCTTTGGCTCTAATCGGTTTTCCCACGACTCCTCTAATTTTCCTCATAGGCGAGACAAATTTAAATTTTTGTTCTACGGGAAGACTTTCAGAAAAAATATGGGTCGGTTGGTCGGTCGGTCGGTCGGTAAAATAAAAGAAAAATTCTCCGAAAACCGACCCTTTGAGAGACAGATTTTTGCTGAAAAAGTAACCCTTAGAAAGACTTTTTTGAAAGATTTTCTTCGATTTTGGAAAAAGTGGTACCTACCCTTATAGAGATCTTTTTACAATTTGTTAATCCTCCAGCTTTGCAATTACAATATCATTACTTGTCGAATTTGGCAAAAACTGGGTCGGTCGAACAATAAATTAATTTGGTCTCGCCTAATAGAAATAACATTGATTCTCATGTAAAATTTAACAAAAAAACCGAGCTTTGACAGCACTTTCTTATCGCAAAATGGTTACGTTTTTGCACCTTCAATTTCAACAGATTTGAATATTTCGGTAAAACCATTTCAAAAGTAAAAAACAACAATTCGCAAAAGGTAAAAAAAAAGAAGGTGAAATTAATCAATAACTGGTTTACGTTTATCGTCAATTTGAAAAATACCTCACTGTGCCCTTGACTATTTCTCTTTCTGTCTTTTTTTTCTCTTCTAATTAGTTAAAATCGAACGGTCGTTACAATTATTTTTGGGGTTTTTGGAGGTACAATTTCGGACCCCTCCCCCCCCCGTTTATTAGATGTTGAGATGTTTTATTCAGATCCCCTCCCTACTACATATTCGGGACCTTAGAGTTTTAGTAAAATTTCTTCATTACATTACTGAGATTTCGACGGACGTAAACAAAAATCTCACTGGATAGCGTTTTATGGTGTCTACTGCAAAAATTTGTTCCCGAAAAGTAATTTTCACTAAAATTCCTCATAAAGCCCTAGGAATATGAAAGAACTTCGGCAAAAAGTGGGTGTCAGCCGCAAAAATTAGTTCCGCAAAATGCGCCAATTAGTACCCTCGCACTGCGAAAATAAGTTCCCGGTAAAATCAGCAATCAAACAGCACCAGTTAATGTCGGAGATGTTAATTGTTTAATAGAGCACATTTATTGATTTTTGTTTTCAATTTTTATAGGTATTTGGTATGCAAACTTGCAAGAAACAGAAAAGACAACTAACTGCCGTTATGACCTCCCGAAAAACATTGAAAACCGACCATCTGTGTATGCTATTGATGACGGTAAACTATGGCTTTTGTCAGAAACACCAAATCTGAATTTCCCTTGGATGGATGCTCATCTCAAAGAATAGTTTCCCATGTTGTATCTAAATGTACATTGTCTTTTAAATAAATAAAAGTTGTATACCTTATCAACGCTGTACTTTCTGTTCGAATGTTGATGATTTTTATCGATTACAACGATTCTTTCGATTTCTCTTGAGTCGGTTTTTCCTGAAAAAAAGAGTAGTAAAGACAAGTTAAAAACGCCCATTCTAGTTTCAATATACACAGAAACCTGCTTAACTAGGAGAGGGTATATGCAGCCTACTCAAAGAAGGCCACGTTTACAATGGTCGAATAATAGAATAGAGAAAGAAAAAAAATTAACTTACCCCTAGCTTTTCAATCCTCTCAACAAGATTCTTTTTGAAGTGTCTTTTTTCAGATGAGAGACTCGGCGACAGGTGGCGTGATTCAAAAAGTATTTTTATTTGTTACCAAGGAAAACGCCAAGAACAACAGACTGGGTCGAGGAATCCATTGGTAGAAAACTTATTAGAAGTCACGTGGCCTTTTTTCTGAAAAAAATTTCTGAAAAATTTTCTTTTCGCGCCAAACTTTTTTCCAAAATTAAAATGAAAGTTCTATATTTAGACGATTGACGTCAATTATCTATATGGTGGAGTACTACGAATGGCGTCTTTTTAATCTCTACGAAGGAAAATTCTAGGGACTTCATTCTAGAGACGGGGGTATTCAATAAATAAATAAAAGATATAAAGAAAACATTTTTGAGTCTCTTTATTTTTATTTTACACATGGATATCAATAAATACTAAACTTTTCAAGGAAACGGGAAAAACTGCGAGATATCAAGTCAAAAAGTACGAACGACGAACCATTTTCCTTCAGGCAATCTCCCCCCGGAGACATAGCCTTTTTGAAACATAACAATCGAATTTTTTATGGTCACATAACAAAAAGTTCAATCGAGTCTTTTTTGGTCAGAGAAGAAAGAGAAGGCAGAGGAAAAGAAAGAATTTTCATCTAAAAAAAGGTAGGTCAATTTTATAAACTGTCAATAAATTTTTGTCTCGAAAGTTTTGACATGGTAAGGATGAAGTGCGTTCCTTGGATACTAAACACATTTTATTCCCAAAAAATAACGAATGTAAACTTTTTTGATACAATATGTTCAATATATTTGCTGGATTTTTTCTGATCAGTTTTAAACTTTTTCTATGCTGAAAATGGATTTTTCCTCAACGTGTGTTTTGTATTGAAGTTTCTTTTTTTCCTTTCGAGCTTTTCTTGTACTTTACATTGATTAATTAAAAGAGGAGGAAATATTTTGATGTTTTGATAATGTTGATAATTTATTAAACTCATTCAGGAGAGACCAAATTAGTAATTTACTGTTCTACGGGCCCGACCGACGCTGTTTACTCGTAGGACTTCTCGTAGAGCAATAGATTAAAGTTGTCCTGATTTGTCACTTTGTAAAAATATTCACACACATATGGGAAATGGGAAAGCATCTTGTTCTCAATTGATAAAAAAAATACTTTTCTGCTTAGCTTTTTCCCGAAGGTGAACACCAAGATACTATATCAAGCTTGGGCTTTGGACATACCCATTTTTTCGATTTTACGGTACGCAAACTTAAATGGCAATTTCTGCATTTTGAAAAGATTAATGTATAACTTTTTTTACATCTCCTGGTTAAACCTACTTTAAGTGGATAAATGTGACCTCCCAAGCGATTTAGAGTACATCATAATTAAAACCGGTCTTCGTGCGGTCGTACCTTTGCCTCTTTCAGTTAGGTCAATCGACCGGTTTAAAATCCGAAAAAGCGGTCTAAAGACCGGTCGGTACCGTTTGGGTCGGTGCGGTCTAAAAGCCGATTCGAACGGCCAATAGACCGGCCCTAGCCGTTTGTTTACAAACCTCTCGGCTGCCGTAATAAGATCAGCCTCGAGTTCAAACGAACGAGTCAGACAGACGGACAACAGACAACGACGAACTTTTCCAAAGTGCAATGTTCATTTGAATGCACAAAGTTTGTTCTCAATTTTTATTTTTAATTCATGATATGCAACCTTGCTTGCTTTCTGGTCTAGTGTTGGAAGTAGAAGGTTGAATATATCTAGACAGTTAGATTATTATTTTCATATCGACATATGGCTTCTGAATGCAGATTTGATCTTTTGTTGGTTGGATTTGGAAACAGAATTCCACAGGAAAAAACATTGTATATAAGTAAAAGTTTATTTTCTTTGAGGAATTTTATAAACAATTCTGCCTGCCCTGGAGACAAAATCAACATTTAAGTTTAGTGGAAACCTTTTGAACTATATTTTAACAATTTTTGTGGAATTTCCAGGTGTTCAAAATAAAAAGTTGAAAGGCAAGGGATTTCCGTAGAACTTTGAAAATTTCACAGGCAGGATTTCTGCCAAGG
Organism: Clytia hemisphaerica; assembly: GCF_902728285.1. NCBI lineage: Eukaryota > Metazoa > Cnidaria > Hydrozoa > Leptothecata > Clytiidae > Clytia > Clytia hemisphaerica. The sequence continues at coordinate 335,310 of NW_027103559.1, read as the reverse complement.
CAAGGACTTCATCTGTCTGGGGAAAGACATTTTCCTAATCACTATTATTTCATATTGAAAACTCCAGCATTAAAACAATACTACACTGATGCATAAGTGAGTATTAAATATTTTTCTTGCCATTTTTTCATGCTAGAGTCAGTAGGCTGGACTTTTTATAAATTATTTGAAACATGACGTTGTGATTTATAGTAAAAGGTTTATTCGCATAATTTTCCAACAAGATTTACCAACTGTAACCAACTGCTTTTTGTTTTTTGTTCTCGACAAAATAAAAACAGTTACATTATTACTCCCCAAAATAAATTTTTTAGAGATTTTTTCTCTTTGCTAGAATTAATTCTCTTAAGGTACCAAAGTAACATTTTCAAATTGCTTGTAAAATCGAGAACATAATCTGACAGATTAGCTAGCATGGGCTAGAGCAGCCACATTAGGGGCCGTCCACATAGTACGTACGCACTAAAATGTCAAAAATTGAGTACCCCTGTATGCCCCTGTACCCAAGCGGCCCCTTACCACAAAATTTAATCAAATCTTATCTTGGTAGGGTTTTACTTTGCTTTACTTTGTAATTAATTTTATTTGAATGTAGTTTTTAACCTTCAATTTATTTTTCTTTAACATTTGTGAAGTTGTACATACATACTCTGTGAAGCAAAAATATAAAAAGTTGCGACACACAATGAAAAATTCAATCTATGATATAACTAGTAAATATGAATATGTTCATCATGTACATGTTTATGATTGTATCATAAATTACTGCAAAACAAAAGGACATTTTTTTATTTTTTATTATATTTTTCGCCAAAATTTATAAAATCATGTTTTCTACTCGGCAATTACCGTGAAGTCGGGTAACTTGCATCAGTGGAGGCTAACATGCATAGCCCTCAAATGACTGACCAATCAAAGCAGCAAAATTTCAAAACAAATGAACTATGCAGCTTCGCTCGCAGCTCTACCATTTTTGTTTTGATTTAACTTTGTATTTTATAGACCAGACAGGTCATTCATTCATTTGAGGGCTATGCATGTTAGCCTCCACTGATGCAAGTTACCCGATCTCACGGTACTTTCTTGATTTACCGTTACTTGGTCTAATGTCAACATCCCTCCTCTACTTCCGACACCCTTTTTATCAGCTGAAATTGATTGAGATTGAAACTGTTTTTAAGAGGAATCATCCTTTTTCAATCAGTGATTCAAGCTTTCATATTATTCCTCTCTCTAAAGAAGAGTGTCGGAATTAGACGAGGGATGTCGATATTAGACCAACTTATGGTAGGTAGTTGGTCAACCAGACTTTTTCAGAAGATCTGCTCATTTGTTAACTTTTCATTTCAAAAGTGAATCTGCTAAAATAAAGTACTTTAAAGTGATGAACAAAAGGTACTCTAAGGTGCCAAATAACCCCTCTCCCCCCCCCCCGTTTGTTAATTTTTTAGAATACTTTCAGCCGTTAAAGAGAAGGTCCCTAATGTATTTTGCACAATACAAACATGTTATTGAATATTTATGGCAAACTATATACAGAAAATAGGAAAAATATCTTTGCAAGCAAATCAGAAAACTTGTATTGGCTATGAATATTTTAAATAATAATTGTTTTAAAAATGTTTTTAAGGAGCAACCAATTTTTCTGTTCCATGTTTGCAAAACTGACGTATTTCCTTGCGCAGGTAGTCAGCACGTGCTTTTGTAAATCCCTTTGGTTCTACAACATCTGGTAGAACAGATGTGACAGCTGGTGCGTTACGCTTTCTAAAAAGTGAGATTTTAACTGGCTCAGCATCCAGAGTTTCTAAACAAGATACAATGCCTGGTTCATCTTTAGACATTCTGAAGTGGTGATACTTCAACATATCTTTAAACTTTAGAAACTTCAGGGTCTTTTCAAAGTGAGTAGTCCAGTCGTATGTCTTTACGTAGATCTCCTTATTATGATTCCCAACGAGAACAGCAAAGTTACACTTGGTACTGTCGCAGACTTCTCCAATTTCATAGAGGGATGAAACATACGTACTTCGCAACTTTTTCTTGAAACTACCAAAGCACCTGAAGAAAAAGATCAATAGGTGATATTGAAATACCAACCTAATAGATATTGATCAGCCTCAAGCTAAGTACCCTGAAAATCTCTGTCAAGGCTTCAAAATCAACTGTAAATTTACATCAATATCAGTTTGTTTTCTTGGTGTACCCACGTAGGATTAGTCTACACATTTTTTATAAGAGTGTGAAAAAGTCTTCCGATGTTCATAGCTTTTGGGGTTTTGAAAGCCCGAAACTGTTCTTATTTTCAGCATTTTGTGAGAAATTTTGATCAAATTTTAATTTTGTAAAAAGTTTCATGTCTAAAGCCTGAAAATGTTCTTAAATTTTTAAAAGAAAAAAAAACTTGTATGATGTAATAAGAAAAATAAGAACCTGTCACAACTGAACTTTGTGTGTCCAGCTATCATAAAACTATATTCGATCTTCTCGTGAAGTCCGTTCAGAATTCTCCACATTAGGTACCAGAGGAAAGCATTATTCTTGTTTTGTCCTAAAAATTAAAAAGGAACCTTAAAAATAATCAAAGGCTAAAGCTAAAACTTTCATAAAAAGGGTATTCATTTTTTGAGTCCAAATAATGTTAACTTTATGTTGTATAGATTTTGAGGTGAATTACAGACATCAATCCATCAGTCAAATTTCGATGTTTCAAGATGGTGGGGTACCTAAAGTTCCAGTTCTTTTCTTTCCATATAGTACGTACACAGTGAAGGGGGAGGGGTTTATCCAAAGCGTATGTCTATTGTTTGAATGACGTCATTTCTATTGTTCTCTGTGTACAAGGGGTGTCAAATATTTTGAAAATTCGCACGTAGTAGATGGATGACCCAATGAATTATAAGCCCGAAGGGCTAGAAGTCAATCTCCTTGGTAGGATTTGAAGCTAACAAATCCTACCAAAGTTGCGCAAATGACAGATTGAAACTAAAATTTACCGCTAAATTTCGAAAAAAATATCAATCGTGAACAAAGGAATTGCTAGATTCAATCTGTCGTCAAAAATGCGGTGCATTTTTCAAGGCTTCAGTTTTTCTTGCCTGAGAAAGGTTAGAGATTGAACTCTAGCCCTTCGGGCTTTAAATTCAATGGGATGACCCCCTATGTGAGTTCTTTCGAATATTTGTAACAACTTACCAGAGCAGTTATCAGCGTGTAGATAAACATCGGTTTCTCCCATCCCATAGCGTTCAAAAAAATAATGAAGATAGCTTATCGTTGCGTTGGCGCCCTTTCCGGTCGTGCATATCTCGTCTATCAAAAAGTTATACTGCAAATTGAGGCCATCATTGCAAATGCCAAAGATTCCACACTTCCTAGGCGTCTTAAAAAAAATAGGACCAGGCTGCATCGGATCTGATGGGTAATGCGTTTGCTGGGCATAATCCCATGAATAATGCGCCATTTTCTTGAAAGAGCAAGGTTTGTGTTTGCTGAAACCGTCGTTGAAACCCTCTGATTGTAATTTCGCTTCCTCGACCTGGGCTTTATAGTAACGCGCTTCCTGGGTGGCGCGAATAACGTGCGCTTCGTGTTCATCTTGAATTTCACCATTTTCATCGCCTCCATCTACATGTGCACGCAGAAGCCGCTCGTTGTTTTGCTGACACTCCCAACACAAATCACCCATAGGTTTTGTTATGGAAACATTGGGCAGTTGAGTTTTCCACAACTGTGAAAATGAGCTGGATCCCATAAACGGGTAATTGTTGTCGATGCAAAGTTGGCGATAGGTGTTATAGACGCTTTCCTTAGTTTCATAAGACGGGATGAGCAATTTCTTTGCGTCCTCGTCACGATAGTTGGCAACACGACCTGGAAGTGAGACAGCATTTGCCATGGCATAGTTCTCAACAAAATTTATAGCCATCTCTCTTGTTTCCAAAGTAAAAACATTATGTGGTAGTCTATTAGTATTACCGTGAACGCGAGGTACAGGGCCATTTTCCTCAAAATGCTTCGAAACGACTGAGAAAAGCTTTTTAGAAATAGCGTGCGAAAATAGATAAAACTCGCGACATATACGAGTACCACGAAGTGAGTATTCCAAATGTTCACCAATTTTCCCCTTTTGAGACAACAAAAAACCAATAATCATCATGTCCCGCTCTGACTCATGAAGCTCAAGAATTGAGTCACGCAATTCCTCAATGTCGCCTCTGATAAATTGTAAGTGACATGCAGAAGACCCTTTGCCAAGTTTGCAACAATGCTCGTTGTAAAACTTATCTCTTCTGTCTGTTTCAACTTCGTCTACTGAACGTTTTTCACACATTGCGAGTAACAGACCAACTAATCCTCAAAACCGAGGCCAAGATACTTATGGAAAGAAACGGACGCGAAAGAAACAACAACAAAGAAAGGTGTAGGATTAAAAGTCGTGTATTTAATTCGTACGTATAAAAATACATTTAAAATCGAACGTGTTGTCTTTTCAAGCGTTCTAGAGTAGTGATGCGGACGTACAAGGAGCAAATTAAACATTCGAAATTTAAAAAGTTGTTCAAAATGGAATGTTTCAATTTAGACAAAACGTTCGAATCAGCTGATACATTTCAAAATGGCACGTGTAAATAGACAAAACGTTCGAATCAGCTGATACATTTCAAAGTGGCACGTGTAAATAGACAAAACGTTCGAATCAGCTGAGCTATATAAATAGTGCAGTTCAGCATTCGGGTTTCGTAAATTGATTTTTTTTGGTAACAAGATCGATTTGCAACCAATCAACGACCAGCAATTTCAGGAAGCTAAATCTTATCATAATTTAATCAAAAATGGAGAGATGGGCATTGATGCATTTTGAGGATGATAACTCAATTGTTCCTCTGCGGACAAATCAAATCCAATGGCTCGAGGCGGGGAAAATTGGTTATGCCAGGGACGGCAAGGAGCTCGTGCGTCGAAAAGTATTAGCTATGTCAAGTAAGAATCTAATTATTGTCTAAGACGTCATGGAGTACGTAACTAATAATGATCTAGAATTTATTGTTGGGCATAATGCTCCTCTTTCGATATTTCCCATATGTTTGCTTCTGTAATAAATAGACTTAGCTTAGGAAGCATTCTTACTGCAAACTTTTGTTTTTTTTTTTGCTTAATTGTATTGGGGAGATGTAAATGTTTAATCAAATGCAAAATTACTCAAATCTGATTGGTTTAGAAGAGTGCGATTAATCGTTAATTGCACTATTACCACTTTTCGGCGGGGAGTGCCATTTTTGTCCTCTAATTCTTTTCTCTCCCAAGTCCTTTTTACTGACGATTACTAATAATAATCAATGAAAGATTTATTTATGGGGGGGAGGGAGGGGGGTGGTAGCAACAATTCTTTAATATGTCATTTTAGAGATGTAAAATGAAAATCATCCCGTATACAATTTAGCAAATAAGAGTAATCGTGATATTTCTTAAATTTACTTATGTAGAAACGAAGGCTGAACTGGAGAGGCTAGATTTGTACGGGAAGAAGAAATGCGAACAAGAAAAAGAGGTAAAATAATATTTATTTTCTGAGGTTGGAAATTCCTATCATCTAAGAGAATCCATTGTTCCGAAGTTTTCGAGCAAAATCAACCATGATCGATCGAGGTTAACCGTTTTGAATTTGAAGATGCCTTTCTTTAATTTACCACGATTTTCCAGCGTATTAAGATAGGTGAAGATAAACTATATTCGTCTGCGCTCGAGCCAAGTCATCTACGATAGGGACACGACAGTCGATAAGTACTCGTTAGCTTTAGAATGCGTCCTACGTTGTCACTTTTCTTCCGTTTTTGAATATATTTTCTAAGATAGGTGGGAAAGAATCGATATTTGTTTGTAAAGTCATCTATCTACCATAAGTCGGTCTAGCATGTCTTGGTTCCACGGCTCTTTGATCTAAAAGAGATATAAATATATTTTGAATATTTGTTCACACTGATGATGCGTTAATAGATTTTTTTTGTCAAAGCAAGAAGAGTTCTGGGTCAGTTGCTGGTAAAGTCTGTCTCAAAATCTATAGGGGTTCGAATTAAGTCTGTTCCAAAAGGATTTTCTTGGGTCAAATATTCCAGCCCTCCAAAGTGGGTCCATTTTGAGCCTACTTTAAAGGGCTGTAACTTTTGATCCTATGAAAATTCTGAATATATATTTGAAATCAGCAAAGTTCGAAGTTTCAGAAAGTGGAAGTTCAAGATTTTTCGTCACTGAGCTGAGGGTTGAAAGTGAAAGTTAAGAGCTCAACTCAAATACGGCTCAAATGAAAGATTTTCATCCAAAGATTCCAAAAAATATCAATTTTTTATTGCTGATGACGTCATTTTAAAGACATTTCGCCTTATAGCTTCTAAAATATTGATTTTCAGATACATGTTGTGATATTTTTTGGAATCCTTGGATGAAATTCTTTTACCCCCAACAAAATGGTCTAATTTTTTTCCAAATTTCTTTTTGAAAATTCTATAGTTAACTGGCCATAGGTCCAGAGTAACCAAAAACCAAATACTAATTCATAATTTTGATTTGAGAAATCGTGGTGCTATATCAAAAATCATTTTAAGTGCAATCCCCAGAAATGCCAAAAACTTCAAATTGTCATAAGCCTGCCATTATCAGACTAAGTTTTTTTGGGGATTTTACTCAGTTCATTATACTTAATAACATATCTAAAAATGAAAAACTCTGGTTTCAAACTATCAGACCTTCCCCAATCTTAGAAAAACTGGCTCTTAAATATTTACCACGATCTTTTTGAATAACCTTTGGGAGCAGGAAAAACTTGAGTTTCAGGTGGGACCAAGGATTCAGGATATCAAGTGGGGGTTTTAGATAGTGCTGGGACCTAGAACCCCCTTGCACACCATGTAATAACTATAAATATGACTCTATTTTAGAATGACACTGGAACATCAGACAAGAAAGAGAAAGGAAAACCCCAACCAGCAAAATCAACCCAAAAGGAACCCGCAAAATCAACCCAAAAGGAACCCGCAAAATCAACCCAAAAGGAACCCGCAAAATCAACCCAAAAGGAACCCGCAAAATCAACCCAAAAGGAACCCGCAAAATCAACCCAAAAGGAACCCGCAAAATCAACCCAAAAGGAACCCGCAGAAACAACTGAAAAGGAACCAGCAAAACCGAATTCCAAAACGAAACCAATGAAGCCAAAATCCACTGGATCACAACCAGCAAAATCAAAACCATCCAAAGCAAAACCTTTGACAAAACCATTGACGGTGAAAAGTACCGCTAACACCAAAAAAGGATCCGAACCAGTAAGATACTTACACTTTTATTGTGAATATAGTATTGAACCAGAAATCAGTTTGATTGTTTAGGATTCCTTGTGTGGCTCTTTACTCCATCCAAACATTCTAAATTGCAAAGATAAGGATAAGTAAATATGATAATTCTGATGATTATTAAACACCAATGGTTTGACAATAATAAGAATCCAGTGTATTTTATTGTGATTTTATTACCAAGAGGATTTCAGTGTAGCTAAAACCCCTTGAACTCAAACTTATTGTTGACATTTGGACAAGTGATTTTTTTCAATTTCGACTACTTTCAAATTCTAGGAAACCACAGGAAAATCAAAACGCAAGTCGAAATCGTCAAAGGCAGTCAAATCTGATAGAGCCAAAGATTCGGTTAAAGATAACAGTGGTCCAGAACCAGTAAGCTACTTACACTTTTCAATCAATGCCAAGGTTGTTTCAAAAGATGCAGCAGCTTTGTTGCTTGCCAAACTGTTACTTGTCATGATAAGGCTGATATAATCTGAAGAAAAAAAATTTGAGTAAATTGTAGTTGCATGTACCTTTAAGTTTGAGACAATTCTCTTTTTAAAAAATTAATTTTTGAGGGGTTATTTTCGCAAGCACAGAAAATTGAACTTTGTGAATCAACTTCTTTTTGACCTAATTTCTATAAGTTTCCTAGTTCATCCACTTAAGGTATCTAAATGTTGTTGAGATGAAACTTAAGTCTTAAGAATCCTCAGCTTCAGCAAAAATTTACCGGTTCTTATAAAAAAGTGTATTCATTTTCTTTCTCATAGGAGCGTATGATGAGTCAAAAGGAGACTGACGTTGTCAATAAGTTTCATGAGCGCCAAGCTAGCAAGATGGACGAATTCAATGGGTTTCTGGTTGAAAAAGTTGACTTGTCAAAGAACAAAAGGGTAAAAACTAAAGATCCACAGAACTTTTTGGAAAAATCGGAAAAGGTGAACAAACCAAGGTTCGTGGTAAGACCACAGACATCCAAAAGTGACCCTTCCCAGCTTTCATCATCTAAACCAACAAAACCATCATCCGTGAAACCAGCAAAAGCTTCAGTTCACAAACCAGATTCTCAGAACGTTCTATCGTCAACAAGAAATTCACCTTCTTCATTCAACCAAGAACTTTCTGATGTCACTCTCGCCACACCATCTAAATCGCCCTCGCCATCCTCAACAAGTAAATTGCCAGGTACATCAGCTGATAAACCGCCATTATCGCCTGCTTTTTCCACCACGACAAATTCTTCACCTTCTTTGTCTTCAATCAGTCAATTTTCTGACACATCATTTGCAAAAGTACCACCTGCGTTGTCCTCATCCTCACCATCTTCTGCGTCCTTGTCGTCTTTGTCGTCCTTGTCATCTTCATCATTATCATCATCATCTTCATCAAATAAGTCAAAGGCAAAAGAAACCGCATCAAAGAGGTCATTATCATTTACCTTAAAACCACCTGCACCAGAAAGGAAATCGCCACTTCCTAACAACCAAACAGCAGATTCACTTATTGCACGAAATGGCACCCCAGACTATTTCGGTTTTGAGTCGCCACTTGGCCACAACCAACCGTGTGGTACAAGCATCGAGGAACTGCAGACTGAGGTCAAAGCACTTAAAGTTTTGATGACGGAGGGTTTTAATGAAATCAACAGTAAACTGGATATCTTGATTTCTGGAAGAAATAACAATATCAACAACACCGATGAAGAATTAATAAATTACATCAACTCAGACAACATAAATCCATCATTCATGTCGCAGTTACAATCGACCCTTTCACCACAAAATTCATGGTTGCGACCCAATAATACGCGCCCAGACGAACAAAGTCAACTTCACGATCAGCAAAATCACGATCAGCAACAGAGTCAACAAGCTAGCCGTCTACTACAACATCACCAACAGCAAAATCACTATCAGCAACCAAGTCAACAAGCTCGCAACCACCAGCAACCAAGTCAACATCAGCAACCAAGTCACCATCTGCAACCAAGTCACCATCAGCAACCAAGTCACCATCAGCAACCAAGTCACCATCAGCAACTAAATCAACAAGCTGGACATCATCATATCATTTCAAATCAACACCACTCAAACACGCCATCAACATCAAATCAATCTTCACAAGAGCTGGAAGATATTTCTTTGTCTCTCGTCACAGCTACAGCTACAGATCCCAGAATAAAATTAGCGGCAGATTATGGTTTCGAATTGATAAAAGCTAAGTTTTCAATAAAAGAGAAGTTAACATGTAACATCAATGGACGACAAAAGCTTAAACAATTTGACCAAAGAACTATGACAATGATAAACGATGCAATTTATGTTAAATTTGATGTTCCAGCCAATTTGAAATTGTTTGTCGAACAGTCAATGACTGCGAAATTAAAAAGACACCGACAATCTTTAAAGACACAACTGACGAAAGAAAATAAACTTGAGGAATGTTTAAAATAAAATATTTAACATAATTTTGACAATTCAACTGTTTTCTCTTTATTTCGATTATGTTATAAAATTCCTAATCAAATCTTAAAAATCAATAATAGTTGCCATGACTGTGGGGGCAGTATCTTTAAGCTTTTTGTGACACCTAATAAGCGATTTAAAATATATATATTAATTTCTTAAAGTAAATCAGACTGAACATTGAAAAAGTAATAAGGAATTCCATTAGACTTTTATTATAGAGATTTTGAAGCTCTTCACTTTCTGGTAATTCGAAGTTGTTATTTAGTGATTTTATTTTTTTATTGTAAATTTGTTAATTTTCAACATTGTCATAGGGAAGAATTTTACAATTTCAAGGATTTTCTGAAAAAATTCATGAAAATGCATTTCTATATTTACCTAATATATGTATTTCTCCAAAAGTCTTTGTTTGGAAAAAAAAATCAAATCAAAATTACACTACAATAAAAAATAGCTTTGTTGCATAACCTAGTTTGATGGATAAAAAGAATGAAAGTATGGTTCACTTGATTTGCGAAGTGATTTTTCTTTAATTTGCTTATATCATTCACAATACTTTCTTTCATTTTGGTAGAGTTTTGGTGTTTTTAAACTAATTGTTATCATATTTTTGTATCTATAACTATTCTTGTAAAACATTTTTATGTACAATTTATGCAAGAGATTTCTAAAGGTGTTTTAGATTCAATTAATGTTTTACAATTTGTTTTCAAGAGTCTAAAAAATTCTGCCATTTTATTTTTGATTTGCAAAAATATGACATTCAAATACAACTCTAAATTTTTAACTTAACCTATACGCTTAATGATTTTTGCTATGCTCAGAGCAACTGAAAATTCATTCAAGAAATTAAAATTTAGAAAATTAAGCATTCCACACACTAAAAGATTTTATCATGATCTTCATCGAAGATAAAATGATGAATTTATGAACCAGATATGTTTTGGAAAACATTTTCGGTACTTTAACAACCCTGATAAATGAAAAATTTATTTTTATTTTACCGCCTGTCCGACCCATATTTTGCTAACGATCTGCCCATAGAACAACAAATTAAATTGGTCTCACCTGAACAAAAATACCAAAGGAGAAATGAAAAATAACAATCGCCAGAACAGTTTTTGATGTGAAATGTGAAAGGTGATGTTTGTTTAGGAAAAATTACGGGCGTACGTACTTCTCAAGGACCCCCCTCCCCCTCGTACGGTTTCAGGAGTACCCCCTGCCCCCTCTCGAGCATACGTACTTTTTGAATGGTCCCCTGGAAATGACACAAACACTACTACTTTAATGTAATTGAGGCCTAATTTACAAAGACAAGCTTTTTTCTGGTACTATTTTTGACAATCAATGAGGGAATAAACCCCCACTACTGGGTCAGAAACCGTTCGATTCGGACACACGAACGCTTTTCCATGCGCGGCGAACGGGTTACCCGTTCGTGACGAATGCTTATGATATCTTTTAATACAACCGTTCGTCACAAACGGGAAACCGTTCGTGACGAACGGTTTTAAAACAAAACCGTTCGTGACGAACGCTTATAAAAAATCAAGATATAAAACCATACGTGGAGAATGCTTTTCCGTTTGCCGCGAACGCTTTTGAAGAATCATTTAAAAAACCGTTCGTCACAAACGGCTGTACGTTTTAAAAACGTGTGTGACGAATGGTTTTCCCAAATAATTGTGAAGATTATTGGATGATTCCCTCATACTGCTGTTTCTTTAAGCTCAATGATGATGAAAAGCATTTAATTTTTCTTTGACTTCAAATGTAGTCACTGAGACAGGGGTGTAAGGAAAGTTCAATAATGATAATAACTACCATTATTTCCCGTACTGTCGGGTAACGATTAGCCAGGGGTTTGGAAAAAATCTTAAGTAGCGAGGGGGGCGGGGGACTGGAATAAAAATGTCCTTGGTGGAAAATTTTGAAAAGGAGGCTAACACAGCAGAATTAGGACAAAAGAGGGAACTTTCAAAAACATTTTCCCAAAAGTTAATCTGCGGAAGGGGGGGGGGCGGCTGTTAGACACCCGAGAGAAGTTTCTTTTGTTCAAGGTTCATTTGCGTTATATTTTTATTTGTCTTCTTAGGATATGCTTAAAAAGAAAATGTAGAAAGGAGAATACAGGAACTAGAGGAGAATATTATGAACTAAACAAAACAGATTTCCATTATAAAAGTGAGTATGTTTTCAGATTTCCTTGCGCCTGTTTCCTTATTGTTAGATAACTTGAGAAATTAATACCCGCTCAAAAGTCCAATTTACCTTACTAAGTGAACGTTTTGTTAAATTTTGGTTTAAGACCCGGGCAGAGCATTTTGTGTCCAAAATGCAGGTCTGGTAGATCACTTTTAACCCCATCTTAATCCCATGAGATATTTTAGATAATAAAAGGATAAATAGCGTCAAGGCTCGTGAGTAATTAAAAATATTTAAAAAAAGTTATTGTTATTTTTTTAGGTATGTTACAGCTTTGCAGCGAGGAGTATTTTAAACAGACTAATGAAGATCAAATTGTCAAACACATAGAAAGACAAAGCAGGATGTATATATCTGCTAGTAACGAACTATTAATGATAATTAATGATGATGAGATGATGAGATATCAGGCAGAAGAAGAAATTTATCCCGCTTTAAATTTATTTAGCAAACGTTTTTTAAAGCTTACAAAAGTATTTTACAACGATAAAACAGTCGAACGCTTACATATTTTTTTTGATCTATCCTTTCAAAGTCATGCCATTTAATGAAATCGGTGATTCTTAAAAATCTTTTTTGCTGAAAAATTCCTTTCGTCACTGTGAGCCCGAGAGGATGCTGATACATTGCATTAGGCTAAGGAGCACGCCCCCTTCGTACCCAATTTTGTCTAAGTACCCTACCCCAATTTTCCATCCCGCCTAGTTTCACTGGGAACGGGCTGGAAACAAGCTTATAGGCCCGATAAGAAATATTTGAAAATTAGTGGGAGGCCTACAGAATTTGGCAATACACATTCATATTATCATGAACATATAAACGACAGGACATCTATCTTTTATTGTCTCTTTGAAGCGAGCTTCGTTGCCGCCTGTATTTCAAAATTGATATGAAAAATCGGACAATTTTCCGTCATAATTTTATTTCTTTGAATTATCTAGGTAAAGAGAAATTAGAATAGAGCTTTAAACATTCCTTGTAATTCACAAAAACATTATTTTCGATTTTTTTCACAAGTTTGCATTATATCTTATCAACATGTTTCAACTCTGAAATGCAGAGTTTCAACTGCGTGTATACTTTTGAATCCCTTTTGTCACTCAAATAATTTTTTTAACGACTCGAAAAAAATAGCTTGCGAAAGTTGAGAGCCTGTGTCATAAGAATATCAAAATTAGAATGTGACACTCTATAAAATTATTCGACATTTTTAAGTCAAAATTTAGAAATATTGGTCGGAGTTTTGACAGCCTGACGATGATTTTGCCTCTGTTATCTTTGTTATGATATAGATAAAAGACTTGAGACTCGAAGTTTTGACGTTTTTAGCAAGGTATTTTTTCAAGTGGTATATCATCAAAATCTATTGTTTTATTTTATGCTTTTAACAAGGCGGCAACGAAGCTAGCACTGTTATCTTCAAAAAGACAAAGGAAATGGATGTCCAGTCGTTTATATGTTCACGATATTATCAATGTATCAGAGGGGGTTAAGGTCAGAATTCGCCGGGAATTCGGTCGCCAAAATAGTTCCTCGGTCCGGCCGGTGGAAAATTATTTCTTTTTTTTTGTTCAATTTCAAACGAGTTGTGGGTCCTTTTTTGTAATTTTTGGCATGATTATAGGTTATTTAGGTTTTCCTTTACTTTTAATTTATAAATATTTCCGTTTTATAATTCAAGTCCTTTGGGCCTTTTAACTTTAAAATACCTTATCGGGGAAAACTTCGTCCGTCGGGGAAAAATTCGTCACTTGATGCTGTGGAAGTTTGTAAACGCATTAAGGCCGGGGAAAATTTTCGTCGGGGAAAATATTCGTCACTTGTCCAAAAGTTCGACAGTTTTCCCCGATAAGGTATAGTAACCGAGTTATGAAATAGGAGTTTTATGAAACAGGAAAAAAAAAAAAAAAAAAATAACTCGACCTCAATTTCCGCGGACCGGATAACTTTTCCGACGGCCAATTTTCCGCGGGCTGGGTGATTGACTATTTTGGGGGCCGGATAATTATTCCGTCGGCCAATTCTCCGCCGGCTGGACAACTATTCCGCCGATCGAGGAACTATTTCGACGTCCGAATTTCCGGCGAATTCTGACCCTGACCCCCCTGATATCAATGAATGTTAATTTACGGCCAAATAAACTTCTCTTTCTCTGCTTCTCTTCTTCGTAGGTGTTTTTTCTCTGTTTTGAATTGTGATAGTTATCTTTGCTTTCAGAGATTTTGAGGATATTTTTCTTTGTGATTATAGAAGATGCATATAAAGTTTGACAATATCTGGCCTTTGAATACATATCTAAGAATTTACAATTTTAGCTCTGTGAAGGAGATTTGCATTTTAAAGAAATAAGAGAAACATAATTAAAGATCCAACGATCCGATAGACAGAGATTTGAGTTAGAAAAGCTGAGATAAGAGAATAGATTAAGAAATAGAAATAAGATCTGAAATGGCAGAAAAAATTTAAATTTGGGGAGTGGGGTTGAGGATATAACGTTCTTTAGAAACTTACCCCCGGACATTGTGAATTTTGACCCCCCCCCGGATTACAGCCCGAAGGCTAGAAGACACAATCTCCTTGGTAGGATTTGAAGCCAATAAATCCTACAAAAGTTGCGCGGTCTTGAGCGGCACGCCTGGTTTTTACACAAATGACAGATTGAAACTAAAATTTAACGCTAAATTTCGAAAAAAATATCAACCGTAAACAAAGGAATTGCTAGATTCAATCTGTCGTCAATAATACGGCGTATTTTTTAAGGCTTCACTTTTTCTTGCCTGAGAAAGATTAAAGATTGAACTCTACCCTTCGGGCTTTAAACTCAATGGTCTGAGCCCCTGGACATTCAAAATATTCCTCAAACTGAGCAATTTTTCCCCCAGGACAGGGCAAATTTTGTAGATTTTTCACTACCCCCCCCCCCCGGACACTATTAATATTATATCCTCCACTTTTTTTATGATGAAGCAATTTTGCTCTAATTATGTAATAATAATAATGATAATAATGATTTCAATTTTCGAACAGTGGAAAGATCGGAAAAACTCTTCGAATTTCGAATGTTTACAAAATAACAATGAAACAGATAGGGCTTTTAAACTCATTCGAATGATTAGAAATTTCAAATCACCATTTTTTCAACTCTAAGTTTGATTTAGAGAGAACTCGTCCCAAGCCCTTCCGTCTTCCTTTTATAGTAACGCATCATTACAACATATTCTCTGACCCAGACTCCCTTTTTTCCTTTTAAGGCGACTCAAATGTTGCATTTTTTCTTCCTGCCGTCTCTGCACTCAGATCTCCTTTCTTTTCGAAAAATTTCTTGTTTGCAAATTTCCTTATAAGGAAATAGAGGAATTTTGCTCTCTTTTCGATCGTGAATTTGCTTTCACAATTCAAACGTGGATGTGAATCACTCGGGCAAGTTACTCTGAGAAGTCAAAGACACAAGTTTCGAAGAAAACTATGAAACCAATTTTGGAGAAAAGGTATGTATATTTTTCTCTGTTCTCTATTCGTGTTGACTTTCATGCATTGAAAGTAAAGGATACTTTAAGTGGATAAATTTTGGCGTGGATTTAATTTGGCGATTGGCCAAAATACGATTTTTGGTGGGGATTTAATTTGGCGATAGATCAATTTCGTAAAATTTGGCGGGGATTTAATTTGGCGAATTGGAAATTTTGTCACACTGAAATGGGTGAAGGTTACTCAAAAATATACTAAAAAGTTGTGATTTTTCACATAATTCTCTTTTTGTTAAATTTGGCGGGGATTTAATTTGGCGAATTGCCGAATTTGAAAATTTTGGCGAGGATTTAATTTGGCGAATTTTGGCACAATCTCTTTTTTATAATAAGAACATTCTAGGCTTAGAGGGGAAAAAGTTAATAGCATGTTAAGAATATTGTCTATTTATTTCTATAGGAGACATTTAATTATAAGAGATAAAGAATTTTAGAAATGTTCTTCCTGGTCGAAACCAGAAATAACAAAGAAATGTAACAATATGTAATTGGTTTCAAATAAGGTAAAATGAAAAAAAAAAAAGAAATACAATCAGTTTGTACACAATAAACAGGAATTAGTCCTAATTCAAAAGTTAAGGCGTGGTTACATTACATTAATTTATTTCTAAATTTCTGAAATTTTTTAATCTAAAAACTCGATTAAAAAATTTACCCTCTTTTAAAGAAAGTAAAGACGAATTAATTCTTGAAAGATAAATTATTTCTTGCGATTCTTTACCATTTTTTTGGTAAAGAGTTTAAAGTTTTTTTCTTCACTTCTCTCGAGATCAAAGCCACCGACATTATAGTTCTGTACATTTTTTCGATGAATGGATTTTCTAGCGTTTGGAATTTTTAAAACGTAATATGAGATAGTACTCTAGGGACTGAGTTAGGTCCCGTATGCGCATCGGCGTATAGTCATTTTTTCTTTTGATCATGAAAGTATAGTCCTTGAAGAGTCAGAAAACGTGTGTGGCGTTATTTGGATCAGGCTCAAATTTCCATAATGGCGGATTTGAGATTTCAACTCTTTTTAGCCCTCTTGCTTGAAAAAAAATTTTTTTTCTACTTTAAACATAGACATATTATATACCAATCGATCACAAATTTTATGCTGATTAAGAAAAAGGTCAGAATCATGTTCTGAAAATTTCGTTATCTGGAGATATGAAGCACTTTCGATTTCGATTTTTTTGAAATGACTACTTTTGGTTCCAGATTTGCGTGGCTGTAACATTTGATTGGCTTATTCAATTTACTTGAAATTTTCGGAGGGTCTTGCCTACCGTTCAAATAATAAAATTCAGGAAAAGTTTTTTTTCTACATAAATTTCGAAATCCATAATGGCGGATTCAAAATTTTCTTTCGTCACATGGGCTCTTAGGCTCTGCTAGCATAAGAAAAATATTTTTTGAGCTTAAAACCCTGCATACTATATACAAATCGATCAGAAATTTTATGCTGATTAAGGAAAAGGTCAGAACTACGGTCTGAAAATTTTTCTATCTCGAGCTATGAAGTACTTTCGTTTTCAAAACTTAGAAAACGTAAGTACTTCGCATCTCTCGATAACGAAATTTTCAGACCATAGTTCTGACCTTTTTCTTAATCAGCATAAAATTTCTGATCGATTGGTGTATAATATGCAGGGTTTTGAGCTCAAAAAATATTTTTCTTAGGCTAGCAGAGCCTAAGAGCCCATGTGACGAAAGAAAATTTTGAATCCGCCATTATGGATTTCGAAATTCATGTAGAGAAAAATCTTTTCCTGAATTTTATTATTTGAATGGTAGGCAAGACCCTCCGAAAATTTCAAGTAAATTAAGTAAGCCAATCAAATGTTGCAGCCACGCAAGTCTGGAACCAAAAGTAGTCATTTCAAAATATCGAAATCGAAAGTGCCTCATATCTCCAGATAACGAAATTTTCAGACCATGATTCTGACATTTTTCTTAATCAGCATGAAATTTGTGATCGATTGGTATATAATATGTCTATGTTTAAAGTAGAAAATAAAAATTTTTTCAAGCAAGATGGCTAAAAAGGGTTGAAATCTAAAATCCACCATTATGGAAATTTGAGCCTGATCCAAATAACGCCACACACGTTTTCTGACTCTTCAAGGGCTATACTTTCATGATCAAAAGAAAAAATAACTATACGCCGATGCGCATACGGGACCTAACTCAGCCCCTAGAGTATAGGGGTTTTTGACACTTTTGGGGAGAAAATCATAAAATGTGGGTACTCATTATTTCAGGGACGACACAAAAGTCAAATCCGAACACTAGTATTTTGTATTACGTTATACTTTTCAGATTGGAGGAGAGCTACCTTTATCGAAGCGATGTTTGTGTCATATCTTTCAGAATGGGTAAGTTTTAATTTTGCTTAAAGTAAAAGGTTCGGATTTAATGTTTCATGTGGTGCTCTAACCAAGGGAAATCAAGATTGGCTTTTTCGGACAAAAGCCACAGTTTGTTGTCGTCAATAGCGTGTACGGCAGGTTCACCAACTTGATCAGGGTAGTCCAACGTACTTTGACTGCCAATGTTCGGTACTTCGATAGATTTGATACCTGTAGAAACGAATCGAAATAGCATAATTCAAATGGAAATCTTAATTTGAATGACTTCGAATGAAGTGATTTAGTGGAATTTTCTGTGGTTCATCAGGATTTCTAGAATTGTTTCCAGGGCCTTCCCAAACATGGTGTCATCCTCATAAGATATAAGAAATCAAGAAGATTACGGACAAATTATTTCAAAAAACATTTATTTCAAAAAATGTTAAGAGAGTAAAGGTATAAAGGGGTCTTAAAGAACGAAAAAGAAATACGGCGACATTTTTTAATTTTGGCGGGACTTAATTTTGGCGAATGACAGCGTAAATTTGTTCTATTTTGCCTTATTTTGAGCAACTTTGATGAATTTCAGGGTTAAAAAAAAAAACAAAAAAAATAATTTTGGCGGGAACTTATTTTGGCAAGTGTGCAAAATATTTAATTTTGGCGGGAATTAATTTTGGCGAATTTCGTCTAAATCCGCCAAAATTAGTTCCCGCCAAAATTAAGTTAATATCGAATCAAAAGGAAAAACATTTAGCGTAAGATTGAGAGAGACGTCTGTTGAGAGATAAAATCTTTGAATTAAGAGTTACCAGTTTCTTGGTCAAATTGAGTTTCAAATTCTACCAACTCTACCATGTATGTGTTTTCGCCTGTTGTTGTCAAAATTTCCAATATGTCCTCCACTCTGGCAAATTTCATACCTTAAAGAAAGGAAATTTTTGTGGAAATTACATTTGGCAGCTGGCCAGAAAAAGTTTTTACAGAGAGAATTTAATTTGGTAGATGACGGAAAAATTCAAATTTGGCGGGATTCTAATTTGACTGATGGCTTTAAAAAAATCGCTAAGTAAGAAAACACATGAAAAAGGATACATATGGAGGATGAATAAAATAATTAGAATTTGGCGGATGGCAAAAGAAACTAAATTTGGCGGGAATTTAGTTCCCGCCAAAGTTTCTTCTTTTAAGGTACCTTGCATTGGACAATAGCTTCCTATAGTTAAAACATAGTTTTCTCCAAACTCGTTCAACTTCTCTAGTTTGTTGATTGACATGACTTCTTTTATGCCTTTTTCTATTTTTGTCTCCACCAAGGCCTTTTTTTCTTCAGACAAATTAATCGGAACGCGGCGTTTTCTTTTCAAGCGTCTGAGGGGTTCTCCTTCACCATTAAAAAGTAACGTCTTCTTGCAGATAGAATTTTCCGGATCCTCCAAACCTGGAAATTTTTTGGTTAGCTCGCAAAATACGACCCAATCAAAGAGCTAAAAGAAGAATAAAAGTAAACAATTAATCGAATTCTTAAAGCCTAAAAGCGAGATCGAAAGATATTTTTTTGGATTTTTGAGATTGTATGGATCTTTCTGGGATTTTTGGTATTTTCGAGAAAGTGTATAGTATCCCTTACCCTAGACCCTTATCTTTTTTGAAAGTTTTACTGTCCAAAGTCTGAAAAATTTGAAAGTCTTTATTGTAACAATTGGAACAATTTCTCTAGAAATTACTGACCTGATAGGTATCCATCACGCTACTTTCCATGTGTGCTTTGTTGTTGCACCTTCGTGTTATCCAGGAGTTGAACCTTTCGAAAGCGTACATCCAAGATGAGTACAAAGGTCCAAACCGTCGCATGGAGTTGGCGAAGTGATTAAGCACGTGAGTTGTGAAGTTTAAGATCACAGCTGGAAAGTCCCTTTCCATCAAAGCAACGGACTGATGGAGATGTACCTCAACCGATTTTAGCATTTCTTCGTTGAATTTCTTCATGAAAAGGTTTGATAAAGATGCAAAAAAATAAAACAATGTGCGTCTCTGTCTTTGTGATAATGAATTCCGCAGAGTAAATATCCATACGTTGTTAACAGTATACTAAAAAAGTGAAAAAATACAGAAATACAAATTCTTTACAATCTTTTACTTAGATCAAAGTAATTCGATGCCTAAGTTGGTGGGAGAAAACTAAAAAGAGGGGAAGCTATCTAAAAACTTTGAGATAAAACAGTGCCGTAGGAAACATTTTCTTATTGGGGGGTGGGGGGGGGCTGAAGTTTAGTGACACCGCGAGGGCCAACCATGGTTTTTCCCGAGGCGAGGGGGGAAATTTGGAAAATTTGAGCCCTAGATTGCTTGAAAATGCACTAAAAACTTTGCATTTCGCATAACCCCCTTGTTGCTATTAAAGAAAGTTCAATCAATCCTTTTATAAAGAATCAAATTATTTAAGAAAAACTTTACCTCTTGCCAGCCATGGTGATTTTTCAAAACTTTGTTCGCGTTGGTGTAGACACTGCCCTTGTAGCCAGTATATTCTGGTGGAAAATTAACCAAGTCAACACGAGAGTTTCCAAGAGTCGTTTCTTCGCCTATGGAAAAGTATCAAGGTACTCATAGTTATCTTAAATTTTTGACCAACTAACTTATCTCTGTTATAAATAAAAAGACATCATTTTCCATCCCGCCTTAAAACTATTACAGAACATGAAGCCTACGTTATTACGTTGTTATTTAAATAGTTGGTGATACTTACTAGAAAGCACGCGTGTATGGTCTTTTTTCAACTTTTTGCCACGAAGCTCCTTTTCTGCGGCTGTGACTTGGTCGATCGAAGATGCCTGTACTTGCCGAGAGATGTACTGGATGACGTTCATCACTGCTCGACGGATGGTGTGCATCCCGTCAGGTTGTACATCTCTACTGAAGTCGTGATAAGGCAACTTCATGAAGGAGTAATTACCTGTTGAAAATAGGAGTATCGGCTTTTTAAAATCAAGAATTTGCAAGTCAAATATCAAGGACGAAAAATTGCAGTGAAGTCTCCTTAACTTGAATTATGGTTTCACGATGCTAACAAATCTTTTCGGGATTCAAGTTATGGAGGATTGAGTCACGGAGACGCTAAAGTAGATCATCTGGTCAGATTACCTTTGACTCCATTTTCTTTTGCAAATTTACTTCTTTGTGATTTGTTAGGCTTGTCCTCCCATTGCTGCCGTAGGCTAATCTGCTCTTCCTTGGAATAAGCAACACCTGGTTCAGAGTTCTCTGGTTTACCGCCAGGATAGCCTTTCGATTCTCTCAATACGTGATCTTCAGGGAGAAATTTGCGGCTACCATGATAAACCACTTTGTTTAAGTCGGATATTCTCTTCCCTTCATTTTTGCACCACATGCATGCCCTCAGTGCGCCTGTGTAAAGATCGTTAGAAAGGTTATTTCACATTTCTTTTGTTGACATATATTTTCTGTCCGATCAATGTCTTGTTGAATTAACACTTATCACGGAGACTTTGTTTTTGTTTATTTCCAACGTTAAAAACTATTGGAAAGAGGCAAGTTCATTTGTTTTAAGTTCTGTTTGCTACCCTGGGTTGGCTAGGAAAGTTTTGGAAACATGGGTTTGCACTTTCATTCTCTAGGGAGACCAAGCTTTATAATTTTAGAACTTTGTAGGTTGAGGTAAATATTGTTTTTTCTAAAATTTCGAGCTTGGATATCCAGGCTAATATTTACCTTGACCACAAATGTGCATCACTTTTGCCATAGCTGGTGTATCAAAAATGTACTGACAAAGACGGACTTTGACCTCTTCATTCTTTTTTTTCAGGTATATGGTGCAATGCATGAGTTCCTGAAGCTCTTCAACAAAGACGTCAAGATAAGGCTCAAGATTGAATGCTTCTTTGGATCCATTCCCAGGAACGATACCCAACATGTGGATGCCAGCAAAAGATTTCCTGAACGACGGTGGAAAATTCAGGATCTGGAGGAGGAGTGGACACATCGAGTACTGTCTATTCTCTTGCCGAAGAGGGTTCACACCATCAGCACAAAATGACAAACCAACACCTAACAAAACAGGTTCAAATTTCACTCCTTAATATCGTTATTATCACCCTGCTTCAGTTTTTATAGCGTCAGAGCCTGGGTTTAGGTCCTAGGCACAAATTAGTTTTGAGTTTTAAGTTCACCCAAAGATCATTCGCCAAACAAATTGTTCCACCAAAAATGGTTATTCAATTGCGATTAAGGGATAGAAAATTAAAACATGTCCCAAATTACTTAAGTGGATAAATTTTCGCGTGTACTAATTTTCGCGAGACGAGAATTTAAAGATTTCGCGTGGATTAAATTTCACGAATCAAGGGTCTTTAAATTTTTCACATGGATCAAATTTCGCGAAAATGGCCTTCTTTATTTAATTTCACGGCTATATAAATTGTAACTAGAAAAGAAATGTGTGTTTTTTAATGGAACAAAGGCAGAAAAAGGCACTCAGAAGCTTTCAAAAAAATTAAAAGAAAGTACTTTTAGGAGATTACTAGAGTTTATTATTGAAATGAAGAGTTGAACTCGTAATATGTTTTGATTGTAACATGTTTTCTAAAGTCTATTCACGATAAGTGTGCACTCACAGTGATGACGTTCGACGATCAAGGATTCACTTCAGTGAAAATGATAGTTATAGCACTTTTCTACAAGATCTTAATTTTTTTCTTCTTCATTTTCTTCTTCATTTTTAGAATTTTTAAATTTTTTTTTTTATTTCAACTTTATAAAGATTGAAGAATTCCTTCAAAAGTTATAGGTAATGAAAAAAAACGAAAACGAAAACGGCCAAAATTCGCGAAAACCGCTAAAATTAATCCGCTCGAAAATTTATCCACTTAAGGGGTCAAGAGGATTTTCCCTTTTTAATTTCATCCAATTTCAACCACTTTTAAAATTCCTCAAACAAAACAAGTATAAGTAATTTTGTTTTTCTACAGGTGATGCTATTGAGAGCCCCAAACCAATATGATGAAAAAGTGAAAATCAATTTCTTACCGATGCGTCCACGAAACGCACCATCTTCGCTAAACCATTCAACATTCCAGGCCGCTGTATCCTGGATATCAGCTACGAATTCAATTGGTCGTTCTGGAACCTCTAGATATTTTTTTAAAGATTCCGAGCCATATAACCTTGCAATCTGTGGCCCGAGCGGAAAGTATTTAAAAATTCGCTTTGGTCTACCATTAGGATATCTTCTATCTTTTCCACACAAAACACATTGGTCTTTCTCTGAATGCTCTCCACGGAACAACATGCAATCATCAACACATACATCGTACGTTTCAAGAGGGAGCAAAAACGGCTCGATCAATTTGTACGCTTCCTCGTAGGAACTCGGCATGTTATTTGGCTTTGGAAGGACGTGTTGGTGATCATTCCGAAATATTTCCGACAGCTCAGCTTTTGACGACGTATGGCCCACAAATGTTCTTATTTTAAGAAAGATCGCTTCCAAAACCGTTAACTCGGAGCCGGGGTAAAGCTTTGTTTTGGCAACGTCTGATTCTGTGTACAAATCTTCGTTGAAATGAACGGTTCGTCGATATTCATGATTTCGCAAAGTATCAAGCCTATCCGATTTCAAAGTGGCGTAATCTTTCTCCATGTGGCGTCGAACCGTTTTTGTTGAAACCAGCTTTCCAGCACAGCCGAACGTCTTACAGAAGCATTGTTTGAAACCTGTATAAAAGAAAGAGAAATCACCATTTTAATATATTTGTTAACGACTTATATACCTTAATACGTATGTCCTTTTTTCTAGCCCTTTAATGTTTTGCGCCTTTAATTTTCGCACACTTCAAAAATAGATATTCGTGCACCGTCAAAAGTCTATCACTGGTCAAAATTTAGTCGAAGTCGAAAAGCTCCACTTAAAGTTCTTTTATTTCAGGAAAGGGTTATCGTGTATTTTACAGACCGGTCAGTAAAGTACCAAATACCCATGGGATAATTTTTTTTCACAATAATTAGTTGTTGTTATAGTATATATCAGCCATTAAAAACACCCCTGTCTCGGACCACAGCTTCACTGGAAAGTTTGTTCGGGTAACTTAATATGTCCCAGATTTGCATTATTTTTTCCGCCCCAGTTCCAGTCCCTAAACCATAACAAACTATACATTTTTGGAAGCGTATTTGGATGTAGAATACCGTATTCGGTGTAACTTAAATTTTTTCTCAGTATAATTAGAGATATCTTAAGAAAACCTGATTGATGACGTCATAAATACAAAAATTTGAATATCTCGAGAAATATAAATCAAAACTTTATGAAATTTAGATAAAGTACATTGAGATGTTTCAAAAAGTTTTGAAAGTATTTCCAAAAGTTAATGAATGACGTCAGCAGAAATTGCAAGAATTCGAATTTTTGCGATAAAATGCTGACATCTACAAATTTTCATATTGTTAAATAAAAATTCTCCTCCTCTTGATGAGTTCTATCATTGGTCCAAATTTCATAAAGCTTTGAGTATTAGTTCTCGAGGTATTCAACTTTTTAAAATTATGACGTCATAAATAATGACGTCATAATCACGTTTTCTTAAAAAAACTTTAATTCTGCTGTTTAAAAATTGCAGTCCAAAACCATTCTCACTTGATTTTTTAACATTGGAACAATACACGAATTTCTATTCACATTGGGATTTTAATAGGAATTTTTTCCCCACTGTGAGAAAAAAAGTTCCACTGGGGCTGTGAGACAGGGGTGTTCAAGAGTAAGCATAGATTTAAAGTCTGTCTGTCTCAAAAGTATGAAGAGTTTAGGAGAAAAAATCTTTCATTTTTTCCAACAGTGCATAATTTTCTAACCTAGCATAAATGGGTGTTGAGAAAATGTCAAAAAACTCAAGTGTCAACATACTTTTGAGACAGACCTTAGTAATTTCTGTAAATTTTGTTAACAAGTTAAAGGAAGAAAAAGTAAACACCTACCACTCTTGTTGTTTTCTGCCATTTCTTCTTTTGTGACTTGGTACTACCAACAACCTTAGTAATTTGTGATCAAAGATATTTTTAAGGCCTATGCTTCATATTTTAGAAAACCGAAATAAATTGTGTTTAGTACCACCCGGTAGTTTAACTTTTTGCTGGTACTTTTCGCTAAAATCGCGCCCCTTTGATTGTAATATACGTGTCACTTTTTCGTTGCTCTGCAATGCAGGCCGCGCATGCGTGACCAGGCCTTGTTTTTTGAACTATTTTGGAAGTCTTTCAAAAGGTCTTGGAGTTTCACCTACAGCGTATCTTATTCGATATTTCTCGTCATATCTCGTCGACTTTTTTCAAAAATGGCATCATCTGGTATAGAATTGGGATTCTTATTTGGTTTGGCGAAACATGGTATCGATATTGAGCATGATTCTGATCCTCTTGACGATGACCGGGTTATGCCTTTTTTGAAAAAGTATTTTGTCGAAAAAGAACGGAAGGAGTTTGAGTCACGCAGAAGAAATGAATCGGCGGTATCAAATGATCTCTCGTCAGGGGAATTACCTGATGAACCAATCGCTCCTCCCCAAGTTCAGTCAGCATCAAGAACAGAGTGGGTTGTTAATGACTATTTAAATGAACGCCACTGTGCCCACAACCTTTTAATGGTAAGATATTTCAAATATTTATTTCGTAGGTAGCCTACTTTTTCACATTTAAATGGGTAACCCCTGGATACGGGTAAGACCCACTTTCAATCATTTAATTATAACCCCTTGACAACCAAATTACTCTGATACCCCTAGGCCTAGTCTCATTTCTTTTAGAATTTCCCTTGTACCCTTTCGGCAATTCACCCTCTAACGGTTGGACTTTTTCTGAAGAGCTTTTTATATAGGGACCTAACCTTACAGAGTAAATTTAAGTTAAGAATCAGTGTCAATAATGGGTGTGGCTACATCTTTTTTTGGCTCTCCCTGTACAAGGCGCCTTTTTGTTATGCTGAATCAGCATTGCATAATAAGATGACAAGATATGGCTTTATGCGCATGACCGCGCATGCGTTTTCCAATCGAATTCATTTCAAATTATAAACAAAACATTCCAAAGGTTCGAATGTTGAAGTTGGATTTGTGGCTTTTGACGTGAATTGTATAGACACCAAACCTTGTACACTTTGATTTAATGGATAAACTAAGCTTCAGTTGTTATCTTGGACTGTATTAATTCATAATGACGTCTTAAGACCCTGATAAAGGTCTCTATTTGTGTCTTTTATTTGCTTTTTAGAACGCTTTCGCAGACATGGTGAAGGAACACAATCTTCTAACCAAAAAGCCACACGAGAGGGCTAGAAGATTGGACATAGCTAAATTGGTAAGTTTAATTACTTATTAGGTTACTTATTCGGAGTTTCTTTTATTCCGATTAACCACATTTCACTGTTCCCAAAATCCTAACGCTTTTTTAATCAAATGTTTACATAATTACTGAGATTTTACAAAAACTTGGCTCGGATACGAGGTGAATTATGAGCATTATAATAAAAATGAGCATAGGCTATTCATGTATGCTTTGAAATTTTAAGCATATTCGGCCTGAATAAGGGGCAGACACTTGCTTATAAAAAAATCATGTATTTTCAATTTCATGTTGTTAGATCGCACTTTTTTACAGATCCTTCGAACATTCAAGCTGAACGAAAATGAGAGAAGCAAATGTCGAATTGCAGATGCACTATCCATCTACATTCGACGACACAGAGAAAGTGCCAAAGCCAGGTTATATTTTTTAAATTTTTTGTCCCTTCTGTGGGAAAAGGTTCTACCGGGGCTGTGAGACAGGGGTGTTAATGTTTTTCTATTGTTTCTTTATTATACACGCATTTTTCATAAGAAATGTCCCGAGTTAATAGATTCTTTCATTGTCGCTTCAAAAAATGTGTATAATCATCTAATGTTAATTTCTTTTTACTTTCTCAGGGAAAAAGCTCAGGAGCAAAGAGTTTCATTGGCCCAGTACCGGCGGAGCATTAAAACAAAAGAAAACGAGCCCGAACCGAATACAACACCAACACCAACACCAACACCAACACCATCACTTCCTACACCAAGAAGAAGAAAAAACACAAGACCCTCACCGACTGCAACATCATCACCCGCTATCCCTACGGCTGCCAGGTGTCAACAAGCAGACTTTTGGGAAAATTTTGACAGCGAGAACTATCCACCACCGAATTTACAAGACGGCAACCTGGTGGCTGTAGCATACTCAAAACTGGAATTTGCGTGGTTATCAGGACCTGTCGTCTACGACAATCACGAAGAGTATGTTCGGCTGAAATACTTCATAACTGTCGACAAAGAGAAAGGCCTGTTGAAGAAAAGAAAAAACGGTAACCACCCTACAACGCAAGACTCGGCCGTTTTTATACTACAAAAAGTCCGAATAGGTCAGTTAGGTGATGGTCATTACGAGGTTGAAGATTTCGCATCCGTAAAGAGACATTATGACTTTTATTGCGATAAATTTTTGGATGGGGTAAAGCACTAGAAATGTTTGATTCAGTTTTGGATGTCTCGGATGAATCTTCAAATATTCGACTTTGTTTAAGTGTGGAATAATTTCTTATTTGTTGTTGTCGACGTTTTCTGGTGATTTACCCTCTCCAACTGTCGAATTGAAGAAAAAGCCTGTCTTGATAACTGTGATAAATTAACACCGACAAAAAAGATTTATCGTGATAAAAGTCATTTTATCTCTTGGTTTGTCGTATTACTTAAAATAAACGTCCCGGGCGTTTATCAAGCAAGTTTTAACTTTTAAGAGAGGCGTTATTCTTTTTATTGAAAAATTCCTCTTTTGTCCTACGTTCTCCAGATTCAATAAAGAATTCATCTTTTCAATGTTTGTTTTAGCGCAGGTCATGCTTAGTCGCAAGTCCTGCCTATTACACGTTTTTTTCTTTTTTAAGAAACACACTTTTAAGAAACATGAGGCTCAGAATGCCTAAAAACTAAGAAACATCTAAGAAACATGCTGAGGCTCAGAATGAGAAAATAAGATTTTTATTCGTTCTTTGGTTTACTAGTAATAACCTTCCAATCCAGCCTTCCATGTCAAAAAGTTTAGAAACATGTAAGAAACATTTAAGGCTCAAAAGGCCGATTTCTTAAGAAACATTGGGGCTGCTTGGTTAAACTAGTTTCTTTAAAAAAAAAAACGTGTAGTCACGAAAGTACGAGTTGAAATACTATGAATCGATGCGTTTCTTCCTTTAATAAAACATTCTCAGTAGCACTTCGAGCATTTTATAGTACCTTTAAATGCAACATTTATTTGAGGAGGGGGCGTTTATTCGAAGTAATACGATAGGATAGTCCGTCCATTTTCATTTGGATTAATAACTTTTTTCAAACGATTTATTTATATTTCTGCTTCAAAGTTTAAATTCAAAACCTTGTTATTCGAATCTGTTAAATTCGGTCATGTTTTATTTGATATTCTCACTAAAGATATTCTTATAAAAAAACGTGTAAATGTTTAAGACTGAAATCTTGCCTTTTTCTTGTCATCAAAACGTACTAGTGTCTTTTAGATTTTGTCAGTGGTTTTTTATCTTTTGATTCGATTTCTACGGTTCCGCTTGGGCCCAGCGGTCAAAATAATGGGTCCACTATATTTTCTAGTAATAGTTTATATATAAAACATTGGTTCAGCCATGTCCCAGCTGTAAAAAAAAGGGGACCCTTATATATACGATATATAAAATTTTTTGGTTCCGCTTGGGCCCAGCGGTCAAAATAATGGGTCCACTATATTTTCTAGTAATAGTTTATACATAAAACATTGGTTCAGCTATGTCCCAGCTGTAAAAAAAGGGGACCCTTATATATGATATATTAAAAATTTTTGGTTCCGCTTGGGCCCAGCGGTCAAAATAATGGGTCCACTATATTTTCTAGTAATAGTTTAGTTCATTTTTGATTTGTTGCTAAGCTAAAAACACACACACAAAAAACGAGTCCCCTAAAGGCTTAAAGGTATTTAATTTGTATTGTTCAAAATATGAGGCACACTGTTGATAAAATTTTATTCTTATTGTCAGCCTGAGAATTCTTAACAATTCCTTATTCAGCCTCGAGTTCCTTATAAACGTGCCCGGGGGGGGTACTTAGGCAAAAATGGGTGCTGGGTATGTGCGTGCCTTAAGGGTAGGGTTTTTCACCCTCCCAAAGTCTCTCTAAGGGTTACCAAAACAACAAAAGTCAAAATTAGTCTCTCTAAGGGTCGGTTTTTTCACAAACTCGGGTCAAAGAAAAGTGAAAAGTCAAAAAAGTGAGAACATTTCTAAAAAAAGTGGGAAAATTTTTCAAAAATTAGAGAAATTTTTCGAAAATTGGAGAAATTCTTTTAAAAATCGAATTTCTTTGGCCCATTATAGAAATTTTTTGTGAAAAAGTCTCTCTAAGGGTTGGGTTTTTCTACACTGAGTCTCTCTAAGGGTCACCTTTTCACCAAAATTCAGTCTCTCTAAGGGTAAGGGTCCAGAGGTCTGGCACGCACATACCCGACACCCATCAATCCTAGTACCCCCCCCCCGGGTAAACGTGTCCCTTATAAAAAAAAATGTGTAATTATTATTTTTTTCTCGTTTTGTTAAAAGACTTGTTTTGCAATGTTTTTTCAAAAATATTCTTTCCATAGATTTTACGACTTATCATTTTTGAAATCAAGGATATTTTAGGTTTATAATTTTTAAAGTTTCTGCTTGAAAACTAATAGAATTTCAATTAAGATACAAAAATCTGAAATTTATATTTGTCATGAATTTCCCAAGAATGTGTTACAGTATTTCAGAATTTAAGAATATTTGTTAACTTACTTTCACAAGATAATGCCTTCTTTTACTTGGACTACATATTTTCTTTCAATTTCTAAAGTTCTAAAGGGTTTTCGAGATTTCAGGAGACAAACCTGGAAAAACTGTGCGTCTAAAAATAGACATTCACGGCTGGTAACCGGAAAATTCCCGCCTATAGGTTTAAGAAAGAAAAAATTGCCGGCTTAATTCTATGAGTGAGCGGACGATTATCGAATATTGCCGGCAATGTGGTGGATCATTTTCCGATGTTTGCCGGAAAGATTTTATGTACATAAAATCGCTTGGAGGATCACAATAAGTAATATATGTAATATTTTTAAAGGCCAAGGGTAAGGTCAGAGAAAAATATTATTGACCTAATACTGCTAAAAGTAAGTTAAAGAATTGAATCCAAAAGATGTTCAAATTTATGAAAATACTACATTGTTCGATTATTGAGCGAGAGAATATTTAAACAAATATATTACAAATTCCGGAACCGGGACCCTAATCCTAACACGAGAAGTTAATCGATAGCTAATTTATTGTCGACCCAAAAAAATCTTTCTATACAAGCTTTCGTTGTTTTTATTTCTGCATTCTTGTCTCTTTTCGAATGTTGAACACTGTTGAACATTTTTATGAACTTTTCGAACAAGAAACATTCGATTCCCCACAATCACTTCCGCATTCTTGTCTCTTTTCGAATGTTGAACACTGTTGAACATTTTTATGAACTTTTCGAACAAGAAACATTCGATTCCCCACAATCACTTCCGCATTCTTGTCTTTTTTCTAATGTTGAATATACATACAAACGAACTTTTCGAACAAAAAACAATTGAAACGGGTTTTTGCAAAAAACAACAACTCTCGGGGAGAAGTTATCAAAAGAGCTCCTTATAAAAACATAACAAGAAGTTTTCGGCTAAAAGCAGCGGAATTTTCTTTCTGTGTAGGTGTAATTTTATAATTTTATTTAAGAGAGAAATTTCAGTTTTCTTAAAAAAGATATATAAAGTATCAAGTTGAACATGAATATTTTTACTGGACATGAAAATAGATAAAAAATAACGTAAAATCCACAAGGTTGATATATATAAACTCATATGACTAGTTATATTCGTCAAGCAAAGTTGTCCCATCATTTCCTTTCATGAATATTGTCTGATATCCAAGGGTACTGTATATGATTTTCCCACTCAACTGAATTCTATTTTCTCAGGCTTTACCATAAATGTCTATTCACTTCCAATTTTCTCGTATAAAAACTTTGGTTTGTCTATGCCTCGTATCGAATTTAACCTTTCTCTGCTTCAAATTTGGAAATTACGCTAAACGATATCGACCTGGATGGGAATCAAGGACCATCACTGCCTAAAAACATAACAAAATAAATTTCCAACAAATTTCGATCCACGTTTTTGAAGGCGGTTTTCTAGATGTCGATGGGGACTTTTTTCTAGCGGGGTTACGTGATCGTGATTTGAAAGACTTTAGAGTCGTGATGCGTGATTATTCAAGTATTTTGTTATTCATTTGATCGTGATCGAAGACAAAAAAATGCGTGATATCATGAGCAGAGTCACCGCTGGAGGGGGGGGGGCTCTTTAATCATTTTTATTCGGTAATGAACCAGAATACAGGAAGAGATCTATATCTAAAATTTAGGTGAAAATAAATAATGCACTGTTACCTGGTTATTGCTGTATGTCTGAATATTTCGATAAACTTGAACTTCTTTTTTGTCTTGTCTAAACTCCCTTGCTTTCGCTTAGCAAATCTAAACAGAAACAAAAATAAGAAAGATTTTACTCTAATTCTTCTTTTTTCTCTCCTTTCTAACACCCCTGAATCCTAGTCAATTTCCTAGTGGCACTGAGATTCAAGGCTAATTTCCCACCGGAGACGGAATTTTTGCTTAATTTTCCAGTGGGGCTGGGGTCCCAGTGGGTCTCTGACACAGGGGTGTTTTCTACCAAAGCTTATTTGCCTCTCACATTGACCCCCTCTATAAAGTTGTCCTTTTGACAAAAACTTTAAAGGAAAAAAGTACTCCGAAGTAAATCTCTATTTTCTTAGAAACCTTTTCACAGTGAAATTAAAAACCATTCGTCGCATACGTTTAACCGTTTGTGACGAACGGTTTTTTAAACGATTCTTGAAAAGCGTTCGCGGCAAACGGAAAAGCATTCTCCACGTATGGTTTTATATCTTGATTTTTTATGAGCGTTCGTCACGAACGGTTTTGTTTTAAAACCGTTCGTCACGAACGGGTTAAAAAACAAAAGCGTTCGTCGCGAATGGTTTCAATCAAACTTTTTTTTAGGGCGTTCGCGAAGGACGCAAAAGCATTCGTCACGAACGGGTAACCCGTTCGTCGCGCATGGAAAAGCGTTCGTGTGTCCGAATCGAACGGTTTCTGACCCAGTAGTGCCCTCCTCTCCAATCACTATCTTTACAGCATATTTCAGTTTGGATGGGCAACCAAAGCTTGTGCTTAGGCTGTATAAGATAGTGATTTTGGTCTCAGGGAAGCCAATTTTTTTTTGAAAATTCTAGATAATAGATAACTATCATTATGATTTTATAAATGCCAGATTAGATCGATATTGAGCATTTTAATTCTGATACAAGTATGGATAGGATCTTATTTTTTACTGAATAGGGAGAGCTTTTTAACATAGTATACGAAACACTTACCAGGTTGAAATCATTTGTCTTTTTTTCCAGCTTCATTTCAAAATACTTTCCTTCTTGACATGCATAGATGGAAAGGCTCGTTTGGAGCATCCCATGTGAATTCTTTAGCGTCTGTTTAAAATGTAATTTGAGGAACGACCGAAAGCTAAAGCCGGTGTTAGAAGTTTTACTCGTTCTGTAAAATCAGAACATTCTGCAGAACGTTCCAAATAATATACTGGTTTGTTATGATTTCTCGTTCACCGGCAAACGTTTCGACCGGCCAAACGATCGCACCAAAGACCGGTCCGAGCTCGAAAGGACTCTTTGGCCTGACAGAAAATGACCGAACGGACAAGTTTGAAAGAACATTTTTGAGAGACTTTTGGCCGATCAAAGAGGTATATTTAACCGGTCTGATGACCGCTTTGC
This sequence comes from Clytia hemisphaerica, assembly GCF_902728285.1. Lineage (NCBI taxonomy): Eukaryota > Metazoa > Cnidaria > Hydrozoa > Leptothecata > Clytiidae > Clytia > Clytia hemisphaerica. Next base: position 302,472 of record NW_027103559.1, on the reverse strand, counting down.
CGATTTCGAGGCGCTTATTTTACCGCTCTGTCCGCACCGAGACCGTTCTAAATTTTAATGTACTCCAAATCGCTTGGGAGGTCACAAATTTTGGCGGGGGTTTACTTTTTAAAATTTAAAAATCGAAAAATTTAAATGAAAAAATTAAATGAAGAAGAAAACGAAGAGTGTTTCGAAGAAGAATATTTCACCTTTCAAAGCCCTAATCTCGGTAAAAATCAAACATTTTGGAATTTTTTTTGGTTCAGGTGATGTATCTATTTAGTATCTAAAAATAAAATTTCGGAAAATTTTTGTGGAGGCACTTTCCTTTAAAATCTCCAAAAAACCTCATTTTTGGCAATTTTCTCCACCCAATTTCCATACGAAAACAGCTCTAATTTGGGATGTAGCCAAATAGAAAATTTTTCCGAAAAAATCTAAATAAAGAAATTATTTGTCATTAACTTAAAAAAAGTTTGAAACAATAAAATGATTTCCCCAAGGAGATTAGGCTTTTTTTGTGAAAAGTATATGAATAGTGTCGTTATGACGTTTTATTAAGGTCCATGTCACACTTATTTCTTAATTACTTATGATAGCAGAAACCATAAAGTTTTTTCTTCAAATTCTGAAATTGATTTTTCACTATGAGGCCTTAAAAGAAAAATTGTTAATTTCATCAAATAAGGTTTTAAAAATTATAAACCATGAAAAATCGCAAAATGACTAAAATCGTGACGCGATAGTCAAAACTTTCAAGTATAAAGTGTCAAGGACAACAAAACAAGCTCTTAAAGAATTATAGGGAACATTTTTTTTAGAAACAGTTTTTGTCTTTATAATTGTTATAGATAAAGACTGTAAATTATGCTAACTTGTATTGATTGAAATTTTTCACGCAAAGGAACCTTTATTTCGTACATAGATAGCTTATTAGGATACAGTCTTGAAAATTTCATTTTATTTCATTTCATGAATAAGTTACCTATACTTCAAAATAATTAACAGGGCCTTGAACACTGCTTTCTCATGAAACTTGTAAAATGATGATCATCATTCTGTTTCAAATTTGGCTGATTCTTAAAACTCGATTAAATTTTCACTCATTTTCTTCCCTAAAATGCTATATATGGCATATTTTACGAACTAATTTTTTTTTAAATGAATTAGTGCTCAACTTTTAAATCTGCTTCCCTAAGTTTGTCCCTTGGATTGCTTTCAAAATAAAGTTTCAAATTTTAGGATTTTTCATTTCTAGACTCATTATTATGGATTTTATTGATGATATATAAGTTTCGCTTGATGATATTCGACTGCAGACATCACCGATTTTTTCTTGTCGAATATTAGCATAAGTTTTTTTATGGGGTTTAGGTTTTAAGTTGAGATTCCATACATCCCCTCTAGACCGGAAAGAATTCCATTCCCAACCTTTTGGAAAATATCTAGAAACAATCCAATTTCAGCTTGTTTACTAGGGGGACTGTGATTTTGATAGTCGAATATTGATGTCATTCAAATATTGATGTCATTCAAATATTGATGTCATTCGAATGTTAACGTTCGAAAAGTCTTCTTTCTCAGCAAACTTTTGTTAATTAAATTTACGTGTGACGTCTACCCCAACCGAAATTCCTTGAAGAAAGTTATATTAGGTTGGGCTTGAGGGGAATGATTTTTAAAAACAAGTGAGGATAAATTTAACAATATTTTCAAGGCGACAAAATCCCTCCCAACTCTTACATAAGATCTGATGAACGCCGATCTATTCTTATCAAACTATGACATTCGTCTTCGCAAATACTTCTGAAATTTTGACTGATTCATATCTAAACTTATCTATATATTAATTTCTTTCTATTAAAGATTCGAGTATCACTTGTGGTTGGGAACAAGCCAAGTTTATGAGAGATCCAGGTATTCATGATATTCTAGTTACTAATTACCATGTTTGATTAAATCATAGTTTTATATTCGATACCCCGCCCGTTTTGCCGACCCAATGAAAATTGTTTCGTTGGAAAAAAACATTGTCTACTACTGGGGTGGCAAGGCTGATTAATAATCTGATTGTAATTTTTGTTAGTATTTTCCCCAATTTTCGCTTTCCTTGTGGATCCCTGTTTAGTGTTCTCTGATACGGTCTTACTTTTTCAATTATCCTCGCGCTTTATTATTTTTAGGATGGCAGTGAAGCGTGGGTGTTGGCAGGCAGAGTGTCAGACGTGGTCTTCAACCTCCGTTCAATAAACGTTCTCTCCATCTTTACCATTTTAAAGCAGTTCCATTTTGTCCTGGTTTAAGCAGAATATTTGGAATAATTCTATATACAAACAAGCTGGAGAATGATTTAAAACTATTCATCGATCGATCATATTCAAAGATACGACATACACAGTTAAAAACATTAGGAAAATTGGAAACAAGATATCATTATATTTCACCCAGCATGCTGGTCTGTGACGGAGACGCTGACAATGATGGCTTGTGTATCGCAGATTTTATAACTTATTTTTTAAGCGGTTTGAAGTATTGACCTTGAATATAAATTTTTTATTGAATAAATTGTGATGCTTGTCATAAACAGTTCTTGACACTCATTCTGTTTGCCCACTTGAGCCTACGAAAAATGTATTTCCTGATTTTGGCTGTTTGTAGCCGGCCGGGATCTTACAATTTTCGCAATTTCCCTAAAATAAGATTCTGTTTGGGTTACAAGCATCCTTACAAGCATTTTTCAGCCCTGTGAAGCCCTCGGACCTAAGCATCCCAGAGCCTGTTTTAAAATTCTTTTATGCTTATAAGAAACACGTTACAGTTGAAAAAGCCGGAATTTGACCAGTACACCCCGGTGGAACTTTACTCTCAGTGGGGATAAAAGTTCCTATTGAAATCCCAATAAGGATAGAAATTCCTTTGTTCCAAGGTTAAATAATTCACTGACGATGGTTTTTAAGTGCAAGTTTTTTACATTGAATTTCGAATGGGGGGGGGGGTGAAAAGGTGTCCGCAATATACTGTCAGCTTGATTTGCAATTTTCCAACCATATAGGGGATTGTTTATAGAAAGAAATTCCTCTTTTTAATTGAGCACCTGTTATTTACTTCGTACATTACTCCGAAAACGATATTGTCAAATACTGTGCATAATCCTTAAAGGTTTTATTTTTACATAAGTGTTCCCGTTTCATATCAGACACATATTTCATAATAGGACAGTGTCTGCCTATTATATGCAAAAATGTTTTTCTTTTCCTCTTTTTGACCACGTCCGTGTCAGTTCAATGTGAAAAAGCTTGCCAATCAAAATTGATGAGTAAGCAAACGATATCACTCTTATTAAAAAGAAAATCTTAAAGTTAGCCTTTTTAAAAATCTGTATATTGCTAAACATCGCCAATGACTGGTATACCCCTGTGTCACCGAGCCGCTGGGAGCCCAGCCCATTGAGTTTAAAGCCCGAAGGGCTAGAGTTCAATCTCTAACCTTTTTCAGGAAAAAAATATTTTTTCGAAATTTAGCGGTAAATTTTAGTTTCAATCTGTCATTTGTGTACATACCAGGCGAGCCGCTCAAGGCCGCGCAACTTTGATAGGATTTGTTGGCTTCAAATCCTACCAAGGAGATTGACCTTATACTTCATTGGCTAAGCCCCACTGGAAAGATTGACAAAAATTTCGTCCCCAGTGGGAAAATATCTTAGAATTGGATTGAAAATTGACTTTTATTTAAAATGGTGAAACAAATAGTAAAGTAACACAATGTAGAAAGTTTCCTGATTTTCAACCTAGTTTGAAAATTTTTCGGGCCAAATTAAAAGTTAATAACTAAGCTTTCCTTATTTTCAAGTATTTTAAGCTTTCTCCTGTTTCATCTACTTGTAAATTTAAAAATGACCCAAACTAGTCGGTCTTAATTATTAGTCGGCCTTAGTGACGTGAAATTTCGTGAGACCATTTATTTCAAAAATGATTTAATGTTTATGCGGGGCTTATTTTCGCGAGCATAGAAAATGAAAATTTTCACAGGGATAAAAGTTCGTGAATCTTTCTTATTGAATTAATCTTTTTTCGAGGATTATATTTCGCGAATCAAAACTTTTCGCGAGCATTAAGTTTCGCGTTATTAATTTATGAGAAGACTTGTGAAACTCGCGAAACATGATCATCGCGCAAATTAAACTCAAAACTTTTAAATATAACTGCCTTGAATGTACTTGATATTAGAGGTAATTTGCTGAAACTGTTTTCCGTAACAAAATGACGGTTTCTGTACTCTGCCCAAAGTGATTTTTTCCGTCTCTTCTTATATAAGGTATAGATATCAGCTTGATCTAGTCAAATAAATCATGATGTATAACAATACTACATTTTCTGTCAGTCAAATTTATTTCTGGATCTTTTGAAAGTTACAAAAAGTCAAAATTAACGAGGATAAAGACTTTTTGAAAAGGAGTACACTAGACTCCTGGTTATTACTCTTGTCTCCCTAATAGACGTCCCCCCCGCTAATTGTTAAGAGCAAAAAAAATCCATCCCCCGCTCTTATTAAGACCCCCCCCCCGCTAATTAAATTTGAATAATTCAATTTTTTATTACAGTGTAGATAGACCTTAAGCTTGTTAAAATTTTCCTTTTTGTTAGTATTGGTTCTTATTTTACGTGTTCATTTGTTGAAGTTTCACTTTTGTTGTTGAAATTGATATCAGTTAAAAAAAATTTAATGATTCTTTCAACCCCCGATTTTCCCGCTTATTAGGGGGGGGGCGCTAATTAAATTTTTAAAAATTTTCCACCCAGGACATTCTTATTCCAACCCCCCCCCCGCTTATTGATTTTTGGGAAAAGTTTTTTGAAAGTTCCCTCTAATTCTGCTGTATTAGCCTCCTTTTTGAAAATTTTCTACCCTAAGTTTTGAGATTTTTTCCAACCCCCCCCCGGCTATTTGGTACTCGAGAGAAGGAACATGAGAGTAAGACCAAGGTAATAAACTGCTAACCAAGCTTTTTTACCGTAAGCATGGTGATAATAAAACATAATTTCGGCTTAGGCAGGTTTTACTGGGGTTTCTTCGCAGAACCCTTTTCCTTATAAATCTTGGCAGGGAGCAGAATTAGTTCATACAGTACTGTAAAAGTTTAACAGAATCTTTAATTAGCGGAAAGCTTCGAGGCAACGAATTATTGACCGCGAATAGGAGGTATTCACCTTTTAGAGAATTTTTATTCATGGACTATAATCTAAATAACATACCAAGTTGTCACAAAACTTATACTTCGGGTTGAAATAATTTCTAGAGAAAAATTCCGCTAAGCTTACGGTCTTGGAATGAATAAAAAGTTTATACGGGATGTGTTGATACATGAATTTTTACATTGCTAACGAATTGCGGGCTTCAATAATAAGCATTATATGATTATAAAATGTTAAAAATATAAATATTTTCATAAATCTAAGGTAGTAAGTGGAACGGAAGATTCTCATCGTCAATATATGGCAAAGAACAAGCTCCACGACTCTACTTTAACCAGATAATTGTTTAGTAAATACTATTGATGGAGTATAAAGCAAATGTGTTGCTTTGAAAAGTGTGTAGGTACATGTCTTTGTTAAACTTTTTCAAAACTCTTTAGTGACGAATCTTTAACGCTGACAACGGACTAACTTAAAGCTGCCTCTTGATGGTCTTTAATTGTCTTTCTATAAGAAAAAACGAAAATTCTTTTAAATTCAATGTAGTCTAGAAAAGGCCGTCCCGCCCCGTTACTTTTCAAAATCAAAAGCCCACGTGACAAAATTCATTTTTTTTGGTTTTGATGGGCTTCGACAAAAAAGTCTGCAAATTGGAATAAAAATGCCTTCGGTGGAAAATTTTTGAAAAGGAGGCTAATACAGCATAGTTAGGACAAAAGAGGGGAAATTTCAAAAACATTTTCCCAAAAATTAATAAGCGGGGGGGGGGATGAATCAGAATATTCTGGGTGGAAAATTTTCGAAAAATTAATTAGCGGGGGGGGCGGCTATTAGGTACCCGAGAGTAGTTAGATTGAAAATAAGACTCCTTTATCTTAGGCTTCTGAAGTTCTAAAAAATCTAAACATATCGAAGGCTGAAAATTCTGTAGTCTTAGTACTTACTTTATAATCTGTAATTAAAATTTTGATAGACCAAGCAACCTGAATCTTTCTAATACCATTAACGTTTGAAATGACTGTCTTCAATTTCTTCTATATCTTTCTAAAAAAGAAGAATAGACACACTTAATTACACTGGTATTGTAGCATCCCACGTATCCCTTTTGATATGTTTTGATATTCATAGGGCGACATATGAGGGATGTATATCGTGCATAAAATTCCTGCAGAGAGTTACCCCCGCATTTGTGTTTTTGAGTTTAAGAAACTAAAAATTTAAAAGCTAGATGCTAATACAATCATCGGATCTATGAGCCTTTTTAAGAAAATTGAAACAGTTTACCACAAATTTAGGGTAAATCTCGTACGGGGATTTTATACATTTTATATATATATCAAAAAAATTTTGGGGATAAGTGCAGCAGCCTCTAAATACTGCGGTAATACAGTGTTTGTTTTTTGCCCCTATATCGCACCCTTCGCTTAAGGTATTTTTCTTGGCAAAGGTTTGGTTAACCAAATTCCGCAACCGAAGCCCAATGCCCAAAGAAAAAGGTCTTATTCCACTCTTTTACCACCGCGAAACTTCCACTTTTTTCCAGTTTTTCCAGCCTACTGAAACCCATAGGTTTTAATAATCTTTTAAAACACCCTTTGGTAAAATATGTTAAGTATCTGTCACCAGAAACGCTTCCATGTTAAAACATCCGTCGCGAACGCTAAGATATTGTCAGGAAATGCAAAGCATTCGCCACAAACGTCTAAGCATTAGTTATAAATCATAAAGCATGCGCGGCGAACGCTTCCCTGTTAAAGCATTCGTCACGAACGCTAAGATATTGTCAGGAAATGCAAAGCATTCGTCACAAACGTTTAAGCATTCGTCATAAATCATAAAGCATTCGTGACGAATGTCTCCCTGTTAAAGCATTCGTCACGAACGCTAAGATATTGTCAGGAAATGCAAAGCATTCGTCACAAACGTCTAAGCATTCGTCATAAATCGTAAACCATTCGTGACGAATGCGACCCTGTTAAAGCGTTCGTCGCGAATGAGTCAAAATTGAGAAAGCGTTTGTGACGAACGCTTTGAAAGAAAGTCACTCAAAAAGCATTCGTGACGAACGGAGAGACCGTTCGTGACGAATGACTGACCGTTCGTGTGTCCACGACGAATGCTTTTCGTTCCAGTAGTGTCTCTTCTCGAAGAGCTTCGCAGATATTAAAAACTTTTAACTCTAATTCATCAATCTTATCCAACAAAGTGGAAATGGTAATATCGAACTCTCGATATTCGGTTGTCTCTTTGTTAATGTGTTCTTTTTCGTCAACCTGTTGTTTTGAACTAGAATAGGGAAAAATAAAGGGTTCGTTCAAAAAAATTTCAGAATTTTTCAGTCTCAATGGCTCTTTTTTACTGAGCAGTGACTTGATCGTATTTCTAAACTTTTCAAGAGAATTAGAATGAAATTGAACTTCACCAGCTTTGGGAAATAGTTGGGAAACACATTGATGAAATTTGGCCCAAGTAAATCCGTGACTCAAACAGAAAGATTTCAGCTCTAACAGCATGCCATTGGTAATTACATTTTTATTTTGATTAACAATTCCCTCAAAAGAATTTTTCAAGCAGTTCAAATTATTTGGCGTTATCTTTTCAGAAGTCAACCCGAATCTACTACATAAGGGACCAATGCTGAACGAATTTTTGCTATCAGTGTCATAGAGATCATTCACATAGTTGTCAAAACAGTGAATGTTTTTTCTCATGAAGGTCTTCATCTTGAGAATAAAGTTTGAAGGCTTTTTTATTACGCAGGATGTTTCCTTACCACAAAGAAGATCCGAAATTGAAACTAAATTTCCACCAGATAAAGAATTTTCATCAAGAAAGGAAAAGATTTCAGAAAGCATCCTAAAAGTCACCCTTCTGTCTTGGCTCCAAAAGTCAGAATGACTGAAATGAAACGTCAGAAAAACTTAATTACTTACGTCATGTTTGAGGAAAAAAAATTTTTCACGGAAAAAATTTCAGTGGAAAAAAGTCTCTTACCAACCAGTACAAATCTTCGATTTACGAATCAGCAGCTGGAAATGCACGAAAAATAACTTTACAGTGACAAAGAAGAAGCTTTCAGCTTTCTTCAAATAGCTTACACCATATGAAAAATTTCCAGAAAAATAATGCATTTAATTCTTTAATTTGTCCTAGAAGGAAGACAATCTGCAACCCCAAACAATGTGTGGTATCGAGGGGAAGCCCTATTGTTCTTCTTTCCATTACAGAAAACCGTTTGTTACGGGACCGAACAGCTGATTCCTAATTTAGATAACAGTGACCAAGGGTAACCTTAAAATCGGGTGCCGTCGAGTTTTTTGTCAACAAACATGGTAGCCGACTCATCAAACAAATTGATAGCTGGCGAACGAAAGCAGCTAGAGACTTCTAGTTTTTTGCATTAGAACGAGAAGTAAATTCTCTTGTGTTTGGAAAAAAAAGTAAGTAGGTATCTTTTTTATCCTTGATATATTGCTTTCTTTTTTTCTCTTTTTTTTCTCCTTTTTTTGTCGCGCGTGAATTTTGTCGCGCTCGAATTTCCCGACTTGCGTCCACCCTACTAATATTGCTTTCAATATTTTTTGAAAAAGCTTTAAAGCCAGATCTAGGCACAGAGAACTTGCAGCGAAGAATCAAATTTGAAAATTTAAGTTATAAAACTCCTAATAAAATTATAAAAATTACCTTTGCTAATAGCATATTTGCGCACGTGTTCAAAATTCTGAAAGAAAGATCTCGCACATTTTTTGTTGTGTTTATATATTCACACTCTCCTTTTCATGGAATAAGTCACAGGTCTTCACTTGCACTCCATAGTAGTGTTTTGGAACTATCGCCATAAGTCAGGTATTTGACTGTTAACAAGCAAAACATTTTTAGTTCAATTGCCAAGTCGGGATACAGTTTTTATTTTAAAGGTATTCGGTCGTTTCTTATAATATTTCTCAAAAAAGGCAAGAAATGAGTTTTACAGGTCTTTGGTCGTTGCAGCATTGTTCACACGTTCAATCTGTAGGTCTTCGGCCGCTGGAAAGCAGCGATTTAAAGTTTTGAAGGTCTTTGGCCGTTGACGTAGGTCTTCGGCTGTTGACGGAAAAAGATTTTGCCTCATCGACTGGCCCAGAGTTGCTTTTTTCAAAACCTGTTTCAAATGTTTATTGTTCAAAAAGTTATTTGAATGTACAAAAGAATTTGGAACACAATGATGGACGAATTAAAGTCTGTCTCAAAATAATTTGCAGCTGAGACAAAAAATAGCAGTAGCTTTTGATAGAATTTGAATGAAGTTGCGATTTTGTGCTCGTTAAAAAGATTTTTGTGAGTGGAATAATATCAAGCAAAAAAAATTGAAAAATAAAGAAAAATGAAAATTTTCAAAAGATATCAAACAAAGTTTGTCATTGGTTGATTGACAAAAGGCTGTTTTTTGTCGTTTTTTACTACTCTACAGAGTCAACCAGCAATAATTTTTGTTTGATATCTTTTGATTGAATGAATATTTTTGAAAATTTTTTTCATAGTGATGATGATCTAAGATTGAAGAACAACTCCTGTGAAAATGGTAATCATACCACATTTCTACAAGAAGTTGATTTTTTTCTTCTTCATTTTTGATTTTAATTTTTCTTTATTTCTCAATTTTTTTGCTTGATAATATTTAATATTCCACTCACAAATATCTTTTCAGTGAGCACAAAATCATAACTTAATTCGAATTCTTTCAAAAGTTACAACCTATTTTTGTCTCAGCTGCAAATTATTTTGAGACAGACTTTAGTTATCACAAAAATTCTCGCGCAATACTCAATATTTTATTTGTTCCAAGATTATAGCAATATTTTACGGAAAGATATTGGAACTCGTAAAATATTTCTCGTATTGTACTCAAAGTCATGCGCTTACTAGTATTAGTAGTCATGCGCTGGTCAGTATATTCTGATTGTTCTTTAGATATAACATGACAGAGGTTTAATTATATTATACCGGACGTGTAAAAAAAAAACAGGCCTAAAATTGAAACTCTGACAGAGCTTTTTCTACTTATGCTAGGCTCGTAAAATTTTTCGAAGATGATCTTCAATCTAATATCAAACTTTCCTAAAAGTTTAATTTATTTAGCTTGTTTGATTTGAAAGATGTATAGATTTTACTAAAAAGTATGATATCGAATCGTTTGAAGATTTGACATCAATATCCCCAGCACTATCTTTGTCATCAACGTCTTATGTAAACCTTGCTCAGCGCATTTGGTAGTTTGTTTTTGTTGATCATGTTTTTATATAAAATTGGAAGCCGCTGATGTATTGGCAACAACTGTTACATCCAGGACGACCAACAATTCAATATGGCAGGAACACTTCTAAAACTTTGCAGCTTGTAAAAAGATGGTTTTTCGGCAGAAGATAAAGCGACAATGAAATACTTTGGATGAAAAGATTATTTTGTCTCTCTCCCATTCAAATACATTTTTTGTTGTAAAATCACCTCTGAAAGACAATATTAGATTCAGTGTCAGGTATGTGGAAAAATTTTGACGAGAAGAGATTTTTGACAACTTCATTGATATATTTCAAAACTATTTACACGATTACCTTCGAACCCTTATTATTTGTCAATCACGCAAGCAAACATCACTATTGTCAAACACTTTAAAGATATTTTGGGAAATAAATTCTATGTGAGCTCGGAACCTGATGAACGTAAAAGACGGGTAGATATGTTTAATGCTAAAACACCTGATCCAGTTAAGGAACACACAGACGAAGATATGACTGACAAAGGAGGTAACATCAAAATTTTGATATGCACTTCAGCTTTTGGAATGGGTGTGAATACAAAGGGTATCACTCAGATCATCCATTTTGGACCACCTCGATCAATAGCAAGTTACATTTAGGAATGTGGGAGAGCAGGGAGAGATCGTGAACCAAGTAAATGAAGAGGAAAGCTACGTGAAAGTTTCGAGGCTTCAGAAGCGGGGGGAATGGTTGGGTGTCAATGCTGTGACTATTGTTCAAGGGATTGTATATGTTATTTAAATCATGAGATTCAGTTATTTGATGATCTATAAATGTATTAAAGAAGTAAAAGTCAGATCTATCACCAAATCCCAAAAGGAAGATAGCAAATATTACGAAATGATTTAATGATACCAACTTCCAAGTAAATTATCCCTGCCTACAACTTTGTTCTCCTTTAATGAACTTCAAATTCAGCAAGTAATGTCAAATGTTGATAAAAATTTTTTAATCTTGTTGATGTTTACAACTACGTTGAGGTTTGGAAAAAACGACATGCTGTGAAAATCCTCAATACTATTAGCTTGTTTTTGGAGATTGTGGTTCTTTAAAGGAAGAAGATAATGACAAAGATGAGTTTGAAGGAAATTTTGTAGAAGAACAGTGGTAAGGTTTGATTGTGTCAAATGAAAGTTAATGTAAGTCAGATCCAGATGATGATTATAATAAATAAAATTACGTAAATATGAGTGAGATGCCAGTCAAAAATTGTGTGAGGTTTTAAAAATTTCAAAAATTGGTGAAAAACCTAATTTTGGTCATAACTTTTATAGAATTTATTTTTTTCAAGTGAAATTTTACATCAACATAAGAATAACCGTGTAAAGCAAAGTCTCCTTTAGTCGATTTAACACTTTGTATTACGAAAAATTAATCGAAGAGAAGTTAAAGACAATAAAAAAGACAAAATCTGTGTATTGAGAGATCAGATAGTGTTACTCGTTCTTCATCAATAGAAAATGTTGTGAGGAAAGCGCTGTCGTACGACTTTTCCATATCAAAGTCAGCTAACGGGAAAAGACTACCACCATTCTGTGTATTTTGAGCAGAGGGTCTTTTAGCGATACAAGCAAGCTTGTGTGCTGTGAAATGGTCTTTCCTCTTGAATGTTTTTTGGCAATGATCACAAGAAAAAAGCTCTTTGGGAGTGTGGGTCATTATATGACGTCTCAGATTTACTGGTCTGTTGAATTCTTTTCCACATTCAGAACATTTACGATGTTGATGACCTTTACATCTTCCTTTTTCAAGACACCTTTCCTTGCAAAAGTATTTCCACATCCCGCACATAGATAGTTAACATCAGTCTTGGGTCTTTGGGGACAGCTTAACTTTTCATGTTTAAACTTGCTTTGTCTGTGAGCAAACGTTTTCTTGCAAAACTTGCATTTTTGCATTCTTGATATTATATTGCTATTACTTTAGTACTATTTTCTAAAATGAGAAGAACAACGATCTGCTGTATAAGATAGCCACAAGGAGAACTACATTCCACTGTAGCAAAAATTGAATGAATAAATGAATGAGATCATGTACATGATGAGATAGAGAAGAGTAGTAGAGAGTAGTAGAGAGTAGAGAAGCAACATTTTTTTCTTTTTACTATCCATTCATTCATTCATTTATTCAATTAGCAATTTTTAGAGCATGCTATTGCTTAAAAAGAAGCATTATGTCAGCCACCAAAAGAACTAATATTATGTCAATGAAAACATACGATAACAAAATTATGTATGTGACATATGACAAAACATGAATTTAAAGCTGGTATAAATATCTGCTTTCAAAATGTGATACTGCAACCATTTTGTCTAATTGAAGCCGCCATATGTTGCTATTTGGCATTTGTCAGCCACCAAATCCTCTAAACACTTTGTAAAAACTGTATTACTACAAAAAAAGATCTTTCATTGCTCATAAGTATGTATAAGTAAAACCCTGAAACCCTAACTTTTAAAAAGTTAATTGAAAGCCACCAAATAGTCCGAACAACTAAAAAAACAAGAAAATATTAGTCTAAAGATATATAACTATAATGATAAAAAAATATGTGACCAAAATAAGATAGTTTGATTTTAATCAGCATGTTTGTCTTGTAAGCCACGTTTTTGTTACCTTAATAACCTGTCAGCCACCAAAAAATTAACAGCCCATCAAGTTAAGACACCAAAATGACTCACAGTTTAGACTCTGTTTTCTGATGATATTGTCAGCCACTTTTTATATAAGTTATATCACCATAAAGCCAGATAATTTATCTTAACCATGAATTTAGTTTAAAATGTCAGCCACCATTCGGTCTCATTTTATGAGCAAAAAGATGGCTGATTTTTCAAACCTCACATTTAGGGGGGGGGCTATTTTTGACTGGTATCGTTAGTTTTAATAGTATTATAGTTTCAACTGCACCATAAAATTTAATATTATATTTTGTAAGTTCTTTGTTCAAGCTAGGTAGTTTACATTTCATTGCTCTCTGCGTTTACATAATGGTTTATTGCAAGATCCTGGTATTTTTTCAAATTATCATAATGAAATCAAGCAATACTCGTTTTTGTTCGAGAAGTAAATTTGCAAAGTAAGACGAATTTTCACTCATTGATAATACTTATAAAACCTTGTGTAAAGTAAAGTACATAACATTTTATATAGCAAACATTCCTGATTTGGTCTTTTTTTGTGCAATTTAATCCTTCGTTTCAAATTTTACCTCTTTCCCAACACCTCTTCTATCAATTACAATCTTATCACTAAACAGGGTGTTTTTTATCCATGAAGGACTTACCATAAAAAAAGTGATCCATGTCAATCTGGTATGGAATGTCATACTTGTAATACAACATTTTAATGCAATGTTGCGTTCAGCCACGGTGGGTGCGACGCCAGGTGACGGTTAAGTATTAGTTATGTATTACCTTCAAGAGAGATCATGGTCAAATTTAGGCTCTAATTTTTTAAATCTAGGTGAATTGCATTTAATCGATGTGTGGAAATCTGCAACCTAAAAATGTAAACCTTCCATTTCTTTGCTCTGAATCAAAGCCATTTACCACTTCTAGCAAGGAGTTGACTCCTCTTTCTATTGTGAGCTGATCTCCTGACTTTTTTTGCTTTGGATTGCTCTACTTACCAACAATACCCAAGTCATTACAAATAATTTCTCCACCCTCTTTTTCGTAACGTAGTTGGAATTTTTGAATTTCATCCAATATGTTTAGCATACCATCACTTGTATTTTCGTTTTCAAATAGGACACCAAGGAAAGTATAAAATGGAAAGAACTTATGACCATTTATTATATCTCCACTTTTAATTGTAATGTAAAGAATCTTTTTGGAGGATTATTTATGAAATTGCTCATAATTAACTATCAAAGTCTTTTGCATTTTATGATTAAATTTTGATAAGAAAAACGGCAATGAATAATTTTAAAGTTTTTAACCAAGTATGCTTTCAGTAGGTTCTGATAATAAATGTGAATATCGATCTTCTAATACGCTTGTCCGTTTGATCTTCCAGAAATTTCAAACATGGTATATATACCATATACATTGGTCACAACCCGACCAATGAGGAAAGTGTAATTCTTTCTTTGAATTAATTGCATGGGCATCTCAGTTGACATCCAGGATGTCCAATATGCACAAACTGAATAAAAGTATATGAAATAAAAAAATAATTTCAAAAGTTATGAGCATGTATAGATAACAAAATCAAGTTTTAAAGGATTTAAAGCAAATTCGATTGAAACTGCCATACCTCTTCCTTATTTCCAAGGGTCTCGTCATGGGTTGTCTGTTTCTTGTCTAGATTATCGATAGTCACCTTGCGCCCATTATCAACTGGCCTGGACTTTCTTGGTTTTGAAGGCATTTTCAGGACAGCAATGCATAATTCGAGCTACCAAAAAACAAAACTATATATAATAGATAAGATATTTGGGTTAATTACTTCAAAACTTCAAATCTTGAAGGGAAATTATTCCATTAATTTAAAAAAATCATATTTTATAAGCCAAAAAAAATTTTTCTATTCGAAAGAGCATGAAAAACTGTCAAAGAAAAAGGTCACAACCTATATCTGAAAATATATATGTCAAAAGATATTAAAGAAATAAGACAAAATGACGTCATAAACGATGACGTCAGCGAAGAATAAAAAATTGTCAAAAACTGAAATTTTTTGGTATTTTGGAAAGAATACCTTCAAGTGAACATAAGATATTATTATGAAAAAGTCTGCAAATCATTTTGGTTGCCATAGTAACCAATGAAGTCAGTTTCCATGGCAACAAGTGCTCACACCGGGCCCCACACCCCTCTCAAATTTTGATATTGTACATTCAAGGAACAATAATCAATCATAAAATTCCTTTGCACAGGTTCCTGCACACAGGAAGACATAGTGGTCTCTATGTACAACTCCTGTACGTGAAAGCTTCATTTGAATTAATTATGGTTACTTTATGATCAGAAAATCTATTGTATTGACGCTCTTGCTCTTCATCGCTGTCACTATGTTAAATCCCCCCAATTTTTGTGATTTGACTTTGACTGGGATTTCCGTGGTTTTATCAAGAGATATCCTGGGCATGCGTTTTAGTATATTTATCTTCTTCCTGCACAGTACTTGAATGAGGTTTCCTTCATTTTCTTGAGCAGTTCTCTCTATTTCAGCTCCAACTCTATCTTTCAGCTTTTTATCAAAATCTATATCATACTCATTCATTTTGTTGTAATAGGTTGTAACTGAAGTGGTAAGACGTAGAGGCTGTATTCTTAAGATAAAATAAAAAACGGCGTGTTTTATGATAGCTACTAGACTATTTTTGATTATTCAATTAAGATTATTAAAAATTAAGTTCTCTTAGAAATACTTTACAGTAGAATGATAATTTTTTAATTAGTCTCCTGTGCATGGTATAGACAGGAATAGATAGATTAATATAGACTTTTTATGTTAGTAAAGGTTGAAGAAAAGAAACAATTTATTAAATAATAACTTTTTTGAAGTCGTTGATAGAAATTGTCTTAGATCTCTTTATTTTTTAGCTACCATTTGAACAGCAAAGCTTTTAAAATCATGACAGAATATTTTAAAGGTCAATTAGAATGCACACAATATAGGCTTGTTTCTCATTTTTTTATTTTAATGAATAAATATAAATTGATTGACTCATGGTATGACTAGAATGTTGCAAGATGGTATTGATGAGAATTTGATATGACAACAGCGGTTTTTAAGTAGGACAGATCTGCCGTGTTATGACAAAAGGAAGTAACTGCAAATTTTTGAATTTGAGAAAATTGATTAAACACGTTTTTTTTGGTATTGAAAAGAAAAGGCTTTCTGAGACATCACAGTAAGTTATTCTTGTTACTAATAGAAGGTATTAACATATAAAAGGGTTGTGGCAAGCAGAATACCACATGACATTTCGAAATCGGTAGACCTTCCACCTGCCAGAAGTTTAGATTCCAAATGAGTACCAAGGTTTTGTGATAAAAGGAAGTAAGTAACTTTACTTCCTTTTATCAGAAAATGTCGTAGAGCTAAATAGACAGTAATTTCAGTTCCAATACAGGGTGCTTGAAATATTTCTTATGAATCTAGCCTAAAATTGTAGCAAATATACTATAGTTTTTTAAAATATTGTCTAATACTTAAAAATCTACTATATAATATTTGAAAATCTACCATAATTTTTAAAAATATACACTACTTTACTGTAATTTCTGAAGATATGTTTGAAAATTGTGTAGTATTTTACTTCTGAAAATAGGATGAAATAATGAACTAAGGTAAAAAAATTAAAACGTTGACCTAAGTGTCCATCTTTGTTAGAATGATGACAAATGATTATAATGTAACTTAGCAAGTATACTTTTGATTTCCTTAAGACCTTTTTTATTCAAAGATAATGAAAAAATTAAAGTTAAATGATTGCAGCTCCAGGAAAAATATGATACAACTAGAAAAAGAGGAATGCCAGGCTGAATATGCCTATTTTGAAATATTTTTTTGCTATAATATACAACAAAAATCTTACTGATCTTAATGTTGCAACGTAGGCACTTGTGATATCCTCGTCCTTCCTTCCAGAAATTCCTTCATGCCAGAGCACACCCAAAGCTTTGCTTTTGTGTAAATCAGCCTTGTTTAATGGGGCGAAAGTCTGATTTATCACAACAAGGCGTTTCGTAAAAAGGTTTAGCTTGAACCCCGGTAGTCTGGGAAGTAGAATTACCTTTTGCATGTCAGATGAAAGAAACAATACTTGGTTATCTGTAGCCCCAACTTGACTTTTATCATAATGGTAGGCTTCTCTTGTTTTTTCATAGTTTTTGTGATGATTCGACCATGATGCACATACGAGACAGTCAGTTTTTTTACAAATCTTTTCAGTTTCTATATGTTTCATTTTTTCGATCTTTTCTTTTGGTTTTTGATCTTCCTTTGTTTTTTCTGTATTTTTGTTGTTTTGAGCACTTTCTCCTTTTGTTTTGTCTCTCGCCTTTTGTTTTTCTTTTTCTTCTTTAGCTCTTTCCTCTTTAAGATGCATCTTGTGGGACTCGCAAGTTTCGCATTCTTCATCCCCTAACTTTGCAAAGCTGATATTCAAGTCTCTGACTTGATTTGCATAAAAACCGTAGGATACAGTGGAATCACTATTCTCTTTGAAATTATTGTGCATGTCTGTAATGGATAATTCAGGTGGCAGATACAGTCTATTAGGGGCATGCTCCCTTCGATAATGGGAAATTTGTGGATGGAAGGAAAATATATGATGTTGAACTTCTTCCGTTATGGCTTCTGTAAATTTATCGCCTGGTGTATGTTTACCACGCATGTCGGGAGCACAGACGCCAAACTCGTTAACATTTGTGAGTGCTGTTGTGATGAATTTGTCACTTTTATATCCAAGCGTTGCCATGAACATATTTTTGCAAATGTAAATTCTTTTTGTTGAACCTTCCGGTAACCAGTATTGCCTCTGAACCTTGGGAGAAGGCGTTGCATTGGCTGTAGTTGTGTTGGTCCGTCGTTTTGGTTGCTCTTGAGTTATATCGTTGAAAACCCAGGATTTTTGATCCACATAATTGAGATTCCAAAATATCCAGACTCAAAATTTTAGAAAAAAAACTCTTAACTCAACATACAAAGATTCTAAAATTTTAGAGTCTGGTGCAACTAAAAAAGTTTGGTACAGTTTTGAATGACACAGTCTGTGAGTGAACCCTTGTTGACAGAATCTCAAAACTTTGAAAACCCAGGCAGACACACATAATTACTTACCATAAAACCTCTTTTACAAACTCAAAAGCCTTTCAAAACTAATTCAAACCACATCCAAACGTCAGCCACATTCATAAAGGCTCCTTTCCATCAGCCATTTTGTTTAAAAATGAACCTGTGTTTTCATTTTCATTTGTTTATCTTTTTTTGCAATGTCAGCTTTTTCCATAAATTATGCGCGCGCATCGAAAAATATCGAAAACCCCGCGAAAATTATACTCAGTGACTGGGCGCGTACTGACCAATTAGAGACACTCGCATATGCATGGACAGATATCCCTGCCAGAGGAGTTAGTTGGACCAGACCGTAAACCAGAGACAAGATTATAAAAAACTAGACGGTGAAATAGTTTACGGTCTGGATATCCAGGCTAGCTTAACCCTATTAAACTCAGGCTTTTTTGAATATAGTATACTCAGGGGGGGGGGTGGAATCCACCACACTTAAATAACTTGTGATCTAGATGTGCTGTGATCATGAAACTTTCAGGGAATGTTCCTTACCATGAAAGGAACTCATAATAAAAATTTCGATTTCATGACGTCATCATACCAGTGATGACGTCATCACAAAGTTTTCGCCTGCCGCTGACCAGTCAAAAAGTACCCTTTACTAAATCTGCAATAAAACCTTCAAAAATTAATTTCTTTCAATTCTGTTTGGTATTTCTAAAAGCTAAGAGGTTAATGTGTCACATATTTGCCCGATTTTATGATATGATAAAATTTGACACATAAAATCAATGCTGAAGATGAGTAAAATCTAAGAAAATTGATGACGTCAATTATGGTGACGTCATCATTTTAGAAAAAATATTTTTTAATTTTTAGATAATTTCAATGATTACCTAAAACCTGTCAAAATTTGAAATCGTTGGAATAACTCTATCAAAAGTTATAAAGATTCTAAGTTTTCAAGATTTTAAGGGATTTTAGTTGATTTTTACGGTATATTGTCAGAAAAAAGTCATAAAATCAGATCTGAAAATTTGCAAAAATGCTTCTTATATGTTTTTGTTAAAAGTGACAAAATTTCAGGGCATTCAGAAAATTCTTCGATAAGCTATAGGCAAAAGATCACCGGCCTGGTAGATTCCACCCCCCCCCACCCTGACAGGAATAGGGTTAAAATAGTTGAAAAGCACATTTTTGAATTTTTCGACAATTTTTCACCTTTAAATGGACAGTAGAGGCATTTTTCGAATGTTTACAAGGCTCTTTTCTAAATTTGTGTCAAAGTTTTTTTTTTATTGCTGGGGAAAAAGTTGCTTATTTGGATTTGAGGCCTCCGGGTTGCTAAGCAAGTTGCCTATTTTTTGGGCCATTTTGAGGCCTGAGCCCTGAGAAATATGTAACTTCAATTCTATTGATGCAATTAGCTCTAAAATGTGTGGATTGGATGAAGTTTTTTCTGCCGTTGACTACGCAGACGTCATAAAAAACATCTATCCAATTATTAACGTTGTGTAAGGGTGAGAAAATATGGGAGGTACTTCTTATGTTTGTTTTTTAAATGTCAATATAAATATTAAAGTAAAAATAAAAATTTACAACTTTTCTTTTTAAAAGTAAAATAAAATTTACTTTTTTCTCTTTGTTAAACTTTTGATGTTATAAACCTAAGAAAAACATAAGATTAGGCCTAAGCTTTTAAAGATGTGTAGACTCTTTAAATTGCTTACAAATCCGAGGGGCAAATCACAAAAATACACAATTTTACAAATAAAAAATACATCAGAAATAAATCATAAATCAAAAATAAATCAAATGATCAAGAAATCACAAATCACAAATAAATCAGAAATAAATCTGAAATAAGTCAGAAATAAATTAAAAATCAAAAATAAATCATAAGTAATTGAATCTTAAATAAAAGATAAATCAAAATCTCGTACACCAAATTTGATTGATTTGCCCCTCGTATAAATCAACGTCAGACCAAAACCTGTGAACAGTTTAAAATTTATAACGTATTTTTTTTGAAGACGCTGCATTGGAGTTGAGTTAATTCTGAAAATGACATCAGCATTTAAAACCGTCCTCAGGTCTTTAATCTAATATATATACGTCGATTTTTGTGTCAACCGAAAAAATTGACGTGTGTAAACCACGCTTATCTCGAAGATAACTAATTTTTCAAATTACGAAGATTTTGGCGAAATTTGTAGATACGGTTTTCGCAAAAATATATAATCACCACCTCACCAAAATTGCACCCTTTTAAAACTGCTGCAATATTACCATGGTTTTTCTAATTTAACGAACGCGTGGCAATAAATAATTATTTTGGAAACAAAGCGTCAAAAATTAGGTGAAATTAAATTTGATGCGCTAAATTGGAGGTAAAAATCTTTGTTTACTCAGGAATTAAGTTCAATGCAATACAGCCTGAAGTCCTATAACTACCATTTTAGAGCCTATGAAGCAAGTTATGAAAATATCCTTTTAGCCACAAAAAGATATTCATGATACTCCTATGATATTCAAAATATAGAACTCGATGTGAAAAGTCGATGATCTCAAAATGGAAAAAATGGACTTCAGTCTGTCTTGCGTGGATACGGCGATATGATCGATAAATGAAAGTTAAGAGTTAGAATTGTTCAAAGTAAACCCTGCCTTTTTCATAAAAGCCTCTTTTTGGGGTGTTACATTTACGTTGTCATCTATGATGATCTTCCCAATGGTCTTTCCGTACTTTGTAACAAATTTTTGTCAATGTGATAATGGACATCAGCTAAAACAGTCTTTCTCATTGGTAGGTGTCCAACTTTTGAACTTTTTTGGTCTTCTTTCTTTTCGCAAGAAGAGCAGTTCGTAGGGAAATTCTAAAGGCTTTTCGTTTATCTTGTTTGGGCAGGCTCCACACTTGGATATTTTGAGGTTTTTCCTTCGTTTCAACAACAGTTCCTCGGGTTTCAGTGTTACCTTTGGTGACTTTTTAATTTCCTGAAGAAAACGAGGAGCAGTAAATTTATAAATTTGTTTTGCTACCTTACTACCATGCCATGGTAATTTGTGTAGTTTAAATTGATTACGACACTACAAAAACGCAAGTTTTGGAAAAGAAAGGTAAGAAACGACGTGAATTAATTAGAGTCCTGAAATTCGCGTCTTTGTGTCACGAATGATATCCTTGTAACCAATCGATGTCTAATACTTAAAGATATGCGTACCACACTTTGATTTAAGGAAAGAGTCTAATGTTCAACTTTCATTTCAGATGATGTGTCGATCATGAAAAGTAAATCACCTTATCGCAATCATATTACATATCCTTGGAGGCTGTTGAGGCAAAGGAGATGGAACCATCTTTCGGGGATGCAATTTTCACATTCAACCTGAAATTAATTGATTTGATAGAAATCTTGAATATGGCATGAATCGTATGACTGGTTACAACTTAGTATCAACGTTCCGAGATCACATATTTTTGAAAACTTCAAGCAATTTTTGAAAATGTTAGTCAAAATCTTGGTCAAAATAAAGATCGACTCCTCTCAAGCGTATGTTAAAAAATTGAAGGGGCCGTTCCCCGGGTGTAGTTCAAACGTTTTCTTACATAATACCGGAAATTATGTACCTTAGCAAAAGGTGAAAGACATCTCTATACGATAGTGAATACAGTCTATGTGAATATAGTCTATGCGATAGTAATATACATACCAAATTTGTCATCTTTGGGACGTTCGAAAATTCACATTTGGGTGGATCGCTTCTCCCGCATATCCGGCACAGTCGTGTGGTCCACGATCCATCACCTGTTGATAGATTGAATGAACAAGATAGGGGGTCAGCGGGATCTGGGTTCAGATAGGAGTCAATAAACTTCTCGTAACTAGATAAAGATTTTTTTTCAGAATTCTCGATATCTTTTTATTGACACTTTCTTTCTATACACAATTTTCCCTTTATTTATTAACACTAACTAATGCACTGATGATGATGGAAATAGCGAAACATGCTTGAAAACTAAAAATCAAATGCTACCGAGTTACGTCTTGTCTTTTTTTCAGAAATATTACTGAACTAGCCGGTACCCGGCGTCGCACGCCGGTTAAGCTGTAGCTGAACGCACTAAAAGTCCTTTGGATGTAACCTGAGATCAGATTGTGAATGTTTTCTGCACACCACGCTGAAGCTCTAAAGGGATGTGTGAAAACAAACAATCTGACGAATATGCAATCTCGAAATCGTAAGGACCGCGTTCGTCTAAAAGGACTAAGAACGACAACAAAGTTGCGTGATTGTGTTCATGAATAGGGCGCCGTATCAGTTTTTAACTTTCCGGTGCACAACAAGATTCTTGTTGTAGAATTTTCCACGGGAGGACTATTTTCCTCAGATGTACAATTTCCAAGCGCCTTCAGAGGTTTACTGTGCGCGTAAGAAAATTATGAACAACTGTTATCAGGTTATTTGGATGTTGAAGCTGGCTTAAAAAAACGATCAAATGAATAAAAAGATATCTTCAAAGTTTGACTCTAACCATCCCCCGAAGATCTTTTTCTCGCTTCGCTCGCATTAAATACGCCTCCAGTTTTCGACAATTTGAGAAAATGTCATGGTAAAGAGGAGTGAAGTGTAGAAATTACAATTCTTTAGGAAAAAGCGGGAAAGCCACAAAGAATCGTGCAACTTTGTTTTTATCAGATTTAAAAAGATAAATAAGTCAATTCTAAATGGCTTTTTTTAAACCCTTGTCATAACTTTTCGAATTTAAACATTTAAAATGACGTACACATTTTTTAACAGTATCAACCACTTGAATGTTTTTATATGAAGAAAGAGATAGACGAATTTCTTATCTTGCTTTTTATCGCCCTTTGAATGCTGTTATTGTTCGACAAACTTTTTAATTTTTATGTTTTGATTTACATTTGAAATGTTCTTTTCTATAAATAGTGGGGTTGTCTAACATAATTTAAGGGAAAAAAATAAGATCCAGCTCAAACTTTCTCCAGACATTCTCTATAGGAAGATCTAAAATCTCACTGGTAGAACATCCTTTTTTCGGGACATTTCTTTTTTTCCCAGGCGAAACCCTAAGGGAAAAATTTTCAGACATTATCCAGTATACCATTCGAAAGCTCTCGAAAAACTATATAGAAGACTTTTAAACGGGTATAGCCGATTTTATTACCTAACTCAAGATAATTCACGCAGAAGATGCTATTTATGGTCAATTTTAGACCAAAATGTGGCGAATAGTGGAACTTGCGCATGAAATATCTAGAGTTAGGTAAGAAAATCGGCTAAAACCGTTTAAAAGTCTTCTATATAGTTTTTCGAGAGCTTTCGAATTGTATACTTGATGATGTCTAAAAATGAGTTTGAAATTTTCAAAAAATTTCGCCCTTAAGATTTTGCCTGGGGAAAATAGAAATTGCCCAAAAAAGGGATGTTCCACCAGTGGGATTTTAGGGGATCTTTTCCTGAGGTATAAGCATCCTATAGAGAAGGTCTGGAGAAGCTAGATCTTATTTTTTTCCTGCAAACAGCCTGTATTTTTGTTTTGTTTTGAAAAGAATTCGAATATCATTAATAAATACGATCGTTAAATACATTCGAAAACATTTCAAACAAAAGAAAAGAGAAAAACAGGATCGGGCAAAGCTGGGCAGAAGTTAAAATTACTAAATGTAGATGAGTCTTAAATTTCAAAACGAAGGCTGAATAAAGTCTAAACCAGGCTCTATCCGATCTGTCAATCAAAACAAACTTATCGAGAACAAAACACTGCTTGTGGAATCTTTTGCAAATGGCGCGAATCCAATAGAACAAATTTTTGGAGCAAGAGACTAAAAGTCGCAATTCTAAAACACAAACAAAGCGAAAACGAAATTGGTGACACACAGACACACACAAAGCACCGCTATTAATATATAGATAAGGTTGGTCCAACAACATTGAAGGTGTTTATAACGAATGGATCACAACATACCTCCCATGCGAAGAAGTTGTACGCCGATTTTTTCTCGGTAACTAGACACCTCCTTCAGTGAAAATTCTAACTGTAATGTCCTCGTCAGAAGAAATGATTCTAAAAACTAGAAAGTAACAATTTAAAAAATATTGAACTGTTATCAGCAGGTTATAATTTTCTTAGTTCCCCGACCATGGTTGTACTTGCAAATGTTTTTTTCTGGGCTGGGGTTGGTGTCAAGGAGCTTAAAGAGAAAATAAAAACATTTCATCCGAACTACCTACAAGCAGAAAACGTCACATGAGACACTATCCTCTTGTACTGCATGCTTGCTCCCGTATATCGTCCATGAAGTAGTAGCATCAAAGTTTAAATTCATGGCTGATCTAAAGACAGATTTGACGTAGTAATTATAGCCCATTGATTTTCTCGGCGCCTTCAATTTGTTTGTGATTTACTTGCACTATTTACCTTCTTTGTATTTTGAAACTCAAATTTTCTTTTTAAAATGTATAGCGCTGCCTCCGAAAAATCTAATGAAACAGTGACGACGTTCTGGGACCGCTAGTTAAAAGTGTATTTATGATACTGGAGCTAATGTCAAATAGAAGATATTCTACAGCAGAAAGCCAAATATAGCCTAGAAACACAGCCCTTGCAATGGAAACAAACGAAACCTACTGCCATGTCTTAACGACAGTCTGCATTACAGCTGTTCCTTCACCGAGAGGATTAGCCAGCCAGAGCTGCGTTTTCTTTGGAAAAATAATCTACAAATATAAAAGAACAGTCGCTCGTCAAGTTCGGGATTCAAGCATCGTATTCATTTTACCACCTAGGTAAAATACACAATTCTTAGCAGTATAGAAAGCTGTTGAAAATTGAGAAGTATTTTACCCTGAGGTATTTCGAATATTACTAGGGCGTGGAAAACCGGAAGAGCAATAATGGAATACAGGGAAAATGATCAAAATGTAGATTCCAATGATCATTCTTTTTGTAAATTCCGACCACGATTTCTTTTTCTTCGAGAAGTTCCTGAAATATGAATGGTTAAGAAGTTTAATGATACAAAGTTACACTTATTGTGTTCCTCCGTTGATTTACCATTTTCTGATGAAGTTCTCTAACCCTTAAATACACTGCAAATGTTCGAGGCTTGAGAGTCCTTGAGCCACAAAAGTTCACCGTTCAGCGCAGGTCATCTCCCTGAAAAGATTCAAACACAAACCGGGTGTTCCAGGAAAAAAGTTCCGCTCTTTGAAGGGTATTATCTCGAGTTCTATGAACTTTTAAAAGATCAATCCTTTTGCATTTGAAAATTATTCAGAAATGAATAAAAATCTCATCTTTGGAAAATGCTCAAAAACGTTGAAAATCGACCTATCATATTTTATAACCTAATTACTACTTTCTTTCAGGAATAAAAAGTTTAAAGTGGACACGAAATCACAAAATGCTTGAAATAATTATCTAAAGGGTTAAAAAATTTCATTTGGGTCTTCTCAAATTATTTTTTATGGAATTTAGCTTCAAGTTTTGGCTCATGGACCCCCAAAGTCAAAAGTAGCGCTGATTTCATCATTGTAGCCAAGTCAAATATCCAGTGGAATTATCAATTTTTCAGATTAATTTCTCTGTTTCGCTTAAAATCTTACTTCTTTTTTTCATAAAAAGATATTTTCAGTAGGTTTTTACAATTTCAACAATGAAA
Source organism: Clytia hemisphaerica (assembly GCF_902728285.1). Classification (NCBI taxonomy): domain Eukaryota; kingdom Metazoa; phylum Cnidaria; class Hydrozoa; order Leptothecata; family Clytiidae; genus Clytia; species Clytia hemisphaerica. The sequence goes on along the minus strand of NW_027103559.1, from coordinate 276,564 downwards.
ATCATGCTCCATGCAATCATGCTTCTATCATAATTTGATAGGTCGATTTTCAAAGTTTTTGAGCGATAACAAAAAAATTTATTCATTTTGGCTTATCTTTTGATACAGTTGACCAAATTTGATAAATGACCCCTCAAAATTTAAGTCTATCCTTCCTCAAAAAAATTGCAATGCAAAAAGATTCAAAAAGATTTAGAAATTCATAGAACTCAAGAAAATTCACTTCAAAGAGCGGGACTTTTTTCTAGGACACCCGGTATTTAGACATAAAGCTTACTTTTGGAAACACTACGTTCCACGAAATCGCATACGAAACACTAAATGGAAACATTCTAGTCTCCCAAAATGTACAAAATCTAGGCAGATTGTAGGATTATAGTCGCGCTGATGATATCGAAAAAAGTGGCTAGAAAACGATTTTCGTGATACATCTCTGAGATATGAATTTTTTTGATGGAGACTCGCGAATTTGTATGTATAGATTTCAAAATCCAAAAAGTCTCCACGATATTATCGTGCAAGTAACGAGTAAATCGACTTAAAAGTTGACTTTAATATATTTAATCGATTTTAAGGAATTCCTCAGTTTGTAGATAATGTATTTTCATTTTTATGACATCCTTTGCTTGTAAATACTCAAACTCGTCAAATTATTCCACTAACAATTGATATAATCGAAGAAAGTATAGAAAAACGGCTAAAATCGATGAAATTATCGATAAAATATCGAATGCATATTCTGTTTAACCGATAAACTTCGAATCAGTCTGTAGACTTCAAAAATGGTCAGATTTGGCTAAAATTTTGCACACAGGTCCCTAAGGTTAATATCTTTTGATAAATTTTTTATAATTTTTTCAAAGAGAATCGATTTTGGGGGTCTGGGGACGAGTATAATCGTTAAAACGAGGCTGAAACTTCGGGAAAGTCTGTAGGCTTCAAAAATGGTTGGATTTTGCTGAAGTTTTGCAGACTTGTACCTTCGGTGAATATCTGTTGCTCTACTTCTCTTTTTTTGAAAATTTTGATTTTGGGGCCTGGGTACGGGTTTTTCCATAAAAGGACTGAGTCGGTGGTCAATTTGTTTGGAAATTGTTGACAATTGCTATCTATCATCCAATTATTCCCTGAAAACGAATGAAAATACTGGGTAAAAAATCCTAAAGTAAAATCTAACAAAATAACGGGAAAATGATATGAAAAATGAAAATAAAAAATGCTCCAATATACCTATATTCTCATGAGCAAAATCTTAGAGGAATACGATGCTCGACTTTGACCTAAAGTCAAGAATAAATCAAGAAAAATATGAAACTTTAATCTCCAAATGCGTAGCTTAAGGCCCGAAAGACTGAAAAATATTTATGGCACTTTGGTTTTTATAAAAAGAAAGACGTGTGTTAAAAACGTTTAATATTTATGAGATTAGTTTATTCAGCAGAAAATGATTCTTCAGTAAGGATAGAAGATGCTGTCCATTCTGAGATCGGTCCTTCATTTTCGCTGTCGATGTCGCTGTCACTATCAATATCAATATTACTTTCGCTATCACTCTCATAGTTACTTCCACACATCTCCAATTCATAATTTATATCCTCCCCCTCATCGTCATCTTCATTCGTTTCGCAGTTCCCGTTTTGGCAGCCTTCGCATTTGCACAGATCGGTGCACTTCAAAGAGGCCTTTTTACATGAGCAGCGGTTAGACGTAAACCCAGTTTTGCATCCACAGTTGATAAACGATAAAAGGCTGTCTGGGGCTATCGGCAATGACATCCAACGTATGTCTAATGTATGTTTCTAACGTACCACTGGTATTCAAATCCCAGCCATGATCTGTTGCACTAGGTAGACGAAGCAAGGCAGTTGTTGCGTTCCTCCAGATGTAAGCTTGGAAGTTAGCTCGTAGTATATGCAGTAAAAGTGAATCTTCCGTTGGAGGAAGCGACTCTTCAGAAAATTTTCCACTTTTAAAAATTAAGAAACGCACAAGATTTACGTCGGATGAACCTTGATGACCGTACAATTCGCAAAGAAACTCGTTGAATCTGGGTAAGATATTTGTTAGGGAAGAACCAAGTGACATGAACGTCTCCAAATGAATTCTGTTGTCATCAATGATTTTGAACGATGTTGCTTTCCATAAAAGGCGCTAGTCGAGTCACATCCTTAAAGAACAAAATTAATAGTACCAAAATACAAAGGTTCCAGGGTTTTAAAAAGAGTTTTCGTTGCCTGATCCAAAACTTTTTATTTATAAGAATAACCAATGCGGGCCCTTTCTTTCCTTCACAAACTATTCAGACATCAAAAGTTCATTTTGATCTCATTGGATGGTAGCCAATAAAACACAGGGAAAGATTAAGATTGCTATTGACTTACCATAACATGCCTGAAATCCAACGAGTGCTTCACAAAGCTGATCACCAAGTTTTTCCCGAATGCTCGTTACTGGAATGATGCGTCTTTTGACTCCAGTACCAGTCAAAAAGTAAATCGAAGACGGACATGTGATAGATACATTAAGCATAATAACGAAAACGTCAGTGTCCGGTGATGCGATGATAACGTCAGAAAAACCACTTTGAGATGCATGCATTGCATGAATGGCCATCCGGGTGTCCGCTTCCTCGTGGTCACAGGTGAGCTGCTCAAATGCTTGAGAAAGAATTCCATAATGCTTTCTTTATTTCTACCAGATTTCAAAAACTTTTTCCACTGACGTGGTGTTTTTTGAGAGTCAGCATAAATTTTGATGACTGTTGCATCTGCACTTCCTCTTTTTGCACGCTCAGCTCCTTTGATGCTTACGTCTGGGTATCTGTCACAGACCACATTAATGCGACTGCATCCAAACTTTGAGGCGAGTGTAACGATACTTTTCAAAATTCCTAATGCCAGGTCTCCGAAGGTATTAGAGATGTTCTTTAAGGCTTGTAGCATTGCCATTGCATCAATCACCAAGGAGCTTCCAGCGGGAACAGAGGGTACACATTCGACTTTTGCCTTGCTTTCAATGATTTCTATTAGCTTGGACTTCTGGTTTTTAACCATATTTCCATTATAACTTGCCAAGGGTGAAGGATAAGGACGAAGAGAATAGTTGAGTACGTCCTTCATATCGATTTCTCTCCTTTTTGCTAGTAGAACCAATTTTGCGAAGAGGTCTTTTAGTTGATTTGATCGAGACAATTTCATCTTTTGTGTTTTTGACGTTAATATTCTGGACTTGAGTTCCAAAGGTTTTCAGTTTGGTCTTTTTCAATTTCTGGTACACATCAGTCTCATCACTCAATAGATTATCCAAATAAGCGTTAACTTCAGCTTCCCCGATGTCCCACATCTTGCGCGCAGCGTCTTTAACTTCTGAGGATGTCTCTAACCCACTAACGATATGGACGAGATTGGTGAACTCGTTGTCAAAAGGGTTAAACATGCTTGTGATTGTATTGGTAATCGAGATTACGTCGTGTTCATCTTTCTTTTGTCTTGACGCTGACAGCTCCTTGTGTTTTCTGAGATATTGAAAAAAAAATTACCAGCTCTGTGCTTATTACACCCACCAATCAATATATACACAAAAGAATATTGCCTTTATGATTACTTATTGGTCTCTATACTATGCAAGGAAAAAAGAGAGGAAATGATGGGACGTTGAAAATTCTAATACAAACAAATGTCTTTAAATGTACCTGCTGTTTGATTTATCCAAGGATGTCATTTCTTTCAGTGTGTTGACAATGGCTGCTTCTTCAGCATGGCAAACTATCCACTTATGCATTGTCGATCGATCCAGTGTAAAGCCAACAACTCAACCAGAAGTCTTGTTGTCACGGTTTAGATTTTGCTCAATCGTTTGTTCGCAAGCGATACTTGAAAATCCAAAATCTGAGTTGCGTTGCACAGCCCATGTTGCTTCAATATGCGAGGCAGTATCTGATGGAAAGGATTAAAGAATCAAATTAAATATCCTGAAAAAGTGGACATATAGATCATTAAGATAAACAAATTTATAAATTAAACGTTCATTTCAAGAAAACAGTGAAAAATAACTAACCATTGAAAACAAGTAATAAATTTATTTTTTGTTTACAGTTTCTTTCTTACCAATTCTACCAAGAATATAGCTGGGGAATATAGGTGAAATTAATTCACTTACATTATTAGCTAAAGAAGTGATTTAGGTGAAACCAAATAAACAAACCTGTAAACCAGCATGTTGAAATATCTTTGCTATTCCACTGCTGAATGACATGCAACGATGGAAATCGCCAAGTCTGATAACAAGTCGCTTTTTGAATACTTCATTTCCCCCAACGAATCATCTGGACCTTTGCATAAATTGCCTCGTCTAAAACCAAGGTTATATCGGAAAGACCCAAATCATCACATATGGATACACCTAGTGAGGGGAAAGGGAAAAAGTAGCTAGATAGCTTTACAGTTCAAGGTCTAAGTTAATTTTTGACATGAATCTGTCCCTAAAAATGTTTCCGACCCGTCTAGATGAAAAACTAAAACAAGAAATATGAAGTGATGCAACAGAATTGAAATATGAAGTGATGCAACAGAATTGTTAAATTTGTGTTAATATTCAGCAAAAAAACATATTAGAGGTACAAAGATGAAGTATGACAGAAGTTTTAGAACTTTTTTTAGTTTTATTTAGTTTATTTTTTTTAAGTGAAAATTAATTCATTCTTTTAAAAATCACTTACTTTTCCATGAGATAGCGTTAACTGTTTCCAAGTCTGTGACTGGAGCATCAATGATGGGAAGATAACCTGTCTCTTATTTTGTGTCCGGTGTTGGCTGAGAGGTAATGTTGTCACCAGTCCATGAAGGAAGAATAAGGCTCTTTAAATTTGCAAAATGTTTTGTGATAATGTATGCTGTTTCTTTTTCCACATATAAGTCAGGCACTTTAGTTAGGTACAGAAATCACCTATACTTGCAATATATCTCTAATCTTAATTTTTTGAGAGCTTTCCAAAAATATACAACAGGTCTCCGTTTTCTCGAGCTAAAATTTTCATTAATTTTTAACCCTATGATTTTTCCCTCTACTATCTCAAATTTGCCCATTTCCAGAAGATAGCTTCCAGGATTGAGTTTACCATCTCTCTATTTCTCAATCCAATTGTTAATGCATTCCATTTTTCTTTCAACATGACATTCTTGTCAAATCTATCGATTACCACTTTCCTCAAGTCACTACAACAATACCTTATTAAGGTGTTCTTATTCAAAATAACCCTAGACAAATTTTCCATTAGCTTTACAAACGAGTAAAAGCCATCGGTGATTTTCATGAGCCCAGCTCGATTGATCTGGTCCACCCAATGACAAGTAAAGTCATTTAGTGAAATTTGGCCGCCAAGACCTTCATCAATTTTGAGAGCAAGCTGTTCAAGTAGGGCAACGACTGCTTTAGCTTGAGAAAAGGTTTTCCCTCTCAATTTTCTTTTCAAAGAAGATATGAGGAATCCAGCAACATATCTGAGAGTAGATTCTTCGTCCTGAGTCATTGAAATTCTGCTTATATCCAATGCTTGCTTGTTTGGCTTAATACAAAGTGCTAAAGTCTTTTGAAGAAAGTGTTTTAAAAAATACTGGTATATTTGAAACATTGTTGACGGTTGAGTTTGTGGGAAACACTTTTCGATTAATTGAAAAAATGGATTATCATTTCCATAATCCAGGGCCATATTATGGAATTTTGCTGAGGGGTAATCAGCTTTCATCTGTGTACAGGTACATTTTGTTACAGAAATAATCAGAAATGTTTTTGAATTCATTTTTATCTATGGAAAGCATAGATTCCGCTAGCTTTGATACGGTTTTCCCTGGTTCACGATCTTTATGGACTTTAAGGACTCTTCGACAAGGCGTATTCCTTCTGCTTCATATGCTGAAAGGAAAATTGGAAAATTGGTAGAAGTTGAAACCTATACAATTGATAAAATTGAATAAAAAACATTTACAGTAATAGCAACAATACCGTGAACTGGCCATACTTTATCGGATTTTAGCCATACTTTATCCAGCTATTGCTATTGTAACTCAATTTATAGTTTATAGAGTTTTGAAAGGGTTTTGGTGAATTGAATTTTCTGGAATTTGTAAGAAAGATAAAGACTATATTTGAAAAGAAAACATACCCTCTTTGTCTTTGATGACACTGTATTTTGCATTTTCATCTACAACACTTTCATCTGCCGCCCATTGTTTTGTAACACCTGAATCAAATGAAATATATAGATCATATAACAAGTTTTGAGAAGAAAAACCAAAATTTGAAGGCTAGAAGCAAGTTTTAAAATTTGAAAGGCCTGAGAAACCTGAGCTAAATATGTATATAATGTATATTAGGCATATTAGGCAGTTTTGCATGCTTGTTTAGTAAAAAGCAAATTCAAATTAATTTAAAAACACAACATTCTACGTACATATTGCTTGGTGTTTGTAGAAAGGGTACGCACGCTTATACATCTTGGAACAGACTCGACAGTGTTTTCTACTGTTGTTTTTGTTGTTGCTTTTAGCTGTGTTGTTGTTTTTTCTTTTGGCTGTGTTGCTTTTGTTGTTGTTGCTGTACTGGCGGTGGTGATGGCAGTGGTAGTGGTGGAATATGTTGTTTGCGGTATGGTTGAATCACTTGATTTAGGCATTCGATTTCTTTGAGAATACTTATTTCTGGGTATCTTTCTTGAATTATTAACCTTATTATCAAAACTTTCTTCCTTCACATGTTCAATACCCTCTACGTCCACAAATACTATAGTGGGAATTTTAAAGTCTATCTTTTCATCTTCTTTGTGATCACCATGTTCATAAAGTTTATTTTCATCCACAATAACATTCGAATCAAAATCATCTAATGGTAGGATATTGCCTATAATTGTTATATCTTCATCAAAATCAATTTCTTCAAGACCCAAATACTCTGTTTCTAGTTCAATCTCATCCGCCATCTTTCTTTCTAACAACACTTCTATTTTGTCCGTGCCAAGCGCGTAATTTTCATCTGTTTTTTTTTCTCCAAAAATCTCAAATTCAAGAAAGAGGAAATAAAGTGCGCTGATTGGTTCACTCATAATAGAGTACAAATAAATTATTATATAGCTATTATTACGGCACTAGACATAGAAAAATGAGAAAAAAAATTGGCGATCTCTCCAACTTTAGCTTTTAAATTCTCTTTGGTGATATCTTGGACTGAAAGGGTTAATATCCCGCATGAAACTCAAATTGAAATATATCAGCGATATTTTAACATTGGGAGATAGACAGAGAGGATAAGAGTGATCACCACCACACTACTGGGTCTGACATCAAAGTGCTCCAGGATTTTTTTCTCCTATCTTTTACAGGAGAAATGAGTCAAGCTGCGAAGAAGACAATGATATTGACAATTCGAAATCTGAGAAAATTAATGTTACTCGACAAAAATGTACTGATGGTAAATGATTTACCTAAACTTTCGTTACTTTTTAGTTTAATTAAAGCGAGATAAAGAAGCTTTCCTTTAACGTAGCGACATGAGAGAAATGGAAGTAATTGCTTACTGAACCAGACTGAACAATAAAATAAGACCACCAATAAGGTTCGCGCATTCAAAATTCTTTCAATGTTGACCGATTTTAGATAGAAATTATTCGCAACTAACAAAAGACAAATAAAATACATGGGAATACATTGGACACTAACCGCGAGGAGGACCTTTTTTCTTACCTAGCTATATACACATCACTTTAAAACCAGACAAGTATATTCTACAGCAAAGTTATTGTTTTCGAATTTTAGCAAATCTCTCAAGAAAATGCTTCATCAACCTATCACCGGAAGAAAGTAAGGAAAAAAAATCGATTCTCGTATTATGGACCAATGCTTTCATGAGATCTGCATTAAGTTTCATGGGATGCAGACAAATATAGCTCGTTAAGTAGTTCGTCTACTATAATGTGGAAAGTGACTAAGTTTCGATTATAATACGGGCAAAGGATTAATCAACAGCTGATGCTGATGGGAAATACCGGCATTTCTAAACCTATCATGTGTGACTTTTTAAAAGTCTTTTCCATACATCGTAAGAGTTACAATTGCCATGGTCTGCGTGTGGGTGCTATGATTCAGTTATATCGGGTATATGTGCAGATCAACTCAACGTTTTCCCACTTAACTTAAAGTGTGAACCCTTGTTGACAGACTTTCTGAACTTTGGAAAACCCAGGCAAACACACATAATCAACTTACCAGAAAAACACTTTCACAAGCTCTAAAGACTTTCAAAACTACTAGAAACCACACCAAAACATCAGCCACGTGTATTTAGACATTCAGTCAACAGTCATTTTGTTTCCAAATGAATCAATGTTTTCATTTTCATTTGTTTTCCTTTTTTCTGCAGAGTCAGCTTTTTCCATAAATTATGCGTGCGCATCGAAATTATCAAAATGCGCGCGAAAGTACTGCTAAGTAATACGCCGAAAGCTGGCCAACAAGCAGCAAAAATATCATAAACTAGACTGAGAACAAAGTTTAACGCTTGGATTCCCAGGCTAAGATTTATCTAAAAAAAATATAAACAAACTTTGGCTCCAAAATGGAAAGTGATGGCTATAATCTTTACATGAGTGGTGTTTGTGCTGTTTGAGACATAAATTCATGTATTTCTCAATAAAGATTATGTACTTTTTCATCTGAACTTTGTTAAATAGATTATAAAACAGCAGAAGTGTGTGTGTATTTCTTTCCTTGAACAAATTTTGTAAGCAATGTAGAAATTTCTCTCCTTATTATATTTGTTTTATATTTGCTTTGCTGCTCATCGCCACAGTGTTTTATTTGATTTCTTTTTTAACCTTCAGACTTTAGCTATATCAGAAATGTTCAATAAAGTTATTATGTAAAATTATGATATGGGTGAGAAAAATCAAGTTTGTGTAATACATTTTGAAGGGAATAGTGGTGAAAGATGGTCTTTTACTGAGACTTCATGGAACACTTTCATCTCAAGAAGAAATGAATGGCTTACCTTACCGAGAGATTATAAAGGTTTTCTAAATGTAGTTAAAAAATCTTTAGAGCATCAACAAAGCTAAACTTGAGAGAGCGATAAAATCAATTAATACTGCTGCAAATGTTTAGACACACAATAATGAAACTAAAACTTCAGAAAATCCTGCTCCATTACCACCACCCAGAAAATCAAGAAGGATTCAAATCCAACAAGAAGACAGACCTCCAGCTGATCTGCCTGAACCCTCTTCATCAGGCATTCTTCCACAAAAGTGTTTGATCTGCAACAAATATGATGCCATCTATGTTCCAGATCCGACGGTGAGTAATTAAAAAAAATTGTAATCATCACAAAAATAATAAATAATAACTTTAGCTTTCTGATCTGTGGATATGGAAATTATTCTGTCTCTTGCTCTGGTAATTTAATCAAAGTCTATCTTGATAAATGATATAATGAATTAAATTTTACATGTAGTTCTCTTGTCTTAGTAAATGCCAAACTGTCAAAGTTGAAATGCTCTACGATGTAGCTGTTTAAAAAAATGACGAGTCCATCTTGTTGCATATCCGTGACAGGAACCTTGCCTCAGCTGAAGCAAGATACCACAAACATTGCTATTATCGATACACCAAAGATTATGCTAATATGCTTGCTAGGAATTCTCAACAGAAAGGTGTTTCTTCAGATTCTGAGGAAAACACCCCTTTCGATCAATTTTGCATTGATGTGATTGAAACACGCCTGATTTCAGGCGAAGAGGTTTTTACATTGAAAAAATTTCATGAAATTTTACACCAGTATAGCGATAATATAACAATGACAACGTCCCGGCTAAAAGATAAACTAAAATTGAAATACTCATCACTGTTGTTTCACCCATCAAGATCAAAGAATAAAAGTGAATTGGTTTACCGTGATGGAATGACTGCTGGTAATGTTCTTGATGACTCCATTCACCCATACCAGAGTTCAACAGTCGACTTTTTGGCTTTGTTGCTTGGATTTACCGATGATCCACTTTCAATTGAGTTGAATATTGTAGAATCAAAAGAGAAACAGGTTGTGTCGATTGCACAGGACATGATTCAAATCGCCACATCTGGGAGAGTGCTTACTCAAAAGGCATTGGCATTGGGAGTCACCACACGACAAATTACTTGTAGTCATCGATTAGTACAGTTGCTTAATCAATTCGGACATAGTTGCTCACCCGATCTCCTTTATAAAAATGACTCTAGTTTCACAAATCTATCAGTAATGAGTCCAATTTTGTTCCTCGAAACATTACTGTCAAAACCCGGACAACTTTAGTTTGGGATAATAATGATTTTATGGAAGAAACACTTTATGGGAAAGGAACAACCCATGTCTGGGATAATAATGGTTTGGGATAATAATGATTTTATGGAAGAAACACTTTCTGGAAAAGGAACAACCCATGTCGCAAATGGAATAATTATTCAAAACAGAAGGAAAGGTGATCCAGTTCATCTTCGTGAAAAGGTTGTTTTACCAAAGAAATACTCTTCATTCTCTGCTCCCCCGCCAACTACCATCATAGAACCCTTCATTTTAACAAAGAAGGCATCTCCTAATTTCTCAAAAGTTGATAGAAATCTACAAATTTATATCAAATAATTATCAATGAAAGGCGTAGTATATACTTCATTATAACCCTGCGAAAATTATACAACTTGTTGCCCCAAAATTGCAACGTAGTCCGGTAGAATTAGCCTGAGACCTGGACAAAATTCCCAACAAGCTGAAATTTTGCACAGAGGTCCCCAATAGGATACTTGACCACCAAAAAAAAAGCCCCATCGATTCGGACATGGGAAAACTTTTTACGGACGATTTAATTTCGGACACGTCCGAAAAAAAAACTTGAAAAAAACTTCTCAAATATGCAAGTATTATATATCAAAAGAAAGATAATTTCAATACGAACAAAAAATTGCCTACAGGAAAGCCTGGAAATCATCTCACAAAGAGTTAGGAGACCTCGAATACATCATGGTTTTCATCTTCTTTTTATGTTATGCTTAAGTTCTTTAAAATTACTATTATGTCTAAGTTTGTTATGATTTGAGTATGATTTTTAGGTTCAAAACACGATTTTAAGAGATTGAACACTCTGAAAGATCTTTTTCATTATTTTTGATGCCATTGCAGTAAATATGTAAACATTCGAAGCACCTCGTTGAAATCATGGATGATGAAGGAAAACTGCTCCCCATCAATGATTTCGAATCTTGCTACTCAAAACTTCTGAAAGGAGAGTTGGCAGTTGAAGATCTAGTTGAGTTTGCCAATGGAGAAGGTGCAAAATCCTTTGAAAAGGAGATGAAGAAATTGAGTGATCGCTTGAATGAAGATTCGAGAACCGCCAAACTATGGATCCAATATATCAACTACATCGACATCGTCAAAGATTACATTATTGCAGAGTGAACATCCGATTGGAACTTCCATCTGAAAACTTTATCTAAAATGCTGAATCTTTTTGCTGCAACAGGCCACGTTAACTACGCGAGAAGTGCAAAAATGTACCTCCAGCAAATGCCAGAACTTAAAAAAAAGTACCCGTACCTGTTCGAAAAATTCTCCGCTGGTCAACATGCAGTGAGAATATCAAACCGCTACTGGGCTGGCTTGTGGTCTGACCTAGTTATTGAACAAACGCTTGTGCGGTCTGCTAAAAGTCGAGGTGGGCTTACGCGAGGACAAGGAATGGAGGAGAATGTTCGTCAACTCTGGATTTCGAGTATGAGCTATTGTGCAGCTGTCCATGATTCTATGACAACTTTGACCGAGGTGAAAGTAATAAGTAGCGATCAACATCAAGAGATGGGGTTTTCCCGGATCAAAACTGACAATGAACAATGAAGTTCTTCTGTTGGGTGGAGTAAAGGAACCCTTTCATCTTCAAAGATTAGCACCTACATTCGCTTTCATCAGGCGTTGTATCAATGAAAAACAAAGACAACGTGAACTGCGAAGAGGCCGAGAAAGTTGGTAAGAAGTTCCAGGAAACTATCGATGAAAAGGCCTTCACGGACGCCAAACTTAAACGGAAAGACGATGTGAAATCACTAGCAGTTATTCAAAATACGATAATTGTCGATGATGAACCAATAGCAGTTGACTCGACAAGCCTCTTCACTCGCCTGGCGGCTGTTGCTCAAAGAGAAGAAAACGTGGAAAAGTATGTTGAGTACGAGCTGACACAGTTTCCGGAAAGTCTCTTTAAAAGAGGATTGATGAGAAAACCTGACAAAGCATCACTGAGAAAGCTAATTTTACCAGAACAGAAATCTTGTGATCGTTTGTCAAGTGGCCAGTTTGTTCTTGATGGTGGTGCTCTGATACATATAGAGTCAGTTGGAAGAAAGGCATCACATTCATGGAAATAGCCTCATATCATGTCAGCTATGTGAGAGCCAACTATGGTACGTGTCGTGTCGTTTTCGATGGCTAAATCACCTAAATAAGTACAACTACAAACATTGCTATTATCGATACACCAAAGATTATGCTAATATGCTTGCTAGGAATTCTCAACAGAAAGGTGTTTCTTCAGATTCTGAGGAAAACACCCCTTTCGATCAATTTTGCATTGATGTGATTGAAACACGCCTGATTTCAGGCGAAGAGGTTTTTACATTGAAAAAACTTCATGAAATTTTACACCAGTATAGCGATAATATAACAATGACAACCTCCCGGCTAAAAGATAAACTAAAATTGAAATACTCATCACTGTTGTTTCATCCATCAAGATCAAAGAATAAAAGTGAATTGGTTTACCGTGATGGAATGACTGCTGGTAATGTTCTTGATGACTCCATTCACCCATACCAGAGTTCAACAGTCGACTTTTTGGCTTTGTTGCTTGGATTTACCGATGATCCACTTTCAATTGAGTTGAATATTGTAGAATCAAAAGAGAAACAGGTTGTGTCGATTGCACAGGACATGATTCAAATCGCCACATCTGGGAGAGTGCTTACTCAAAAGGCATTGGCATTGGGAGTCACCACACGACAAATTACTTGTAGTCATCGATTAGTACAGTTGCTTAATCAATTCGGACATAGTTGCTCACCCGATCTCCTTTATAAAAATGACTCTAGTTTCACAAAATCTATCAGTAATGAGTCCAATTTTGTTCCTCGAAACATTACTGTCAAAACCCGGACAACTTTAGTTTGGGATAATAATGATTTTATGGAAGAAACACTTTATGGGAAAGGAACAACCCATGTCTGGGATAATAATGGTTTGGGATAATAATGATTTTATGGAAGAAACACTTTCTGGAAAAGGAACAACCCATGTCGCAAATGGAATAATTATTCAAAACAGAAGGAAAGGTGATCCAGTTCATCTTCGTGAAAAGGTTGTTTTACCAAAGAAATACTCTTCATTCTCTGCTCCCCCGCCAACTACCATCATAGAACCCTTCATTTTAACAAAGAAGGCATCTCCTAATTTCTCAAAAGTTGATAGAAATCTACAAATTTATATCAAATAATTATCAATGAAAGGCGTAGTATATACTTCATTATAACCCTGCGAAAATTATACAACTTGTTGCCCCAAAATTGCAACGTAGTCCGGTAGAATTAGCCTGAGACCTGGACAAAATTCCCAACAAGCTGAAATTTTGCACAGAGGTCCCCAATAGGATACTTGACCACCAAAAAACAAGCCCCATCGATTCGGACATGGGAAAACTTTTTACGGACGATTTAATTTCGGACACGTCCGAAAAAAAAACTTGAAAAAAACTTCTCAAAATATGCAAGTATTATATATCAAAAGAAAGATAATTTCAATACGAACAAAAAATTGCCTACAGGAAAGCCTGGAAATCATCTCACAAAGAGTTAGGAGACCTCGAATACATCATGGTTTTCATCTTCTTTTTATGTTATGCTTAAGTTCTTTAAAATTACTATTATGTCTAAGTTTGTTATGATTTGAGTATGATTTTTAGGTTCAAAACACGATTTTAAGAGATTGAACACTCTGAAAGATCTTTTTCATTATTTTTGATGCCATTGCAGTAAATATGTAAACATTCGAAGCACCTCGTTGAAATCATGGATGATGAAGGAAAACTGCTCCCCATCAATGATTTCGAATCTTGCTACTCAAAACTTCTGAAAGGAGAGTTGGCAGTTGAAGATCTAGTTGAGTTTGCCAATGGAGAAGGTGCAAAATCCTTTGAAAAGGAGATGAAGAAATTGAGTGATCGCTTGAATGAAGATTCGAGAACCGCCAAACTATGGATCCAATATATCAACTACATCGACATCGTCAAAGATTACATTATTGCAGAGTGAACATCCGATTGGAACTTCCATCTGAAAACTTTATCTAAAATGCTGAATCTTTTTGCTGCAACAGGCCACGTTAACTACGCGAGAAGTGCAAAAATGTACCTCCAGCAAATGCCAGAACTTAAAAAAAAGTACCCGTACCTGTTCGAAAAATTCTCCGCTGGTCAACATGCAGTGAGAATATCAAACCGCTACTGGGCTGGCTTGTGGTCTGACCTAGTTATTGAACAAACGCTTGTGCGGTCTGCTAAAAGTCGAGGTGGGCTTACGCGAGGACAAGGAATGGAGGAGAATGTTCGTCAACTCTGGATTTCGAGTATGAGCTATTGTGCAGCTGTCCATGATTCTATGACAACTTTGACCGAGGTGAAAGTAATAAGTAGCGATCAACATCAAGAGATGGGGTTTTCCCGGATCAAAACTGACAATGAACAATGAAGTTCTTCTGTTGGGTGGAGTAAAGGAACCCTTTCATCTTCAAAGATCAGCACCTACATTCGCTTTCATCAGGCGTTGTATCAATGAAAAACAAAGACAACGTGAACTGCGAAGAGGCCGAGAAAGTTGGTAAGAAGTTCCAGGAAACTATCGATGAAAAGGCCTTCACAGACGCCAAACTTAAACGGAAAGACGATGTGAAATCACTAGCAGTTATTCAAAATACGATAATTGTCGATGATGAACCAATAGCAGTTGACTCGACAAGCCTCTTCACTCGCCTGGCGGCTGTTGCTCAAAGAGAAGTAGAAAAGTATTTTGAGTACGAGCTGACACAGTTTCCGGAAAGTCTCTTTAAAAGAGGATTGATGAGAAAACCTGACAAAGCATCACTGAGAAAGCTAATTTTACCAGAACAGAAATCTTGTGATCGTTTGTCAAGTGGCCAGTTTGTTCTTGATGGTGGTGCTCTGATACATATAGAGTCAGTTGGAAGAAAGGCATCACATTCATGGAAATAGCCTCATATCATGTCAGCTATGTGAGAGCCAACTATGGTACGTGTCGTGTCGTTTTCGATGGCTACAATGACCCCACTTTGATAAAATCCAATGAGCACGAACGGAGGAAGAAATCACATGGGTCCTGTCCTGACGTTGACATTTTGGAAGATAACGAATCAAAATACAACCGGGAACGTTTTCTTTCTAATTGGAAGAACAAAGAACAACTGGTAATGCTGATTGCCGAGTATCTAACTCGTGATGGCCAAAGCGTCCATATTTGTGAAGGTGATGTTGACACCAAGATCGTATCCACAGCCTCGGAGCTGGCAAAACAAGAATCAACAACTGTAGTCGCTGATGACACTGACGTGGCTGTCATGATGGCGTATCACTGGCAAGAAACCACTTTTGTTCCTGTCAGAACGAGCAAAGAAGTGTTGGGATATTGGTAGCTGTCAAGACGAGCTAAATGGACAAAAAAAACATCTCTTGATCATCCATGCTTGGACTGGATGCGACTCGACATCTGCTATATGTGGCAAGGCCAAAGTCAGTTTCGTTAATCAAATCAAGAAATCAGAAATTTTGGGCGAAGTATCTGAAGCCTTTACTGACTCTCAATCGACCAAGGAACAAATTCAGGATGTCTCAATCGAAGCTTTCAGAGAGATATATGGTGGAAATCATGATAAATCACTATCAAATTTAAGGTATAGTTTACATAACAGTGTAATATGTACAATAAAATGCAACCTAACATTTAAGTATTCAAATGTCCATACAGTATGTATCAGTTGTTTTTTACTTTTTAATGATAATTGGTTTCGATTTCCACCACTTCAGATACAACAAATACCTTGAGATGCTTTGCAAAGGATTGATTCAACCTGAGCGATTGCCCCCCACATCTGATACTGCAACGCAACATGGTGCCAGAGTTCACATCCAGGTAATCACTTTATGACCTCTGGCTGATCAAGTGCGAAACCAAAACCAATCAATTTATGAACTATAATAGATGTAATTTTCGTTACTTATTTAGGTGATTTGGTGTAAAGAACTTGATGAGAACGTCTTAGACCCAACAAAATGGGGCTGGCAGGGCTCTGATACAGGTCTTCCCCGAAATTCTCAAAATTATCAAATGTAAATGCAAGATGTCCTCTAAGAATCCTTGTGGAACAAATCTTTGCTCTTGCCGGAAAAATGGTGTACCATTACATGCGTGTGGTAATTGCCATGGCATGGTTTGTAACAATAAAACGGAAAGATTCCATAACCATTTAAGTCTAACCGGGCCTGAAATTTGGGGCGTAAATAAAGCTTCTTTCTTAATTCTTATATTGATGGTTTTCTCAGGTGGAAAGGGATCAAGACGGCGAGGAGATACCAGACGAAACAATACACGAAGCAACATATGACACGACAAATGAAACAACAGAGGAAAATCAGAACGAAACCTTCAATAACTTTTACGATGATAGGAATATTTTTGATTTGTTTGATTGAGGTCCTTGAAAAACGAAACCGATTGTCCTTTATTTTTTATTGATAATGTACCCACTTTAAGGCCTCATAAATCTTTGTGAGATGATTTTCAGGTTTCTTTGTAGGCAACGTTTTTGTTCGTATTGAAATTATCTTTCTTTTGATATATGACACTTGCATATTTTGAGAACTTTTTTTTCAAGTTTTTTTTTCGGACGTGTCCGAAATTAAATCGTCCGTAAAAAGTTTTCCCATGTCCGAATCGATGGGGCTTTTTTTCTGGTGGTCAAGTATCCTATTGGGGACCTATGTACAAAATTTCAGCTTGTTGGGAATTTTGTCCAGGTTCTGGTGAAAATTTACATAATTCTACTGGACTAACGTGCCAATTGAAGGATACTTCGGGGAAAAATCATTAAAATGAGGGGGTCATTATAAAGTGATATTTGGGTGATTTTCCCAAATACCATGAAGGTTTTGACACTTTTTCAGACCTCTTTGGGAAAAATTCATAAAGTGGGGGGGGGGTCATTATAAAGTGATGCGGGGGTGATTTTTTCCAAAAATTGAAAAATGACCCCCCCCCCTACAATCAAGCACAAAAGAGTACATCACAAAATTACTCAAATAGCACTACATTGTTTTTTTATAGATTTTTCCATGAGCCTTCACCCTTAATTAGACTCCCCTTTAGGAGCAAAAGAGTAAAGGAAAAGACTGAGCTGTTGACAGAAGCAAACTAAAGGAAAGTAAAATGTAAGTTGTCGATGGATAAAATAAATCATATATGTTATGAAAAAAAAAGAAATATAGTGAAGAATTTAAAAACCAGTATTTTTCTTTTTCGGCTTTACAACTTTAGGTTTCTTTACGACTTTGGATTTCTTCGCTCTTTTTGGCAATTCACGGGTGTCTTTCACATCAATGTAACCTGAGATCAGATTGCGAATGTTTTCTGCACACCACGCTGAAGCTCTAAAGGGATGTGTGAAAACAAACAATCTGACGAATATGCAATCTCAAAATCGTAAGTACCGCGTTCGTCTAAAAGGACTGGGAATGACAACAAAGTTGCGCGATTGTGTTTATGAATAGGGCGCCGTATCAGTTTTTATTTTTCCGGCGCACAACAAGATTCTTGTTGTAGAATTTTCCACAGGAGGACTATTTTCCTCAGATGTATAATTTTCAAGCGCCTTTAGAGGTTTACCGTGCTCGTAAGAAAATTATGAACATCTGTTATCAGACGATCTTTTTGTCTCTCCTACCTCTTGTATTGCTTCCTTTTATTATCATGTCCGATTTTGAAACAATTATCTTTCTTTCAGTGTACATATACTGTTCCAAAGAAGGGTTGTCAACACCTCCTTTCGATCTATAATGATATTAGAAAAAGCACAGGTTAATAACTTATGCAATATCCAAGCACCAATTCAAAAAATACTAATGGTCAAATTTTTCTACTTCAAAATAAGTAATGGCCACTCACATACTTTTGGGTTTAAGTAGTTCCGTCAATAACGAACCAACCATTCGAAATATTTCGAAAATTCGGAATGGAAAAATATTTCTCGTTACCATGACAACAATCAAAATTCCATGTACTCCTAAAGGGTTTCTTTATTCGTAACTATGGGTTACTAACGAGGATGATTGATTCTCTCTCAAAAAATTAAAATATTCTTACCTTTGTTTTCCGAAGTGCTCCTCAATAGAACGTATTGGATTCCTTGGATCGATAATATCCCTGGTATATTGTGGACAATCGAATTGACTAAAATAAAATAGAATAATTCATGAGCATACTGAAATCTTGGTCAAGAAAATTCTAAAAAGATCATGTTTTTTTAGAATTGTTGATGAGAACCACATTGGCAAAAAATTTACGTATACGTACCAGTTATTCTGAGTCCGTCTAAAGTCTCATGACTTATGCAGCATTTTGCCTGGTCCTCCTCACCTAGATTCAAAGTTTGTGTTTCTGACTTCCAGTCATTGAAATACTTGAGGAATACACCTTCAAGCAACTGAAATAGACACAAAATAATTCCTCTGAAGCATTTAACAAAAAAAAATATAGATGAAAAGGAGTTAATAATAAAATGTTTGTATATCTATTCAATAATCATTTATACTATAAAATTCTAATAAAAACGCTCTTAAATTTAGCATAAGAGGCTAAGTCAGACTGAGAGTATCACGCAAATACAATATTTCTATAAGTAACTTGAGCCGATTTTCTTCGGGGTCTGTCTTTTCAATCTCAGCTTTGTAATAAGGCTTCAAATTTTTCATTAACTTTGTTTGCGCTTTCCAAACATGGCCACCATTTAAGCAATCAAAAAACTTGTCAACTTTTCGAATAAATTCTTCATTTGCTTTGGTATGTTCATGACCTTGAAGTAGTAAATAATCAGCCATGGTTTTGCTCAAAACCTACAAAAATGTAATTAAGTTATACAAGTTCTTTCAACTTTTGATTAATACTGTCATAATGTCATAATTTTAGAGTAGGGAAAAGTTCATTTAAAAAAAACTGTAGAAAAATTTATTTAGTTATTTAGCTGATGTTAGATTAGTAAAAATTATAAACAAAGTAGTTATTGATTAAATGACAACAAATGATGTGAAATTCCTACGAGGTGTAAAATAATAGTCAAATCAATTAGTATACAAATAAAAACAATTGATTCCAAAAAGTAAGAAAAAAATCCAGTTAATTCAAAAGTTCCTAACATCAAAAAGTTTGCAGAATTCATGCGAACTAAATTGGTATTATTAGTATTACAATGCATTATTAACCCATAAGTCTTTCTCTCAGAAAACTAAGAATTAAAGTAATGCACGTAATACTGACCTGAGCAGCCAAGTTGACTCTCATGCGTAGTCTTAGAGTGAGATGAATGTGATCAAAAGTAATCCTGTAAAGTTTCCGTAAACCAGGTGGAAGGCTGTTCTTATTCAAATCCATCTCATAGGCATTTCGAATATGTGCCCTAAGTAAACAGGACCAAAACCTATTTCTAAAATCATTTCATCAAAAATTACCTCAGCCAAAAATTTAGTTTCTAAACAGTTTTAAAATATACTGTAATTCAGTAGAAGCTAATTCTTCCCAAAAGATGTCATATTAATTTTTGCTAAAAACGCCCCTCGTGCACTCTTTTCAAACATTTTCATTAAATTGTTCCAATATATCTCTTATTTTTGTGAGTTCTTGAAGATTTCTCTAACACTCTTTATAAATAAAGGGGGTTCGACTACTGTGTAGTGCACTCATTCACCAAAAGACTCAAACATCATCAAAGTCCCATAAAACTATCAAATCTAGCATTCAGAGAAAATGTAGTGTTACAGATGATTTTTCAAGATTGTTCCTTAAAGTTTTGATAAGATGAGGAACATCACTGAAAAAGTATATTCTTCTCTTTTTATCAAAACGGTTTGGAGTCCAAAACACAACACCATCTTCTGACATGTTTGAACCGTCTGCCAGCTTATGCAAAGCAAAAAATCCTCTGTTGGCTGAGGCACCGTCACAAATAAAGGCCAGGACTTTCACACCACGTATTTCAAGTGCAGCCACTCCTTCCCAAATTATGTTATATAATTATCCTGAATTTGCTGAGGTTGTTACAAAATAACCAATGGGGTAGTTTAAGTATTTCACAATGCCCCTGGCATGATAGCCAAAACAAGGGTTGCAATTTCTGGTGGATCAGTGATGTAATCTTTTTTGCATTTGCTGTTCAAGAAGATTGATTTCCTCATTGATGTTTCCCAACGAAGTGAAACCAACCATTTAGTCAAAAAAGATTTCAAAAATTAGAAAAATGTTTTAATTGTTTTATTCATTGTTCTGAATGAGTACAGTATATTTAATGTTTATAAACAGTAAAACGTACTGAATTAATTAAATTTTCATTATCTCCAAATTGTGTACACAAAGAAATCCACAAATTATGTATCCTAAGATTCACTGGATTAGCGTAACTTCTTAAACCCAACATTATGAGTAAAAATGTCCTAAATTTTTTCTTATAACCAATCAAACTAGTTTCTTATAACCAATTAAACTAGATAGACTTAATAAAAATGTTACTTGTTAAAAAAATGTTTAATTTACTTTGAAGAATAACAAATTAGAGCTTTTTAAAATTTTTAATGAAAATTACCTGATTTTAACCAAACCAGATTTTATTTTCATTTCGTTAAAGAGTAGAGTACAGATTTGTTTCTCTGTTGGCACATCTTTTAGATGATCGTCCAAAAGGTGTGTAATAATGTCCGGATTATATCCACAACCAATATCTGTAAAATTTGCGTATTGATTCAGGGTTGTTCGGTGGGGAAGCTGAAGAAACCCAGTGTCTCTGATATGGTCGTAGGTTCCTGGAATAGTGTCAATAAAAAAGTCCCAGTTAAATATTAGGGACAGAGTTATAGCAGTGAAGAGTACCTGGCACCCTGGGCGTATAAAACTATTTAAACAAGAACTGAATTTATCCACAGCAATAAACTTTGCATATTGTATCTTTTGCAATGAGCTTTTTGTGAAATTTTAGGAAATTGGTAGAATGGAGTCATTTATAATGCGTGTAATACTAATAATACCAATACTAATATTAATAATAATAATACAGGATTTAGTTTGTATAAACGACTGGAAGAATCCGGTGTTCCGGCCTTATAGATACCCCGGCTAGCTGCGCAAAACTTGCGTAGCGAGAAAACAATTTATCAAGCAACAACAAACTCTCAAAACGAAATCAACTCAAATCAAAAACTTTCAATACACAAATCCACACATTTTTTTTCTGAAGAATTATAACTGCAATATTGACACTTTTCTTTTGTTTGGAGTTAGTACACAAAGGTTTCTAGACGACTAAAATTGTTCCATTCATTACTTTTTGCTTTAATTCCACTATGTATAAATTAGTCGTCTAGCTTGCTAGACTAGGAAATTGGAAACATTATCAAAATTACTTCTAATTACCCGGAGATTTCAAGTAAATACTGATTATTGCTGATAACAAATTTCCATCCTTCTGTTTAAGCTTAATTCCTAAAAAAGACAGAATTGATTACAATTACATTACATTTCACTTTCACACCCTCACAAGTCACCCCTTATTCACAGTACAACTTGGTTCAATTATAAAAATTCTGGTATTTGTTTTGAATTCTGGCCTATTTACTTTCAGTATGATAAGAAGCTTTTTGGAAAGTTACATGGTTCGTTGTTTGAAAGTACTTAAAAATTTAAGTGAAATATCTGTAAAGTTTAGAAAATTTATGGTCAATAATTTTTGGTTAAAACAAAAATTTGGATTTTGTCATAGAAATGGCGCACCAAAATACTTTTAATTGCCAACTTGTCTTTGCACTAACAACTTTTTTTTCGCACTACCAACTTTTTTTACACACTACCAACTGTGTAAAAAAGTGAAGTGTAAAAAATAAATTTGTTGCAAAAAATATTGCTACTGTAAAAAAAACAAGCAACATGCTGAATGGACCTACCTAATGATGAACATCAGATGAAAATAAGAAAAAAGTGACAATAATTGTACAAAAATTCAGAATGGAAAAATAAAGCTTGTGTGTTGAATAATGTAAAATGGTAAAAAGGAATTTCCCCAAATACGAAAATCACTTGAACCATTCAGGCCCAAACAACCTTTTAAGCTGTTTTTTGCGGTTTGTGTAAACCGCAGGTTACAGGTCGCAGTACAGGTCGCAGGTTACAGGTCACAGGTTACAGGTCACAGGTTACATGTCAACAAAGTGCAGACCGGAAAAAATGATAATAAGATCATAACATATACATAACATAACATCAATACATAACGCATTAAATTACAAAAAAGTAATACATGTTATTTAGATATTATAAAATGACAATTGAATAGAATAACAACCTAGTGACACTTACCTACAAAAATAATGACAAATCATAAAATATGATGCCTAACAAGACAAAAACACGAAAAATATTTATAATACATAATGTGATGTTGATAGTGTGAATGGATATAAAACGGCACCAATCAGAAGCTTGTGAGGTCCTTAAGAGGGTGGTTTTAGAAGGATGAAACTAATTAATCATTCAATTGTTATTTTAATGACTTAATGACAATTTTTGACAAAAATATTGACAGAATCACAAAATATCATGTCTTACAAGAGAAAAACACCAAAAATATTTAGCATACCGAATGTGATGATAACAATATGGCTGGATATACACTTTTTTTTTATATAAGAACAATTTTATAAGAACAATGAGGCTCAAAAATGCCAAAAAATAAGAACAATTTAAGAACAATCCTGAGCCTGGAGTTGCTGAGGTTTTAGGTAAAATAAGGGCCAAATTAATGAAATTAGGGTACAAACCCAAAAATACCCCCAAATTTGCCCTAAAAATAAGAACAGGATAAGAACAATTTGAGGCTCGAAGTGCCAAAAAAATAAGAACAGCCGAGCCTCAACAAAAATTTACTGGTTCTTATAAAAAAAAAAAAGTGTAAAATTACACCAATCAGAAGCTCGTGAGAAGGTAGTTTTAGAGCGATGTGTTTTATTATATGTAACCATCATATAACATTACAAACATTACAATATGTAATATACCTGTTATACGTATGATATGGTTTCAAATATTTCTGGTCTGCGTTATACACGGCGCAAACTGCGAAAGATCGATAAAAGCACATGGTTAAATTTTGATGTTTGAAATGGTTTTAATGGATGAAATTGCTTGAGAATTATGTTTTTGATAATTCTTTGTGTTTTCCAAACATTTTCCTCTGCAATGACGTTGATTAGAGTCAACCTGTCATCACTGACCTGTGACCTGTAACCTATAACCTGTGACCTGTAACCTGCGGTTTACACAAACCGTGTTTTTTGCCCAAATTTGCCCAAAATAATTTTCCTTAAAAATCTGACTTCGTCACATTTTGGGCATTGCCATTTTGCATCATTGTGCAAACAATCAGAAAAAAATTATGAGTCAACATTGAGAAAAGCTATATTTTCTTATTTGGTTAAAGGGAATTTCCCCAAAATACGAAAATCCGTTTTTTAAGGCGAAAAAGAATTTTCCGGGAAAAACCACTTCAGCCATTCTTTAGAGAATCTTGCCCTCCATCTTTGTACAAAAAATCAGAAAAAAGTAATGACAGGATTTTGCACAAAGTCCAAAAACCCTATTTTTAGGCAGTTTTTGGCCCAAATTTGCCCAAATATATTTTTTTTCGAAAATCGGGCTCCGACACATTTTAGGCATTGCCATTTTGCATCATTGTGCAAAAAATCAGAAAAACATAATGAGTCAACATTGTTAAAAGCTATATTTTCTTATTTGGTTAAAGGGATTTTCCCCCAAAATACGAAAATCCGTTTTTTAAGGCGAATAAGAATTTTCCGGGAAAAACCACTTCAGCCATTCTTTAGAGAATCTTGCCCTCCATCTTTGTACAAAAAATCAGGAAAAAGTAATGACAGGATTTTGCACAAAGTCCAAAAAACCCTATTTTTAGGTAGTTTTTGGCCCAAATTTGCCTAAATAAATTTTTTCTCAAAAATCGGGCTCCGTCACGTTCTGGGCATTACCATTTTGCATCATTGTGCAAAAAATCATAAAAAACTTATGAGCCAATCCTGAGAAAAGCTGGTAACAGACGGACGGACGAACGAACGAACGGACGAACGGACATGGGTTAATTTATAGGACCTCCACCGGGGCACCCGGAGGTAGGTCCAAAAAGAGGATGTTGAAAATCAATTACCTTTATGCTTTATAGACTGAGATAATTTTTTCTCTAGCACTCTTTTCTGCCGTTGAAGTTCTTTGATTTCCAAACTGGAATCAAATAGCTTCCTCTTCAACTGCTTCTTGCTCATACTGCTGTGTGGACGTTTCTTCGCAAAACTAAATAAAAATGGATCGATTTGAAGACATCAATTTGGCATCACCACCTGCTCCTGTCTCACCTGCTTCCACTGTTGCTTATGTAAGAGTTTCATTAACATTGTTAGGATATTATTACCTTGTTTGTCTTTGCAGTTTATTTGATAAGTTAGAGTGTCAGATTTTCTACATAAAACCAAGCTTATACAGTTTACTTCAATCTAAGGGCTAACTTCCAGTTAGTTCCGATAGTATTAAGAGTTAATTTCTTTTATAAGGGTCTTGATGATGAAGGTGGAGTCACCTCCGAGCAAGTGGTTTTGGTCGAAGATACAGAGGTCAAGGATAATTCGACTAATTTTGAAATTGAGGAGGAAATTGAGCTAGAAAATCAAGTTTTGAATGAGAGTCAAGCAGATATAGACATTGATATTCCAGTCCAGATGCAGATATTATGGGGTCATTATAAAGTGATGCGGGGGTGATTTTTTCCAAAAATTGAAAAATGACCCCCCCCTACAATCAAGCACAAAAGAGTACATCACAGAATCACTCAAATAGCACTACATTGTTTTTTTATAGATTTTTCCATGAGCCTTCACCCTTAATTAGACTCCCCTTTAGGAGCAAAAGAGTAAAGGAAAAGACTGAGCTGTTGACAGAAGCAAACTAAAGGAAAGTAAAATGTAAGTTGTCGATGGATAAAATAAATCATATATGTTATGAAAAAAAAAAGAAATATAGTGAAGAATTTAAAAACCAGTATTTTTCTTTTTCGGCTTTACAACTTTAGGTTTCTTTACGACTTTGGATTTCTTCGCTCTTTTTGGCAATTCACGGGTGTCTTTCACATCAATGTAACCTGAGATCAGATTGCGAATGTTTTCTGCACACCACGCTGAAGCTCTAAAGGGATGTGTGAAAACAAACAATCTGACGAATATGCAATCTCAAAATCGTAAGTACCGCGTTCGTCTAAAAGGACTGGGAATGACAACAAAGTTGCGCGATTGTGTTTATGAATAGGGCGCCGTATCAGTTTTTATTTTTCCGGCGCACAACAAGATTCTTGTTGTAGAATTTTCCACAGGAGGACTATTTTCCTCAGATGTATAATTTTCAAGCGCCTTTAGAGGTTTACCGTGCTCGTAAGAAAATTATGAACATCTGTTATCAGACGATCTTTTTGTCTCTCCTACCTCTTGTATTGCTTCCTTTTATTATCATGTCCGATTTTGAAACAATTATCTTTCTTTCAGTGTACATATACTGTTCCAAAGAAGGGTTGTCAACACCTCCTTTCGATCTATAATGATATTAGAAAAAGCACAGGTTAATAACTTATGCAATATCCAAGCACCAATTCAAAAAATACTAATGGTCAAATTTTTCTACTTCAAAATAAGTAATGGCCACTCACATACTTTTGGGTTTAAGTACTTCCGTCAATAACGAACCAACCATTCGAAATATTTCGAAAATTCGGAATGGAAAAATATTTCTCGTTACCATGACAACAATCAAAATTCCATGTACTCCTAAAGGGTTTCTTTATTCGTAACTATGGGTTACTAACGAGGATGATGATTCTCTCTCAAAAAATTAAAATATTCTTACCTTTGTTTTCCGAAGTGCTCCTCAATAGAACGTATTGGATTCCTTGGATCGATAATATCCCTGGTATATTGTGGACAATCGAATTGACTAAAATAAAATAGAATAATTCATGAGCATACTGTAATCTTGGTCAAGAAAATTCTAAAAAGATCATGTTTTTTTAGAATTGTTGATGAGAACCACATTGGCAAAAAATTTACGTATACGTACCAGTTATTCTGAGTCCGTCTAAAGTCTCATGACTTATGCAGCATTTTGCCTGGTCCTCCTCACCTAGATTCAAAGTTTGTGTTTCTGACTTCCAGTCATTGAAATACTTGAGGAATACACCTTCAAGCAACTGAAATAGACACAAATAATTCCTCTGAAGCATTTAACAAAAAAAAATATAGATGAAAAGGAGTTAATAATAAAATGTTTGTATATCTATTCAATAATCATTTATACTATAAAATTCTAATAAAAACGCTCTTAAATTTAGCATAAGAGGCTAAGTCAGACTGAGAGTATCACGCAAATACAATATTTCTATAAGTAACTTGAGCCGATTTTCTTCGGGGTCTGTCTTTTCAATCTCAGCTTTGTAATAAGGCTTCAAATTTTTCATTAACTTTGTTTGCGCTTTCCAAACATGGCCACCATTTAAGCAATCAAAAAACTTGTCAACTTTTCGAATAAATTCTTCATTTGCTTTGGTATGTTCATGACCTTGAAGTAGTAAATAATCAGCCATGGTTTTGCTCAAAACCTACCAAAAATGTAATTAAGTTATACAAGTTCTTTCAACTTTTGATTAATACTGTCATAATGTCATAATTTTAGAGTAGGGAAAAGTTCATTTAAAAAAAACTGTAGAAAAATTTATTTAGTTA
Organism: Clytia hemisphaerica; assembly: GCF_902728285.1. Taxonomy (NCBI): domain Eukaryota; kingdom Metazoa; phylum Cnidaria; class Hydrozoa; order Leptothecata; family Clytiidae; genus Clytia; species Clytia hemisphaerica. Next base: position 249,356 of record NW_027103559.1, on the reverse strand, counting down.
TTTAGCTGATGTTAGATTAGTAAAAATTATAAACAAAGTAGTTATTGATTAAATGACAACAAATGATGTGAAATTCCTACGAGGTGTAAAATAATAGTCAAATCAATTAGTATACAAATAAAAACAATTGATTCCAAAAAGTAAGAAAAAAATCCAGTTAATTCAAAAGTTCCTAACATCAAAAAGTTTGCAGAATTCATGCGAACTAAATTGGTATTATTAGTATTACAATGCATTATTAACCCATAAGTCTTTCTCTCAGAAAACTAAGAATTAAAGTAATGTCCAAAACACAACACCATCTTCTGACATGTTTGAACCGTCTGCCAGCTTATGCAAAGCAAAAAATCCTCTGTTGGCTGAGGCACCGTCACAAATAAAGGCCAGGACTTTCACACCACGTATTTCAAGTGCAGCCACTCCTTCCCAAATTATGTTATATAATTATCCTGAATTTGCTGAGGTTGTTACAAAATAACCAATGGGGTAGTTTAAGTATTTCACAATGCCCCTGGCATGATAGCCAAAACAAGGGTTGCAATTTCTGGTGGATCAGTGATGTAATCTTTTTTGCATTTGCTGTTCAAGAAGATTGATTTCCTCATTGATGTTTCCCAACGAAGTGAAACCAACCATTTAGTCAAAAAAGATTTCAAAAATTAGAAAAATGTTTTAATTGTTTATTCATTGTTCTGAATGAGTACAGTATATTTAATGTTTATAAACAGTAAAACGTACTGAATTAATTAAATTTTCATTATCTCCAAATTGTGTACACAAAGAAATCCACAAATTATGTATCCTAAGATTCACTGGATTAGCGTAACTTCTTAAACCCAACATTATGAGTAAAAATGTCCTAAATTTTTTCTTATAACCAATCAGACTAGTTTCTTATAACCAATTAAACTAGATAGACTTAATAAAAATGTTACTTGTTAAAAAAATGTTTAATTTACTTTGAAGAATAACAAATTAGAGCTTTTTAAAATTTTTAATGAAAATTACCTGATTTTAACCAAACCAGATTTTATTTTCATTTCGTTAAAGAGTAGAGTACAGATTTGTTTCTCTGCTGGCACATCTTTTAGATGATCGTCCAAAAGGTGTGTAATAATGTCCGGATTATATCCACAACCAATATCTGTAAAATTTGCGTATTGATTCAGGGTTGTTCGGTGGGGAAGCTGAAGAAACCCAGTGTCTCTGATATGGTCGTAGGTTCCTGGAATAGTGTCAATAAAAAAGTCCCAGTTAAATATTAGGGACAGAGTTATAGCAGTGAAGAGTACCTGGCACCCTGGGCGTATAAAACTATTTAAACAAGAACTGAATTTATCCACAGCAATAAACTTTGCATATTGTATCTTTTGCAATGAGCTTTTTGTGAAATTTTAGGAAATTGGTAGAATGGAGTCATTTATAATGCGTGTAATACTAATAATACCAATACTAATAATAATAATAATAATAATACAGGATTTAGTTTGTATAAACGACTGGAAGAATCCGGTGTTCCGGCCTTATAGATACCCCGGCTAGCTGCGCAAAACTTGCGTAGCGAGAAAACAATTTATCAAGCAACAACAAACTCTCAAAACGAAATCAACTCAAATCAAAAACTTTCAATACACAAATCCACACATTTTTTTTCTGAAGAATTATAACTGCAATATTGACACTTTTCTTTTGTTTGGAGTTAGTACACAAAGGTTTCTAGACGACTAAAATTGTTCCATTCATTACTTTTTGCTTTAATTCCACTATGTATAAATTAGTCGTCTAGCTTGCTAGACTAGGAAATTGGAAACATTATCAAAATTACTTCTAATTACCCGGAGATTTCAAGTAAATACTGATTATTGCTGATAACAAATTTCCATCCTTCTGTTTAAGCTTAATTCCTAAAAAAGACAGAATTGATTACAATTACATTACATTTCACTTTCACACCCTCACAAGTCACCCCTTATTCACAGTACAACTTGGTTCAATTATAAAAATTCTGGTATTTGTTTTGAATTCTGGCCTATTTACTTTCAGTATGATAAGAAGCTTTTTGGAAAGTAACATGGTTCGTTGTTTGAAAGTACTTAAAAATTTAAGTGAAATATCTGTAAAGTTTAGAAAATTTATGGTCAATAATTTTTGGTTAAAACAAAAATTTGGATTTTGTCATAGAAATGGCGCCCCAAAATACTTTTAATTGCCAACTTGTCTTTGCACTAACAACTTTTTTTTCGCACTACCAACTTTTTTTACACACTACCAACTGTGTAAAAAAGTGAAGTGTAAAAAATAAATTTGTTGCAAAAAATATTGCTACTGTAAAAAAAACAAGCAACATGCTGAATGGACCTACCTAATGATGAACATCAGATGAAAATAAGAAAAAAGTGACAATAATTGTACAAAAATTCAGAATGGAAAAATAAAGCTTGTGTGTTGAATAATGTAAAATGGTAAAAAGGAATTTCCCCAAATACGAAAATCACTTGAACCATTCAGGCCCAAACAACCTTTTAAGCTGTTTTTTGCGGTTTGTGTAAACCGCAGGTTACAGGTCGCAGTACAGGTCGCAGGTTACAGGTCACAGGTTACAGGTCACAGGTTACATGTCAACAAAGTGCAGACCGGAAAAAATGATAATAAGATCATAACATATACATAACATAACATCAATACATAACGCATTAAATTACAAAAAAGTAATACATGTTATTTAGATATTATAAAATGACAATTGAATAGAATAACAACCTAGTGACACTTACCTACAAAAATAATGACAAATCATAAAATATGATGCCTAACAAGACAAAAACACGAAAAATATTTATAATACATAATGTGATGTTGATAGTGTGAATGGATATAAAACGGCACCAATCAGAAGCTTGTGAGATCCTTAAGAGGGTGGTTTTAGAAGGATGAAACTAATTAATCATTCAATTGTTATTTTAATGACTTAATGACAATTTTTGACAAAAATATTGACAGAATCACAAAATATCATGTCTTACAAGAGAAAAACACCAAAAATATTTAGCATACCGAATGTGATGATAACAATATGGCTGGATATACACTTTTTTTTTTTATAAGAACAATTTTATAAGAACAATGAGGCTCAAAAATGCCAAAAAATAAGAACAATTTAAGAACAATCCTGAGCCTGGAGTTGCTGAGGTTTTAGGTAAAATAAGGGCCAAATTAATGAAATTAGGGTACAAACCCAAAAATACCCCCAAATTTGCCCTAAAAATAAGAACAGGATAAGAACAATTTGAGGCTCGAAGTGCCAAAAAAATAAGAACAGCCGAGCCTCAACAAAAATTTACTGGTTCTTATAAAAAAAAAAAAGTGTAAAATTACACCAATCAGAAGCTCGTGAGAAGGTAGTTTTAGAGCGATGTGTTTTATTATATGTAACCATCATATAACATTACAAACATTACAATATGTAATATACCTGTTATACGTATGATATGGTTTCAAATATTTTCTGGTCTGCGTTATACACGGCGCAAACTGCGAAAGATCGATAAAAGCACATGGTTAAATTTTGATGTTTGAAATGGTTTTAATGGATGAAATTGCTTGAGAATTATGTTTTTGATAATTCTTTGTGTTTTCCAAACATTTTCCTCTGCAATGACGTTGATTAGAGTCAACCTGTCATCACTGACCTGTGACCTGTAACCTATAACCTGTGACCTGTAACCTGCGGTTTACACAAACCGTGTTTTTTGCCCAAATTTGCCCAAAATAATTTTCCTTAAAAATCTGACTTCGTCACATTTTGGGCATTGCCATTTTGCATCATTGTGCAAACAATCAGAAAAAAATTATGAGTCAACATTGAGAAAAGCTATATTTTCTTATTTGGTTAAAGGGAATTTCCCCAAAATACGAAAATCCGTTTTTTAAGGCGAAAAAGAATTTTCCGGGAAAAACCACTTCAGCCATTCTTTAGAGAATCTTGCCCTCCATCTTTGTACAAAAAATCAGAAAAAAGTAATGACAGGATTTTGCACAAAGTCCAAAAAACCCTATTTTTAGGCAGTTTTTGGCCCAAATTTGCCCAAATATATTTTTTTTCGAAAATCGGGCTCCGACACATTTTAGGCATTGCCATTTTGCATCATTGTGCAAAAAATCAGAAAAACATAATGAGTCAACATTGTTAAAAGCTATATTTTCTTATTTGGTTAAAGGGATTTTCCCCCAAAATACGAAAATCCGTTTTTTAAGGCGAATAAGAATTTTCCGGGAAAAACCACTTCAGCCATTCTTTAGAGAATCTTGCCCTCCATCTTTGTACAAAAAATCAGGAAAAAGTAATGACAGGATTTTGCACAAAGTCCAAAAAACCCTATTTTTAGGTAGTTTTTGGCCCAAATTTGCCTAAATAAATTTTTTCTCAAAAATCGGGCTCCGTCACGTTCTGGGCATTACCATTTTGCATCATTGTGCAAAAAATCATAAAAAACTTATGAGCCAATCCTGAGAAAAGCTGGTAACAGACGGACGGACGAACGAACGAACGAACGGACGAACGAACGAACGGACGAACGGACATGGGTTAATTTATAGGACCTCCACCGGGGCACCCGGAGGTAGGTCCAAAAAGAGGATGTTGAAAATCAATTACCTTTATGTTTTATAGACTGAGATAATTTTTTCTCTAGCACTCTTTTCTGCCGTTGAAGTTCTTTGATTTCCAAACTGGAATCAAATAGCTTCCTCTTCAACTGCTTCTTGCTCATACTGCTGTGTGGACGTTTCTTCGCAAAACTAAATAAAAATGGATCGATTTGAAGACATCAATTTGGCATCACCACCTGCTCCTGTCTCACCTGCTTCCACTGTTGCTTATGTAAGAGTTTCATTAACATTGTTAGGATATTATTACCTTGTTTGTCTTTGCAGTTTATTTGATAAGTTAGAGTGTCAGATTTTCTACATAAAACCAAGCTTATACAGTTTACTTCAATCTAAGGGCTAACTTCCAGTTAGTTCCGATAGTATTAAGAGTTAATTTCTTTTATAAGGGTCTTGATGATGAAGGTGGAGTCACCTCCGAGCAAGTGGTTTTGGTCGAAGATACAGAGGTCAAGGATAATTCGACTAATTTTGAAATTGAGGAGGAAATTGAGCTAGAAAATCAAGTTTTGAATGAGAGTCAAGCAGATATAGACATTGATATTCCAGTCCAGATGCAGATATTATGGGGTCATTATAAAGTGATGCGGGGGTGATTTTTTCCAAAAATTGAAAAATGACCCCCCCCTACAATCAAGCACAAAAGAGTACATCACAGAATCACTCAAATAGCACTACATTGTTTTTTTATAGATTTTTCCATGAGCCTTCACCCTTAATTAGACTCCCCTTTAGGAGCAAAAGAGTAAAGGAAAAGACTGAGCTGTTGACAGAAGCAAACTAAAGGAAAGTAAAATGTAAGTTGTCGATGGATAAAATAAATCATATATGTTATGAAAAAAAAAGAAATATAGTGAAGAATTTAAAAACCAGTATTTTTCTTTTTCGGCTTTACAACTTTAGGTTTCTTTACGACTTTGGATTTCTTCGCTCTTTTTGGCAATTCACGGGTGTCTTTCACATCAATGTAACCTGAGATCAGATTGCGAATGTTTTCTGCACACCACGCTGAAGCTCTAAAGGGATGTGTGAAAACAAACAATCTGACGAATATGCAATCTCAAAATCGTAAGTACCGCGTTCGTCTAAAAGGACTGGGAATGACAACAAAGTTGCGCGATTGTGTTTATGAATAGGGCGCCGTATCAGTTTTTATTTTTCCGGCGCACAACAAGATTCTTGTTGTAGAATTTTCCACAGGAGGACTATTTTCCTCAGATGTATAATTTTCAAGCGCCTTTAGAGGTTTACCGTGCTCGTAAGAAAATTATGAACATCTGTTATCAGACGATCTTTTTGTCTCTCCTACCTCTTGTATTGCTTCCTTTTATTATCATGTCCGATTTTGAAACAATTATCTTTCTTTCAGTGTACATATACTGTTCCAAAGAAGGGTTGTCAACACCTCCTTTCGATCTATAATGATATTAGAAAAAGCACAGGTTAATAACTTATGCAATATCCAAGCACCAATTCAAAAAATACTAATGGTCAAATTTTTCTACTTCAAAATAAGTAATGGCCACTCACATACTTTTGGGTTTAAGTACTTCCGTCAATAACGAACCAACCATTCGAAATATTTCGAAAATTCGGAATGGAAAAATATTTCTCGTTACCATGACAACAATCAAAATTCCATGTACTCCTAAAGGGTTTCTTTATTCGTAACTATGGGTTACTAACGAGGATGATTGATTCTCTCTCAAAAAATTAAAATATTCTTACCTTTGTTTTCCGAAGTGCTCCTCAATAGAACGTATTGGATTCCTTGGATCGATAATATCCCTGGTATATTGTGGACAATCGAATTGACTAAAATAAAATAGAATAATTCATGAGCATACTGTAATCTTGGTCAAGAAAATTCTAAAAAGATCATGTTTTTTTAGAATTGTTGATGAGAACCACATTGGCAAAAAATTTACGTATACGTACCAGTTATTCTGAGTCCGTCTAAAGTCTCATGACTTATGCAGCATTTTGCCTGGTCCTCCTCACCTAGATTCAAAGTTTGTGTTTCTGACTTCCAGTCATTGAAATACTTGAGGAATACACCTTCAAGCAACTGAAATAGACACAAAATAATTCCTCTGAAGCATTTAACAAAAAAAATATAGATGAAAAGGAGTTAATAATAAAATGTTTGTATATCTATTCAATAATCATTTATACTATAAAATTCTAATAAAACGCTCTTAAATTTAGCATAAGAGGCTAAGTCAGACTGAGAGTATCACGCAAATACAATATTTCTATAAGTAACTTGAGCCGATTTTCTTCGGGGTCTGTCTTTTCAATCTCAGCTTTGTAATAAGGCTTCAAATTTTTCATTAACTTTGTTTGCGCTTTCCAAACATGGCCACCATTTAAGCAATCAAAAAACTTGTCAACTTTTCGAATAAATTCTTCATTTGCTTTGGTATGTTCATGACCTTGAAGTAGTAAATAATCAGCCATGGTTTTGCTCAAAACCTACCAAAAATGTAATTAAGTTATACAAGTTCTTTCAACTTTTGATTAATACTGTCATAATGTCATAATTTTAGAGTAGGGAAAAGTTCATTTAAAAAAAACTGTAGAAAAATTTATTTAGTTATTTAGCTGATGTTAGATTAGTAAAAATTATAAACAAAGTAGTTATTGATTAAATGACAACAAATGATGTGAAATTCCTACGAGGTGTAAAATAATAGTCAAATCAATTAGTATACAAATAAAAACAATTGATTCCAAAAAGTAAGAAAAAAATCCAGTTAATTCAAAAGTTCCTAACATCAAAAAGTTTGCAGAATTCATGCGAACTAAATTGGTATTATTAGTATTACAATGCATTATTAACCCATAAGTCTTTCTCTCAGAAAACTAAGAAATAAAGTAATGCACGTAATACTGACCTGAGCAGCCAAGTTGACTCTCATGCGTAGTCTTAGAGTGAGATGAATGTGATCAAAAGTAATCCTGTAAAGTTTCCGTAAACCAGGTGGAAGGCTGTTCTTATTCAAATCCATCTCATAGGCATTTCGAATATGTGCCCTAATAAACAGGACCAAAACCTATTTCTAAAATCATTTCATCAAAAATTACCTCAGCCAAAAATTTAGTTTCTAAACAGTTTTAAAATATACTGTAATTCAGTAGAAGCTAATTCTTCCCAAAAGATGTCATATTAATTTTTGCTAAAAACGCCCTCGTGCACTCTTTTCAAACATTTTCATTAAATTGTTCCAATATATCTCTTATTTTTGTGAGTTCTTGAAGATTTCTCTAACACTCTTTATAAATAAAGGGGGTTCGACTACTGTGTAGTGCACTCATTCACCAAAAGACTCAAACATCATCAAAGTCCCATAAAACTATCAAATCTAGCATTCAGAGAAAATGTAGTGTTACAGATGATTTTTCAAGATTGTTCCTTAAAGTTTTGATAAGATGAGGAACATCACTGAAAAAGTATATTCTTCTCTTTTTATCAAAACGGTTTGGAGTCCAAAACACAACACCATCTTCTGACATGTTTGAACCGTCTGCCAGCTTATGCAAAGCAAAAAATCCTCTGTTGGCTGAGGCACCGTCACAAATAAAGGCCAGGACTTTCACACCACGTATTTCAAGTGCAGCCACTCCTTCCCAAATTATGTTATATAATTATCCTGAATTTGCTGAGGTTGTTACAAAATAACCAATGGGGTAGTTTAAGTATTTCACAATGCCCCTGGCATGATAGCCAAAACAAGGGTTGCAATTTCTGGTGGATCAGTGATGTAATCTTTTTTGCATTTGCTGTTCAAGAAGATTGATTTCCTCATTGATGTTTCCCAACGAAGTGAAACCAACCATTTAGTCAAAAAAGATTTCAAAAATTAGAAAAATGTTTTAATTGTTTATTCATTGTTCTGAATGAGTACAGTATATTTAATGTTTATAAACAGTAAAACGTACTGAATTAATTAAATTTTCATTATCTCCAAATTGTGTACACAAAGAAATCCACAAATTATGTATCCTAAGATTCACTGGATTAGCGTAACTTCTTAAACCCAACATTATGAGTAAAAATGTCCTAAATTTTTTCTTATAACCAATCAGACTAGTTTCTTATAACCAATTAAACTAGATAGACTTAATAAAAATGTTACTTGTTAAAAAAATGTTTAATTTACTTTGAAGAATAACAAATTAGAGCTTTTTAAAATTTTTAAATGAAAATTACCTGATTTTAACCAAACCAGATTTTATTTTCATTTCGTTAAAGAGTAGAGTACAGATTTGTTTCTCTGCTGGCACATCTTTTAGATGATCGTCCAAAAGGTGTGTAATAATGTCCGGATTATATCCACAACCAATATCTGTAAAATTTGCGTATTGATTCAGGGTTGTTCGGTGGGGAAGCTGAAGAAACCCAGTGTCTCTGATATGGTCGTAGGTTCCTGGAATAGTGTCAATAAAAAAGTCCCAGTTAAATATTAGGGACAGAGTTATAGCAGTGAAGAGTACCTGGCACCCTGGGCGTATAAAACTATTTAAACAAGAACTGAATTTATCCACAGCAATAAACTTTGCATATTGTATCTTTTGCAATGAGCTTTTTGTGAAATTTTAGGAAATTGGTAGAATGGAGTCATTTATAATGCGTGTAATACTAATAATACCAATACTAATAATAATAATAATAATAATACAGGATTTAGTTTGTATAAACGACTGGAAGAATCCGGTGTTCCGGCCTTATAGATACCCCGGCTAGCTGCGCAAAACTTGCGTAGCGAGAAAACAATTTATCAAGCAACAACAAACTCTCAAAACGAAATCAACTCAAATCAAAAACTTTCAATACACAAATCCACACATTTTTTTTCTGAAGAATTATAACTGCAATATTGACACTTTTCTTTTGTTTGGAGTTAGTACACAAAGGTTTCTAGACGACTAAAATTGTTCCATTCATTACTTTTTGCTTTAATTCCACTATGTATAAATTAGTCGTCTAGCTTGCTAGACTAGGAAATTGGAAACATTATCAAAATTACTTCTAATTACCCGGAGATTTCAAGTAAATACTGATTATTGCTGATAACAAATTTCCATCCTTCTGTTTAAGCTTAATTCCTAAAAAAGACAGAATTGATTACAATTACATTACATTTCACTTTCACACCCTCACAAGTCACCCCTTATTCACAGTACAACTTGGTTCAATTATAAAAATTCTGGTATTTGTTTTGAATTCTGGCCTATTTACTTTCAGTATGATAAGAAGCTTTTTGGAAAGTTACATGGTTCGTTGTTTGAAAGTACTTAAAAATTTAAGTGAAATATCTGTAAAGTTTAGAAAATTTATGGTCAATAATTTTTGGTTAAAACAAAAATTTGGATTTTGTCATAGAAATGGCGCCCCAAAATACTTTTAATTGCCAACTTGTCTTTGCACTAACAACTTTTTTTTCGCACTACCAACTTTTTTTACACACTACCAACTGTGTAAAAAAGTGAAGTGTAAAAAATAAATTTGTTGCAAAAAATATTGCTACTGTAAAAAAAACAAGCAACATGCTGAATGGACCTACCTAATGATGAACATCAGATGAAAATAAGAAAAAAGTGACAATAATTGTACAAAAATTCAGAATGGAAAAATAAAGCTTGTGTGTTGAATAATGTAAAATGGTAAAAAGGAATTTCCCCAAATACGAAAATCACTTGAACCATTCAGGCCCAAACAACCTTTTAAGCTGTTTTTTGCGGTTTGTGTAAACCGCAGGTTACAGGTCGCAGTACAGGTCGCAGGTTACAGGTCACAGGTTACAGGTCACAGGTTACATGTCAACAAAGTGCAGACCGGAAAAAATGATAATAAGATCATAACATATACATAACATAACATCAATACATAACGCATTAAATTACAAAAAAGTAATACATGTTATTTAGATATTATAAAATGACAATTGAATAGAATAACAACCTAGTGACACTTACCTACAAAAATAATGACAAATCATAAAATATGATGCCTAACAAGACAAAAACACGAAAAATATTTATAATACATAATGTGATGTTGATAGTGTGAATGGATATAAAACGGCACCAATCAGAAGCTTGTGAGGTCCTTAAGAGGGTGGTTTTAGAAGGATGAAACTAATTAATCATTCAATTGTTATTTTAATGACTTAATGACAATTTTTGACAAAAATATTGACAGAATCACAAAATATCATGTCTTACAAGAGAAAAACACCAAAAATATTTAGCATACCGAATGTGATGATAACAATATGGCTGGATATACACTTTTTTTTTATAAGAACAATTTTATAAGAACAATGAGGCTCAAAAATGCCAAAAAATAAGAACAATTTAAGAACAATCCTGAGCCTGGAGTTGCTGAGGTTTTAGGTAAAATAAGGGCCAAATTAATGAAATTAGGGTACAAACCCAAAAATACCCCCAAATTTGCCCTAAAAATAAGAACAGGATAAGAACAATTTGAGGCTCGAAGTGCCAAAAAAATAAGAACAGCCGAGCCTCAACAAAAATTTACTGGTTCTTATAAAAAAAAAAAAGTGTAAAATTACACCAATCAGAAGCTCGTGAGAAGGTAGTTTTAGAGCGATGTGTTTTATTATATGTAACCATCATATAACATTACAAACATTACAATATGTAATATACCTGTTATACGTATGATATGGTTTCAAATATTTTCTGGTCTGCGTTATACACGGCGCAAACTGCGAAAGATCGATAAAAGCACATGGTTAAATTTTGATGTTTGAAATGGTTTTAATGGATGAAATTGCTTGAGAATTATGTTTTTGATAATTCTTTGTGTTTTCCAAACATTTTCCTCTGCAATGACGTTGATTAGAGTCAACCTGTCATCACTGACCTGTGACCTGTAACCTATAACCTGTGACCTGTAACCTGCGGTTTACACAAACCGTGTTTTTTGCCCAAATTTGCCCAAAATAATTTTCCTTAAAAATCTGACTTCGTCACATTTTGGGCATTGCCATTTTGCATCATTGTGCAAACAATCAGAAAAAAATTATGAGTCAACATTGAGAAAAGCTATATTTCTTATTTGGTTAAAGGGAATTTCCCCAAATACGAAAATCCGTTTTTTAAGGCGAAAAAGAATTTTCCGGGAAAAACCACTTCAGCCATTCTTTAGAGAATCTTGCCCTCCATCTTTGTACAAAAAATCAGAAAAAAGTAATGACAGGATTTTGCACAAAGTCCAAAAAACCCTATTTTTAGGCAGTTTTTGGCCCAAATTTGCCCAAATATATTTTTTTTCGAAAATCGGGCTCCGACACATTTTAGGCATTGCCATTTTGCATCATTGTGCAAAAAATCAGAAAAACATAATGAGTCAACATTGTTAAAAGCTATATTTTCTTATTTGGTTAAAGGGATTTTCCCCCAAAATACGAAAATCCGTTTTTTAAGGCGAATAAGAATTTTCCGGGAAAAACCACTTCAGCCATTCTTTAGAGAATCTTGCCCTCCATCTTTGTACAAAAAATCAGGAAAAAGTAATGACAGGATTTTGCACAAAGTCCAAAAAACCCTATTTTTAGGTAGTTTTTGGCCCAAATTTGCCTAAATAAATTTTTTCTCAAAAATCGGGCTCCGTCACGTTCTGGGCATTACCATTTTGCATCATTGTGCAAAAAATCATAAAAAACTTATGAGCCAATCCTGAGAAAAGCTGGTAACAGACGGACGGACGAACGAACGAACGGACGAACGAACGAACGGACGAACGGACATGGGTTAATTTATAGGACCTCCACCGGGGCACCCGGAGGTAGGTCCAAAAAGAGGATGTTGAAAATCAATTACCTTTATGCTTTATAGACTGAGATAATTTTTTCTCTAGCACTCTTTTCTGCCGTTGAAGTTCTTTGATTTCCAAACTGGAATCAAATAGCTTCCTCTTCAACTGCTTCTTGCTCATACTGCTGTGTGGACGTTTCTTCGCAAAACTAAATAAAAATGGATCGATTTGAAGACATCAATTTGGCATCACCACCTGCTCCTGTCTCACCTGCTTCCACTGTTGCTTATGTAAGAGTTTCATTAACATTGTTAGGATATTATTACCTTGTTTGTCTTTGCAGTTTATTTGATAAGTTAGAGTGTCAGATTTTCTACATAAAACCAAGCTTATACAGTTTACTTCAATCTAAGGGCTAACTTCCAGTTAGTTCCGATAGTATTAAGAGTTAATTTCTTTTATAAGGGTCTTGATGATGAAGGTGGAGTCACCTCCGAGCAAGTGGTTTTGGTCGAAGATACAGAGGTCAAGGATAATTCGACTAATTTTGAAATTGAGGAGGAAATTGAGCTAGAAAATCAAGTTTTGAATGAGAGTCAAGCAGATATAGACATTGATATTCCAGTCCAGATGCAGATATTCCAGATATGCCAGTGTTGTCGAATGAACAGGCAGATGCAGATATTCTAGTGAATGAAAATCAGGGTGGTCACGCTGCAAATCAGGGTGGTAATAACGTGGTCGTGGTAATGGCTTGAATCGTGGTCAAGCTTTCCACCCATATAATCAAAATTAACAGTACCAAGGACCTATACCACCACCAAACCCTATAGCATCGGACATTTGCATTTTGACAACCTTAAAGGGATAATCCAATATTACGGTAAATCATAATATTATTATTTTGATATGTGATAAAAACGGAATAATTTGATTGGCCGAAATCTAACAATATGTTTGTTGTTAGATTTCGGCCAATCAAATTATTCCATTTGGTCACATGTAGCGCCAAAATGATAGCGTGAGTAGCGAAATATTTCAGTCGTCAAAAAAAACAACAACAACACACTGCATAGAACTCAGAATAACTACTACAGAACATAAGAAGCATCAAAGTATATCCAACACAATGAGTGAAAATCTAGTTCAACATAAGTTAAAGTATTACGAAAGTGTTATTTATATTTTTAATACTAATGTTGTTTGTTTCCATCTTCATATCTTCATTGAGTGGAGACAACAAGAAAACACTCACAAAAACTTTATTGTTTTCTCTCCCATAAAGCTAAGCCTAAATAATGTCTTGAAACTATGAAACATGACAGCTGAATGGAAACTAACTCTTGCAGTATCACTGGGGAGTCTAGCAGAAAAACTTGATAGTCTCAATTATATTTCTGGCCAGACCTTTTCTTTTGGACCTTCCAACTAAGTCAACACTGAATACATTCAATGAAATTTTTTCCAATGAATAACTAGTCAATAACCAATCGACGGATAATTAGATGCATGTTCAAATTTATTTTGTGCCTTGCGTTTCTATTTCTATCCATTTATTTGCATAAGCCTAAAAAAGCTAACATCGCAAATTGTTTAATGTGTATATATTTTATGCTTAAGGTCATCGACACTTAAATGATTACAAACAAAAACCTTGTTTTTGATTTATATTGGGGAAATAAAACCATTGATTTATAGCGCTCCGCAACACATACGTCATAATTATTATTTTTCACTTTTTTTGACATTTGTACGAGTTGCAATCCCACAATTCAATGAGGCTGAATGAAAGACACGTACAAGTTGTTATATATCTTTTGTCAAATGATGCAATTAACGTGCAAAAGAGATTAACGCAAAGGTTGATGGGATTGGAACTCGTACAAACACATCAAGAGTAATGATTATATCAAAAATAAAATCTATTTTTAGATTCAGCGCGGTGCGCTATTGAGTTGGGGTATCTCTTATAAAGATAGACCAGGTGTAGTTAGCCGATATAATCAATAATCGAGAGTAATCGATAAATGATCGATAATTAATAAATGGATTAGATATCCATTATCCGTCAAGTCTGATTATTTATTTATCGATTTGTCAATTACTCTTGATCATCTACCGTCAATGGCTCTAACTTGGGACAAGTGGTCATATCATGGAATGGTTGACTTTTTGGACTGTATTTTTACTTACTAAACCTCTTTTGACAACAAAGTTTGTTTCTACGATTTGCAGTTATGTTAATTAAATGACTTTGGAGGTTTGGTAAAATGATGGCTGAATCGCTGTCCCATGTTTTTTTCAGACTGTCCCAAGTTAGAGCCGTTGACAGTATGTCGAGTAACGTTGCCTGGACTAGAAAAGTCTACTGTTTAGAGAAAAATTCAAATTACCCTTTCTTCACAGTACTGTTAAATTTTTTCTCACTATTTACTACCTATTTTGTCTATGCAACACAACGTGTAGTCGAAAGGATGGGAGATCTAGGAAGGATGGCAAGAAGAACACGGGATGTCCATGCAAAACAAGAGGGGACCCATGCACCACATTGTGTCAGTGTGGGAAGAAAAGCAGCAAGGGGGTCATAAAAAACCCATGCAAAAATGGTCGACCAGCAGTCACTCAGCAATCAGTTGAAGTCACTACTAACAAGGTAATTTTTTTCAAAATGTAAAATTCAATGACATTTCTCATCAATTTGTAGTCTATCTCAATCTATTTGTCTGTATATCTGTCAGTCTGTCTGTAACTTTCATCACCTCTAAACCACACCATTTCATTGTCTAATCCTCGATAACTACAACTATAATTATGGTTATTCTGTAGCAACTTTTGCATCAACCATTATATCAACTTTATAGCTGTTTTTAAAATTGTTTTTTGTATACCCATAACATGAAAAAATTGTTTTTTAAGCACGTAATTTTTCATAATTTTTTCCTCAGGATAAACAATCAAAACCTGCTCCAAGTGACAAGCCTGATGGATGGATCCATATGGAAGAAAAGTTGGATAATGAAGACCAGCAGATCGAGGTATTAACCTGAGTTTTTCTCTAGTTACCAAAATTCTCTAGTACGTGTTGGCTAAATTGACCCATTCTGGTTTTATGGATTTTTTGTTTTATTATCTTAATTTATCATATCCTAATTCATTGATGTATTTTTTTTCTTTCATTAGGAATATTTGGATACCTTAACAAAAAGGCAACTTATGGACATAATCAAAATTACAAATAATCAAGGCATGGGCTCCTTGAAAAGCATTAAAGATGCTTTGGCTGCCGCACTCCCTGATGATTCTGACCCTGAACCGCACCCATCTGGAGGCAACTCACCTCCCTGGTGCAAGTGTGGGAATTGTATTGAGATGCCGACGTTGATCAAAAACAAGTTTTGCCAAAGAAAAAACTGTGTTCGAATTATGCACTATTTACCCAATATTACCTGAATAGAGACAATTTGCATATGAATATTAAAGCAAGGTGTGATGTTAGGTGCGAAGACTGGAATTTTGAGCCGAGAAAAGTTCGAAAGGCGGCATATAGACAGTTTACCCTTTGGAAGTATGGGAAACTTACAAAGGGCGACAGAAGAGTTGTCCCCTCCTGTGCAGTATTGAAAGTTAGAGCTGCATTCCCAGCTCCAGATGGAATATATATGGGTTTTAAACCAAATTGAAACCCAGATCCAATCACTTGATTATTTTATTCACTACTTTCATAAAGAATAATAACATTTGTGCTCTTTTGTTTCATTTTTTGCAATGTTGTGTTTGCCATCACTACATTCTTGAAAGAATAATGAATTAAAGACTTTGAAATTTTGATCCAAAGACTCCTTCCAATGAATTTTTTGCCAATTATTTTCCATATTCAAGTTTTGATTTTTACCTGCAAAACATTGACACTTCAATATTATGTGGGATCATATCCTATTCAATCCTAGTTGTGTTTTCCAAAGATTTCTGAAAATGTAGTTTGTCTTTTTCTTCTTTCCTCTTTTTTATTTTAACTTTAGTTTTTTAGGGGGGGATAGATAGTAACAATTTTTATAACTGTGAGTAGTATTTTTTAACCACAAATTTAATGACTTTTAAGCATAACCTAAGCATTCAGGCTTTCACAAAACATACATATAGTTGTAATTTTGTTTATCATATTTTATTTAGGACAAGTCTTTGATATTGGCATTGTGTTTTTTTTATTTTACTTATTTTTTTTTTACTTATATTATTATTTTAAAAGCAAGCGGTTACAAAAACATCAACTTATCATTTGAAAATACCTACCAAAATACAGAAAACCGTCGATCAAGAAAGCGAAAAATTATATGGTTCAACCCCCCGTGCAACAAAAACGTCTCAACAAATGTAGGGAAAACCTTCCTAAAAACTCATTGATAAACATTTTACAAAAGCAAATAAACTATATTCAGTTTTCAACAAAAACAATGTCAAAGTGAGCTACTCTTGTACCGAAAACGTCCGGTCTATTATAAACTCTCACAATAAAAAGATTTTATCGAAACCTGAAGACAATAACCAACATTGCAACTGTCGTAATAAAAATGCATGTCCGTTACAAAACAAATGCAAAACCAAATCCATTGTATATGAATGCGAAGTTACAGCACCTAACCATGAAAAGAAATCATACATTGGCCTTACCGAAAGAGAATTCAAGCAGCGATATAATGAACACAAGCAATCTATCAACTCCGATTTCTCCCATATTATAGTATTGCATATGGTATCGAAAGATTTTTGGACTTTTTATTTATTTTTTTTGTTGGAGATATTTGGAAATATCTAAGGTTAGAGATTACGGGGATCTTTTTGAGTGATTTTCTTCTCAGAGTATTGTATATTTAAGTCCTAACATTTTACTCCTAGTGTAGGCTTGTATGGCAGAATGGAAGCAAACGATACGTTTACAGCAGACAGGTTTCCATGCCAACTACTTTACCGGGGCTAAATTTTTCAATAAAGTAAAATTCTCACCCAGTCAATTTCAGGGGAATATTGTATAAAAACTTTTTTTTCAACGGGAAGGGGGGATGACGAGGATCTAAACCGTCAAAGTGCAAACGATTCCAGTTCCAATATTAAGACTCCTGACACCTTTTTGCTCTTTTCCCGGAGATATTGGCTAAGATATTACTAGAATTAATAAATGAACCAGAAAAAGGCGCGAAGCTTACTAGCTATTCGATATTTTTTCGACCGTTTTCTGTTTTCAAGTGGGATCTTAGACTGGGAACCAAAATCTTATGCACTTTGATGGTAAATATTCTATACGTCGCCATATGTTTTGAGGGTAATGTGATTAAAATTTTCCTAGCTTTTCAATAACCGAAACTTCTCATTTAGCCTGGGAATCCATGCTATGATTTCTTCTTTGATAAACTGATGGCGAAATGTATAGCATGGTACGGGCTGAGAGTTTGAATTTCTCAGATCCTAATAACGGTTGAAAACATAGCCAATCAAATTTTGTTATTCTTTTACTGGTCGCAACCTTAGAAATTTGGTTTTTATTTTAGTAAGTGAGAACAGCGCTAAATTCGAATTTCCCACTGTAAAAAATGTGAGTCCAATATTGGACTCACAGCTCGAACCCGTCTTGTATACATCAAATTATAAAAAAACACACGACGGGTCTCCTGTCTACTTCTCATTGGGCTCTTCCAGAAAATGTTCGTACACCACGAGTGGAGTATATATTTCCCGGAGGGTAGTAAGATTCATCAAATTTTGCCTTGTCCGGGTTGGGGGGGGGTAATTTTTCTCTGTCCGGGGGTAATTTCGGTTGTTTGGAGGGTCAGCTGATGCTTGTCCGGGGGATCAAAAGTCACTTTATCCGGGGGTAAATCACTGAAAATTGTTATCCACTATCTCCATCGTATAATTTTTTTCTAGAAGAGCCCATTATACCAACCAGAACTTCAATTAGTGAAATTTAGGCTTTGAGGAGAGAAAAGGTTTTCTAAAAATGAGTCGGGAGGGGGGACGAGACTAAATGGGGGTAAACGAGGCTTACTGCTCACTGACCTGATACTAAATAGTTCTGGAAGACTGTCATGTATGGGATGAATTTCCATTGTAAATTTTAGTTTGCAAGGGGTCGATCTGATTTGATGCTTAAGGTAAAAAATCGAAATGGAGTATAGAAAATGCACTCTCAATTAGTCAAAATTTCTGTTACTGACAATGATGTAAAAGATATAACACAAAAATATTGATACAAATATTACATTAAATTATTATCCTATATGTTGACATACACGTATATTCCTATGATGACAGATTCGACTGGAAATGATAAAAGGCAGTTATCAATTTTAAAACAAAAGCACACACATCCGCAAAAGATAACTACATAACAAATGATGTTGCATTGCTTATAGGCAACAATAATTGAAAACGAGGCCAGAAATGCTTTTATGCATCTCAAGAAGAGTGTATTAATAGCACATATTAATAGCAATTTAAAATTATTTCTTTAGGGAAGTATCCATATTTATTCTCATGCGAAACTTTCTAAGATTTTGGTATTAAGGTGACATCCGTTTATTGGTAAAAAAAGCTAAAAGATCAAAAACTATAAATCACGATTGTTTGTCTAGTCGAGATACATGACCGGCAACTAAGTCAGTAGTCTTAGGAGGTTGACCTCCAAGAGTTGGCGAGATAGACTTTGGATCCCTTGGTCGTACAGGTTAAGGGGTTCGAGCCAGAGTTTCTTTGTGGTCAATTCGACGTTTGACGATTTTTGACAATAAAACATGGAGGTATGGATATGTTTTTGGCTGTTTCAAAGGCTGACGTGCGAACTTTCTGGAACGTTTGTTGTATTTGCGTTGCCAGACTTGGGTGCCTTTTTTCGAAATCAAAGGCTTTCTAAAAAGATGCATGTTATGATCGATCGCTGCAAGGTGCATCCTGTCAGAATAATACTGGTAGTCAAAAGACATGCGCTTGGGTGCGTATTTCAGTAGCTCTCCAGATCACCGGTATGCCTGGAAAGAAAATTTAGAAACAACTTCATTATTCAAAAATCAATGCATAGTATCCTCCTGGGTTTGTCCCCCCACCGATTTTTTTACATCTCCCCCTCTTTTTCCCCCCTCTGACTTTTCAATTTTTTAGTCAATTTTTGCTCCCCCCCAGAAAATTCTGAAAATTTCAGTTCCCCCAATATACCCATATAAATATGAAATTTCAACCTGACACAAAGGAAAAATTTTATGCTAGAAAAGGAATACAAAAATAGAATAAAACAAAAAAGTAAAACGGGAATCACTTTAAAATTAGCAAAGACAAGAAGGATTAGCTAATTTTTCAATCATGATCTAATCACATGATCTAATGTGGACTGACCTTGGTTGCTGAGTTAAAGTTGAAGTCATTTCACACTTCCCCCCACCAAATTTGCCAACTATCGATGCCCCCCTCTTTTCTTTCCCCCTTTACTATTCAAATTTTCAATTCCCCCCTCACCCTTTAAAAATTGGATTCCCCCCCCCCTTTATAAGGACACTATGCAATGTCTCATGAAATACAATCAACGACAGAGTTATCCCACCAGACAAAAGGTTGTTTAATAATGGAACAAAAAAGGTCAACTCAGATATGCTATCCACTGTTTATGCTACTGCAGATGTAAATTAAATAGATGCTAGAATGGGAAAAACTTACCGAAATCTTGTATAGTACTGTAGACTCTCCATCAGCACGTTGCACAAATTTTCCATGGATTTAGAGCTTTTCGAAAGAGGGGTCTTCGTTTCTTCGTCTAATTCTCCGTGCATGCATTTTCCTTCAGCCCATTCATGCTCTCCACAAACATGATGAGCAACCCCTATCCAAGTGTCCTGTGAGGAGAAATGAAATACTTTATCATATGAAGTAAAAATTAACTGGGATCTACATTACATTAGCCCCCTAAACAAATTTCTAATCAGACACTTTTCCCAAAAATTATTTTTGAAAACATTATACTTCTCAAAATCAAAACTATCTAATGGGAAAGTAGTCACTCAGCTCGCTTAGTGTCCTCCCAGGGGCATGGCTATTTCATTTTTGGTATGGAGGAAGGACCCAGAAAAACACTATGGCTCGACATCACTCTGAATTACTTGGTAGTGTTGGACAGTATTCTATGAATTATATTCTATTTCAAAAATCCAAAATTTACCTTAACCCTATTAGCCCCAGGGGCGGTAGAATCTACCACGCTGGAGTTCTTTATATCTCGAAGAAAATTCTTTTAAACGACGTGAAACTTTCTGACTTTTAATAAAACTTTATCAAGAGTACTTGTGCAAAATTTTAGGTTCATAGGTTGTCCAGGTCAGGTTTTATGAATTTATTGCGAAACATGACATAAAACCCAGCTAGAATCGCTTAAAACTCAAAAGTTTTTAAGTGCTGATAACTTCTAAACTATGTATTCAATCATTTTCAAATTTTGACACGTGGTAGGCATTAATAATAGAAATTTAAAAAATCAAAAAGAGTTCTTTGAAAAAGATGACATCATCATTTAAGACGTCATCGAATTTTAAAAATTTTACTCATTTTCATAATCGATTTTAAGAAAAATCTTTATGGAAATTGCAAAGCCGGCAATTATGTTAAAGAACAGCTTTTTACCTTTCAGAATCTTCAAACAGAATCTAAATATCTTCATTTGTTCGACTGTAATAGACACTTTAGTAAACCATATATTTGGGCTTTTTTCCGACAGGTGGAAATTCTGTGATGACGTCAGCGGTTTTTGAATGACGTTTTCTTCATTCTCCTTGGCTTTACAGATTTTTGCAAGGGCTTTTCTGAGTGATTCTGATTTGTGCCACACGTCTAGTGAGTGGAGTAGTTTAGCATAAGCTTCCGGGTAGGTCTTTTGCAAGTCTTTTAGTGCTTTAATTATTGTTGTCGAGGCATCTGTTGTTAACTCAGCAATATCGATAACACCTTTCAGTCGTGTCAAAAGTCTATAATTAGTCCTTCTTTTTCCATTCGGGTCGAAATACCTTTGGTCTCACGTTGGTCGAGTACCTCAAGATCAACAATCATTTTTGACAAGGACTGAATATAAGTGCAATATTGGGCACAATGCCCTGGCGAGTCACTCCGGTCGTCACCACTTAGAGTTACATCATTATACAGCGAAAGGATCTTCTTCGATTCAGCCATCAGTTCTTCCCAAAAACTTTTGATTTCTGGGGAGACAAATAAACTTTGATTTTGAAAAAAGGTTGACTTGATGGAATCACAAGATTTAAGGCTTTACATAAATGATGAAATTTGAGCCAATTGTTTCCAGTAACAGGAACTGAACTAGTAACCAAAATGTTATTCAAATAAACAGGTGTGGTGTGTCTTCTGTCAACTATCTCAGATGAGCACCAACGACCAATATGACCAGATGGACAAATCAATTTTAACGTTTTGACAGCTCCACTGCGATGCCATTCAAACTGCAGCTTTTCATTGCACTGTTTGCATTTGTCAACTTTTAATTCAAGCAACATTTCAAGTGAGACGATAACACGTTCCCTCTCTATCAATTTGGATTCTGGTGATTCAACAGAGCACATGTTCTTGTGTAAATTGATTAGCTTTCCCTTGTCAAACTCATCAAAGTGAGATTCCAACGGGAGCTCTGAATAGAATAAGAATAGATTATTTCCAAAAAGATAATGCTATTATAGGTCTGATGACACAACATGGTCACATAGTGGATTAAAAGGGTTCCAACCCCCCTCTCAAGAGTATGACCCCCCTACTTTTGCTCAAACCCCCTCTGAAAAAGGGAAATCTCCAAACCCCCTCCATTATCCTCGAGATTTAGAAGAATACTGTTACTGCCCCTAAAGGAACATTTTACCCTTCTGTATAAAAGAGGAACTTTGAATAATCATCTGCTCCAAATTTCATTGAGATATGTTTAACTAACATAATTTTTCTTAAAGCCTTACATTATCTAGGTGGGTACCTGAGGATAGCATTGAATATTGGAAATCAAAAAATATATAAAAATATTCATACCGATGATGTTTGACTCGTTTACAGTACCAAAAGACATATCCACTGGTTCCAAAATTGTACCATCTGGTTCAACTGGATCGACAGTAGAGTGCTTTAAATCGTTAGAGTTTACAATATTATTTCCATTTGTTTCGGGAGCGTCATAGTCAATCAATCTGTCTTTGATTAGTGAGATATTAAAATCAACATCATCTTCTTCATCACCATCATCGTGGCTATGGTATAAATACAAATCATAGTTTAACTCTTGTTGAATACAATAATTCCACTTTAAGCTCAATATCTACTTTAAAAGCAATTTTGTTAAAAATGTAGTGCAAATAGACGCAAATGTACCTCTTTCAAGAGTGAAAAATGTTCTCAATTTTGTTACTATAGGTAATGAATAACTCCTTGAAAGTGTGGACACCCTGGTTATGAGATGGGTTGCATCATATTATTTTGAAAGGGGGAAGGAACCTAGGGTGGAGGATTTTTCTAAACTATAGGGGGTTAGTGACCCCCTTCCGAATGCCATGGTCCAATAAATATTTGTTTTCATAAATCTGTTAGCATAAATTTGTTAGAATTACTTTCACAATTAATAATTGAAACTAGAATGCCAAATTGAATACACGATTAGGTAAAAGGTAAAACATACGTAATATATTCAATTTGTTCGGTGTCGGATTCTTCTTCTTCACTTGAACTTTCTGATTCAGATTCTGCGTCTGTGTCAGTTTCCTTAACATAATCATCATCATCAGTTCCATAAAAGTCATCACTGATTTGTCCTTCGTCGTGTGTTGACAAGTTTAATGCAGTTAATGTTCTTTCGGCAGTTCACTGTCAGCAGTTCTACAAATTGTAAATGTGTAAAAATCAAGTCTACTGATTAATTTTACAAACAGGGACATTAATTTAATAAAACCCTGTCTGGAAGAAAACTTTGGCCCAGAATTCATACCCTCTAAACTTTAAAAAAAAAGATTTGCTAAAGAAAATTTATTTTAAAGAGGGTTATACTCACAGATGACTGTTTTCCATACTTTTACCCATTGGTGTAGAGATCATTTGATCATCAAACATTACTATAAAAAATCAGGGTACAGGTTATATCCATTCTTTAGTTTCATCAGATTTAAATTTGGTTTTTCCTAACTTTAGGTCATATTTTCATTATTGTCATATTACATCCGTCAGGGTAGTTAGGGAGTAAAAGCACTGTGAACCTCTGAAGAATCATACAGTTGTTAGCACTTGTGTGCTTAGTCTGTCAGTGACATTTCATACCTTGATCATGTGGAGTACAATCCAAGGCTTCGTGAGGTGCAACATTGAACTGAAAGCAACAAAATAAAAAAAGGTTTTACAAAAGGCAAAAAACATTGAAACCTTGATACTGTTAGATATATGTTTCAAAAAGTCATCAACATACAACCGCACTTTACAAAAATGAACTCAAGTTTTATTTACGAAGTTAGGATGATGAAAACAAAACCAGGACTCTAATTTTGCTTCTTTAAAAAAAGAGGCAATCAAGATCTAGTTGGTCCTGGTTTTATATCAAGAATAAAGAGTAAATGAGGTCATAAAAAATTTATTTAACTGATATGGTACTTGAGTACATAATATATACAAATTTATTAATCACAGCCAGTTTTAAAAAATTGAGAGAGAGCATATCTAAGCCGCAAGATTCACAGTATTAAAAATGCCTACAATCTTCCACTTCAAAACAAATGGGAAAATTCAATAATCAGTATATACGTCTGGTCATTAAAATACAAAAATAAATCAAAACAAAAATGGTAGAGTAGAGCTGCGAGCAGAACTGTTTTGAAATTTTGCTGCTTCGATTGGCCAGTCATTTGATTGCAATGTAAGTTTCCCTCCAAGGGGGGGGGGGTACTTGGGCAAAATGGGTTACAACAGCAGGGATGCGAGGCTGGTCAGGTTGCCTTTTTGGACCTACCCCGGTGGGGTGGAGGTCCTTTAAATTAACCCATGTTCGTTCGTTCGTTAGTTAGTTAGTTAGTGTGTTAGTTACCAGCTTTTCTCGAGATTGGCTCGTTAGTTTTTTCTGATTTTTGGCACAAAGGTGCATGACCATAAACCCTCGAATGTGACGGAGCCCGATTTTCTAAAAAAAAATTTTTTGGGCAAATTTAGGCCAAAAAACGGCTTAAAAACGGGTATTTTGGACTTTGTGAAAAATTGGATCATTAATTTTTTCTGATTTTTAGCATGAAAGTAGGGTACAATCATAGTTAAAGGATGGCTCAAGCAGATTTTTGCAAAAAAAATTTTTTATACATCAATGTTCTTAGCCATATTATTAATATTATTTTTATTAATTTTTTTACGATGAAAATGTCACGGTGGAGGCTAATGATTTGAGTTTTCTGTAAACACTTATTATTTTTTTGGCTGAAGAACGAATCTTTATCTATAAGAATCACTATTTATGAGCATATATCAATGTTATTAGCCAAATTGTTTTTTTATTATTATTTTTTCTAACAGAAGAAAATGTCACGGTAGAGTGCGACGGTTTGAGTTTTCTGGAAACCTTATTTATTAAGCTGTGCATTTTTCTGATAGTGGTTTTCATAAAGAAAAGCGCTTAATAGCTTTTTTATTTCTTTTTCAAAAATCTTTTTCAATAGTGTTGATAGTTTCTCTCAATAGATATGCTTTCATTTTCTTAATTTTTTTGTATTTTGACCAGTCATGTCTTATGTGTTTCACTGTTTCAATGTTCACTGATTAGTTTGATAACCAGGTAGGTCCATAAAAGTATCGCTTGTTTAATTTAAGTCCCTCGTAGGGTGCCTTTTTTGGAAAGTTTTGGAAAAAAAGTAGTAAATTTTGAGAAAAATTTTAAATTTTAGATCACATTTAGGGTCAATTTTTTCGCAAACTTCAGTAAAATTTTTGGAAAAACAAATCCCACGTAGGATCCGTCTCCCAAACCTCAGCATACCAGAGCACCCCGTCGTCGGTCGGCAAGGGTAGTGCCCCGAGTTTCCCACCACTGATGCAATAATAATTGAGAACGAAAAGGTTGGGGAATATCGATTAGTTATGATTTATTGATTATAATCATCCCTGATTAAATTTGATGATCCATTTTATTCATTGTATTACAACACACCGTCTGGGTGTATATAAATAAATGGGATAAAAGCAATTGTCACTTACTCTGTAATTTTTTTGCAAGAATCAGTGACAGAAAGAGAATCTTCTGCCTCAGCAGCAAATTCAAAATTGATACCATCATCTCCCACATCGTCATCAGGCTCAGTCAAACCACCAGTTACATCTATCGTTGACTCTTGTTTTTGTTCATCCTCTTGTTCAATAACCTCTGCTATAATTTCATCTCCAGTTTCAGTCAGACTCGTATCACTTGAAGAGCTACCACTACTGCTACCACCACCACGAGACAAAAGAAAATTTGCAAATACATTGTGTGTCTTCTTGGCATATCCAAGTTCATTTTTCTTCCTCATCCAGATTTGAAACGTTATTTGTTTTAAACATATATTAGGCATGATTCTATACTTCTAAAATTTCAAATTAAACAGATCTTACAGCATTGTAAAAGTTTATACCTATTTACTAGACACTCCAAGTTTCACCCTTACATTGCATATCTAGCTGTATCTCGAGCATCACTGAAAAATATACCCTGAAACTTTCTACACTTATAGTTGAATAATAACAAAAAGTATTTCAGCCAATATTAACACTGCTAAGCGACAAAATGAGATTTTATTAAGATTCAAGAAACATTGTAAAATTTGTCGAAGAAAATTTCGTTCCGCCATTGCTCACCAAAAACACTTTTGCGCAAGACTAGCGCCCGATCTTCTTTCTTCGCGCAGAAGAGGCGGAACTCGCCCTCGAGTACTTTTGCATTTTGCAGGAAAAAAGTAAACGGGTATTCTTGGCTAGAAAATTTAACTGCAGTATTGGATTATCCCTTTAAACAATTTTTTTGATGTTATATTTTTGATATTTTGATTTTTTATGATCATATATTTCATATCTAGAGAAAAAGAAAAAAATGTTAGCAAACCAAAATGCCATGATTACTATTCATTTCTCATTAACCTCATTTCACTCAAGAAGGATATAAATATTTTAACCTAAATCAGTTACGGATGAAGACTTGTCTAAAATAAAGCTGTTTGTGACATTCTCAAAATAGAATGGGCTATTCCAAAAAAAAAACCATACCATGGGTATTGACGAACTTTTCGAAAGTGAATTAACCGGTGCCAAAGATTTGACAAACCCCCTGGAAAAACGGTTGAAACGCAATCAATGCCCTGGAAAAATTTTCGTGAAATTCGGTTTACGGTCGTTTTCAAGATATTGATTACATTTTAATACAGTCCTACCCCCCGGAAAACGCAATTTCCAAGGCGTCAGTAACATCTCTATAAAATCAAAAATATTGCCAAAATAAAGTCATCGAACCCCCTGGAAAGTAGCTTTGCAATAATCCATAATTGGTGTTTACCCCTTGGAAAATCAAAACCTATCTTGTGAACATGTCGCGAAGCCTCGTGGAAGGCATGTCTCGCTTTTTCATCATGTAACCCGCCATATTCTCTGTTAAAAGGACCGCCCCGATTCACGTATTCACGCGGAAAAAAGGTCAGTTCAGCTTCACGTATTCACAACAGGAAAATCGGTTATTCACGCGCTCACGCAAACCCCTGGGGGAGCCTCGTTAAAAGTAAAAATGAAAGCATATGTAGGACAATGAAGTCTTGCCTATTGTGTTCATTAATTTACCAAAATCTACGTCATATACGTCAACACAACTTCGTCGCAGAAATTGTTAAATTTTCGTCACCGCTAAAATTTAATGACTTATTTATTATTCGCGAAATCTTTCATCATTCTTAGTTCCCACGCAGATGAACCAGAAACAGATCGTTCTGAATACCCTTCAGTTGGTTAAGCGTGCATCTTGCAATACGAGGGTAATTCACGGGTAGGTTCGAGCTCTGGTGGCTGCTACCGAAATCTCATCAACATAGATGATGAATGAGAATGTAGCGCATCTCAACGTTTTCTCAAGGAGTTCGGCGATGGAGATGCACAGTAGTCATCAGCTACCGTGATTCAGCCAGAGTAGGTCTGACTGAGCCCTTACCTGCCCTCGTTTCATGTTTCATCGAGGGATTGCCTGGAGGCAGAGAGAGAGACTTCTCAAAACAATTCGTCATAAAGAAATCTGACGTTACAAAGTTACACTGAAATTTGACGTTACAAAGTTACACTGAAATTTGATGTTTTGCATTTGAATTACACAATCTTTCGCATTCGAAAAGCCGATAATACGCAGGGTAGGAAACGATGCGGCTAGTTCGAAACACGGGTCACGGGTCACGGGTTACTGGGCACGGGGTACGGGGCACGGGGCACGGGGTACGGGGCATACAATTTACAGACCGGAAAAAATATAACGATATCATAACGTATAATTCATAACACGTACTACATAACACATATAATAGTACTAATACTACTAGTATAGTATGTCTGAAACAATTATATACTAATAGTATTATCATGAAAATTTTTAAATAATATGTCACCCACAAATTTTGACAAAATGATATTGAATGACAAAAATATTGTCAAAATCATGAAATATAAGGCCTCTGAAACAATTTACAGCAAAATGTTTTTTCATACTCAATAGGATGCTAATCATGTGACTGGATATAGATTGACATGTTTTAAAACGATTAAATGCAGCAAGATAGTGGTTTTAGAGATATGAGTATAATTACGTCATTTTTATTAAAAGTTCATAATGGTAGGTGGGAAATATTGACACATTTATAAAATACCATCATTTCTACGTTATTATCCATTAAAATTATATCCATACTCAAGGTGATGGAGGGGATATAATGAGATATGATTTAACAATAGCCGTACTATCATTTTCTTGAGAAAGCTCGCTTTTCAGGCGATGGGAATTGTAATATGTATATTACTTACGTATAACATATAACATGCATATAACACTAAAAGTGTATTATTGATAATATAAGCTTATTATATGTATGTAATATGTTGCGGTGTTTTCTGGTCTGCATTATACACGACGCAAACTTCGAAAGCACGGGGAAAGCACGTGGTTAGGTTTTAGCGTTTTAAATAGTCATTACGTGGATAAAATACCTTAAAATGGATTTTTTCGATAATTCTTAGTGTTTTTAAAACATTTTCTGTTTGAATTACTTTGATCTGAGCTGTCCCGTCACCCCGTGACCCGTGACCCGTGTTTCGAACTAGCCGCAAACGAAGCTGAGCGTGGGTGGTGCCAGCAATTCACCTAGAATATCAAACAAGGTTACCGTATTTCCTCTATTTAGCAACCTTGAATTAGCACAATAATTCAACAATAATCAACAGAGATAATGCACTGGGACCAGAATAAACAAAATATCAGTTATTAGTTTGTTGTGGACGCTGTCTGGGCCCATAATCTGTTAAAGTTTTTATCAGAACGTAAACGTCTCTTCAGGAAGAAAACATAACAAGAACTACTCTACAAGAGAAAAAAGATAGTATCGAGCGTAAAAAATGCTCTCAAACATAATAGCGCATATTACGCGACAGTGAACTCATTAAATATTTAACAAAAAGCATAATGCATATTGGACCTACCTAATGATAAATATAGAATGGAAATAAAAAACGAAGTAAAATAAGAAATGACTGAAAAAAATAAAATGGTCATCAAAATTCGACAAAAATACCAGAAATAGTTTATTAGCAAATCGGACTCCGTAACATTTTAGGTATTGCCATTTTGCATCATTGTGCAAAATATCAGAAAAATCTAATGAGCCAACCCCGAGAAAAGCTCACATCAGATGGACGGACGGACGGAAAGGAAGGATGGAAAGGAAGGAAGGAAGGAAGGAAGAACACAGGTTAATCTAAAGGACCTCCGAGGCAGGTCCAAAAAAGATTTTTGCAATTTTGTATCAAGGGACAAAAGGGTGGTCTCGATACCAAATATGAGGCATCAAGTTAGCATCTGGTACTCAAAATCCTGCAAAATCACAAAAAAAAATTTCAATTTCTCTTTACTTATCCAATTTGTAAGAAAATGCCAGAAAATAACTTTTCAATCAGATAAATATCGTACTCTATCCGCCATTTTGAAATTATAGCAGTCAATAGACCGAAAAATTGAAAACGTCTTATTGCCCTACTATGAAATTATGACATCACTAAATATGGTAGTTATGTAAACTTTTTTGATAGTTTTCAATTCATACCCATAAGTTTGACAAGTGTTTCAAATTTCGAGTTTGAATTATGTCACACTTAAGTTTCGGTCACTTTTCGGTACCTATATCATCCTTAATAAGATTTTAAGCAAAGTCGCCAAATTTCATTTCAAAATGATCACCAGAAATCGGCTAAAAAACTAAGAATTAAAGGGTGGTATACCTATTTTGAGGGGGAAAATCAACTTAAAACAGGATACTTAACGTTGGTGTGTCATTTTTCAATGACAAGATTAGGATTGTACCCGGGTACTAAAGGGTGGTATACCTATTTTAAGGGGTAAGTGCTGGTCTCAGATAAATTTTAAGAAAGCAAAAAGTACAACTTTCGGCACTGGTCCCCTCGTCCCATCAACTGCAAAATTAAATTCCCCCAAAAATTCCATTATGAAACTCTAAACTGAAATCTGATTTTGCGAAAATTCCTTCCTGCAAAACTTTCTTCTCTTAAAGGTATAAGGTACTACCAAAACTTATAAGTTTGTTGAGTCTGTCTGCTGCAAGACATCAATAATCGAAGAGTCTGTCGGTTGGGTTTGCTTTCCAGTTTACAAGACATCAATCCTGAAAGAGTCTGTCGGTTGGGTTTGTTTTCTAGTTTGCATGACATCAATCCATAAAGAGTCTGTCGGTTGGGTTTGTTTTTCAGTTTGCAAGACGCCAATCGTAGATAAAGAAAAGGAATAACGGCATATAGATTGAAAAAAAGCTCAAAAACTATTACATCTACAGGGCTGCAAATAAGCGTCAGTCATCAGTCAATGTCTGAATGATTTTGTAAAGGATAAATGAAAAATAACAATGGCAAAAAGCAAAATATTGCTTTTTTGCTAAAAAAGACGGTTTTAAAAAATTACAAGCGTAAGTACTTCTCCTGGATGACCCCCTCCCCCTCTCGAGCGTACGTACTTTTTTGAATGGTCCCCTAGTTGAAATTTTGCATGTAAAGTAATTGAAATGTCTCATTAAAATCAAATGAATTGGAGGGCCTACCATGGTTGCGTCCGACAGAGAAAATTAAAAAAAATAGGGATGCTTAGATTGGCTAAAACCCTTCTGATTTTAAAAATGTTTGAAGATAACTTCCTGACTTTCCTTGAGTTAAAAGTTGTGAAAGTTCCACCTCAATGATTTAAGTCCCAACATTCTATATCCAAATACGCTTCCAAAAAATGTATAATTTGTTATGATTTAAGGGCTGAACTTGGGGGCGAAAACGAAAAGTAGATTTTTAATAATTTGGGACATGCATTTAGTTACCCGAGAATGGGCAAAATGGACCAACTTTGGAGGGCTGGAACTTTTGATCCAAGAAAGATATGAAAAATCTGAATACATATTTGAAATCAAAGAAGTTTGAAGTTTTAGAAAAACGTAAATTGAAGATTTTTATTCTTGTAGATAAAATTTTCATTTTCCATCTTCATTTTCAAAGTTTTTAAAAGATTTTAAAGCCTTAAAGTAGTCTGTTCAGAATTATCTTTCCAACGAGGTATTAATTTTCTTATTACTATATATCTTTTCTCCTTCAAGAGCAATTTATCAAAATGTGCGGACTGCCAATTTTTTTGGAATAGACTTTAGGGGATAAATGGCAATTTACAGGTTTATATTCTCTAAAATCGGCTTCAATCTTTTGACTAGACAGGAACCTGTCTGCGTATTTTTTTTAAATCTGATGAATACTTGACGGGTCAGAACTGTGAGTCCGATTTTGGCCTCAAAAAAATTACAGTGGGAAATTCGAATTTAGCGCTGTCCTCACTAACTAAAATAAAAACCAAATTTCGGAAGTTGCGCTTTCTTTACGAAAGTGTGACCAGTGAAACAATAACAGGATTTGATTGGCTGTGTTTTCAACCGTTATTAGGATATGGGAAATTCAAACTGTCAGCCCATACCATGCTATATATTTCGCCATCAGTATATAGAATAAGAAATCATAGCATGGATCTCCAGGCTATCTTTTGACTTTCTTATAAAAACGTGTAGAAGCAAAAAAATACTGCACACCTGATGAATGAGTTGCAAAAGAAAAAGGGAAAGTACCACGATCATGATTTTCCTTCTTGCAAAGCGGTCTTTTTTATCTCTCGTTGGAGGTAAAATATCCTCTATCTTTTCTGTAGACAGTTTCTCTTTCGAAACTGCACCAGAATGGACATTTGGAGAACCAGGTCTCCTGAATATTTTGTATCGTGCAGGAGTGTTACCCAGCTTATCTACAGCATATAAAATGAAAGAGGAATGTCCACCAATATAATCTTCAATTAAAAGCACTGTAGTCAAATGTTTGGATTCATTTCTTTGACAGAGGTTGGAAAGTCGAGCATATTGTTAGAAATGGACGAATTCTTCACAACACCTGCTCTTTCGTATTGTTCTAAAGATAACCAAGTGTACGGTTTGTGTTATCAACATGCTCAAAAATCAAAAACACGACGGCGTGATTATGAACGTATGCAAAGGCTTTTAAAGAATGGTGATGTCCATACACCAAAGGAATGTCTTGCTATTAAACTCAGCCCTTTAAATGAGACCGTCCTGCTCAAAGAAAGACCTTGATAGGGCCATAATTTTGATTAGGCTTATCAAAAACAAATTGAAGAGGGTCTCTCGTTTTCCTCTCATGAATTTCTGTAGAGACGGAGATCCAACACATCGTAGAGCTTTTAATAGCATAATGACGGAAGAAGGAATTGAATTTCCATAGTTTTTTATCAAATATTGAACGATGAAATAGAATGCGGCTATTATATTTTGATTTTCCTGACATGTTTCGGGTTTGGTCCGTTCTCAAGGGAAATGATATTTCATAGTTTTTTATCATTAACATTTTTGTGCTTAATTGTGAGGGTGGGTGCCAAATTAATTGATAGCTTTTGAAAAAATCGGTATTTTATCATGACCCTGGCAGCATTTTATTTTGACACCCCTCTTAATAATTTATATTTTGTGAGTTGCAAATTATTTTTATTCCACCTACCAGCACCTACTGCTACGCCTGCAATAAGCAAAAGAGAGTTCAGTGTATTTCAAAAACAATTGGCAGTCCGCACATTTTAATACATAATAATACTCTGGAAGGAATAAGTGCATAATTAAAAATAATACCTCGTCAGAAAGATAATTTTGAGTGGAATAAGTTAAGGTCGTAACATTTTTCTAAAAGTATCTAAAGTAAAGATGAAGAGTGAAGAATGATGAAAAAGTCAGCTTTTTTTGGACGAAAAGTGTTGAACCATCTTGAGGAAATCAATGATGTCAAATTTTCGAATTTGTAGGTTTTTTTCCGTGTTTAAGTCTAGTCAGAGCTTTACACCAAAAATACATTTTCAAATGTAAACAGCGCTTTGAAAATCGAATGTTTTCAAAAAATTTATTCCAGTAAGTATGTTCAATCTGGACAGACTGTTATTTGTCTCTTGATATTTTGTAAATCATTGAAATCTTTTTTCTGAGAGGGGAAAGGAAAAAGAAATATTCTTTTCATGAAACAGAGTAAAATGTATTTTCTTTCTAAGAATTATGATTCATAAACAGGAAACACTTTTTAGTAATTTTTTCTGTATTTTGGATGCTCAAGTTTATTGGGAGGGCATTATTTTGGCCCAGAGTTAAAGCTTCAGTTTTGATTTCTATTCACTTCTTTGTTGTTTACAATTCTTTCTTTTATTCTCCAAAAAGCTTTAGATTTTTTTGGTATTGTCAATGATGATGTTAGTGCAATTTAAGAACGAAGAAGATGGGAAAAAGAAAAAACTGAGCTTTCTTCAGTTTTGAGATGTTTTTGAATTTGAAATGCGTGGTGGAGATCAACTACAATAAACCGAAGGTTAGTTAACTTTTATTAAATGTGGATTCTTGATATTATTCATGTCGCAGATGACAAGAGCAAGAGTCACTGTCAACTAATTAAGGAGTGCCACCTCAAAATTGGTCAAAATTCATGGAGAATCCAGCCTGACTCATTATTATTTGCTGGAGAATCTTAAACCTCCTTTACTCACCTCGTTTTAGATATTTAATTTCCCTACAAATGAGCTAAGGGTTTTTCATTTTTTAATATCCCTGTTCCGGCAGAAAGTAGATTAAAATGCTATGTCATGTTATGGTCTAAAGAAAATGGAAGTAAAAGATGGGTATTTATGCTAACCATCCCTGTCTCACTGAAATCTTCTTTATCTCTAAGGAATGATGACACAAACCTTGGTTTATATTAGACTTATTTATACTCTTTCCTTTCCTTTTTCAGGATGTAGAAAAAATTGATTTCAAGATGGTTTTGAAGTCACTTTTTTCTGGATTTTTTATGTCTGAGCAACAGAAAGTTCAAAATATATAAATTGCATTATGTATCAAAAAGTCACCTTGTTTTGTTTTTCTAAATCAGATATCTAGTCCTTCTACGTTAGATACATCCCTGTCCTATAAATGACTTATAAAATACTTTTACAAGAAGTATAAATTAAATTTCTTTCCTTTCATTTTTTGCAAGTTCCTTGATTTTTGAAGTTCGTTTTTGGACATTTTACCTGTTTTTTCTTCCGCGCCTCTTTCCTAAAGAAAAATGACTTTTTTCTACGCCAATCAGATTCCGCGTCTTTTTCTCGATTAGCCAATCACAGTGGCTTGTAGAGGGCATTACGAAATTCTGTGCCTGGTCTGTAATTTTGATGTTTCCTCGAATCCAATGAATTTCCTTTAGCAGAGTATCGGGTCCCACTAAACCTCAAAAGGCTATTTAAGATTTTCTTGAAAGCCAGATAAATTGCGGACCGAAATGTGGGTCGGGACTACTTTGTCATGTTCCCTATATCGAATAACAGGAGATGAAAGTCTGGACTTCGAAATTTCCTTGGACAAAATAACTTCCTGAAGAAAATATTTAAGCCATAGAATTAGCCCCGACCCTAGATCAGGTGCCCCTATGTGCAGGTCACCCTAAACAGTTACTTTTTACCCTTATCTCTCGGCCGAGTCGTTGCATTTTTTGATACACAGCAATTTCGGGACCTTACTTTAGTGGTCGTGTACTCGCGGTTTTTGACAGTTTTAACAAAAGAGTTTGCCCTACTTCAGTTAAAATGTTATATTTTCACATTAAATCCAATTCCACAATATTCTGAACTTGTTTATACGTTTAAACTCGAGCTCAATACTCTTGAATATGGAAATCGCAAAATTTGATACATTTTACAGACCAGCAAATTCGCCCTCATTGACGCACTCAATATAGTTTCAGCTCGAAATTCAAGCTCTAGAGTGAGGACCTGTAAACAACACTAAACATTTTCAGCTTACACTAAGGAAAACCCTCTAAATTGAATATTGGAGATGCTTTCATGTAGGCTTGCTTGTAATCTTTTTGTTCCTCTTCTTCAAAACCTTTCATGTCAAAACTGTGTTTTACTAGCAAATGGTTGCCACGGTGACCCTTGTACCTGTATGGACGGTGGCCACATTTCTTTTCAAAACGACATTCGAAGCATTCTTTAGAGTAAATGGCTATGAAATGTTTACACGCCTCATTGCACATGGTCATATATGAACCCTGACTATCTTCTTTCCTCAAAATATTTTAATCCTTCCATGCTATGCAATACATACTTTTTACAATGTTCTTAAAACTTTTCCAGAATCGATTCTTTTTATTGACATTGCATCAATCTCCTCTGGAATAGCATGACCTGTAAATCAAAAGAATACAGATCTATTGATGAAGTCCAAATTCCACGACAGATAAACCCAAAATAAACTAGCAAAAACAATCCAAGGAAAAAAGAATAATACGGCAAAACCAATGGTAAAAATCAAATGATGGAAATAGTCCAAAGCAAACACTTGAATAACCCATCATGTCATGCACCTTAATAACTATCTCCATCCGACATACAAAGTATAAAAGACAAATCCAATAAAATGACAAATCCGGTACCAATATCGTAAGTAGCTCAGTTTCATAGACAGACTTTAAAAGCAATAGAAAAATGAAAAAACCTCCAAAAAGTATGGGCAACAATGTCTTTGTGGTATTCGGTTGTTTTGTCATCGACCAACGTGGTACATGGGACACATTGGTATTGCAATTTCCGTTGTAAAACATCAACCCCAATGGAGACTGGTTTAACAAAATTACTAATGTTTACTTTCATTTTTTAAGCGACAATCAGAAATATTTATTCACCAATAGTAAAAACGAAGAATCTCACCTCTGAGTATAATAATAGCGAGATTATGTATCGGCGATATTCTACGGCTACGGTTGCGGGGCTGCCTGTACGGGTCGTCAACAAAGGCGACATGTCGTTGTCTACTTTGCTCTGTACGGGAAAAACACCAAAAGACCCTATAAGCAAAGTCGACATAATGCCATACGTCAAATATCGAACTTGCTTTCACCCGCCATTACTTGCCTTACTCGCTGCTTTAGCCGTAGCCGTAGAGAATTCCAGATACATAATCTCGCTAATACTGCACTCACTACCGTTGACCATTGCGCCATTTTCTTTAAGGAATCATGCTTTTTGTGTCTGGGTACAAAGTTTGAAAAATATGGAACGCCAGAATTATATTGGGTAAGGGCCGATTGGATAATTCATCGGATAATTTATCGAATGGTTTATTGCATCGAATTTTTTATCGAATGATTTATCGTATCGAATTTTTTATCGAATAATTTATCGCATTGAATATTTTATCGCATCGAATAATTTGTAAATGATTTATCGCATAATCAAAATTTTTATCGAGTGTTTTATCGCATCGAATGATTTATCGAATAATTTATCGCATCGAAAGAGTTTATCGAATATTTTATCGCATAATCAAATATTTTATCACATAAGGCAGCTACAGCGTTCCATAGAAAAATTCCAACAACGAGGTAATACATCTGAAATTAATGATTATACCTTCTTACATAACTTTTGCTACATTCTTTAACCTTATACCCCTGGAGAGTGGAAAATAACAATTATTTTCATGGGAAATTACAGGGTCTGAAAAAACACAGGTGGTCCCACAGTTTTATTCAAATTTTATCAGAATTTGTCATTGTCAAAAAAGCAACAAGTAATAATTTGTTATGGAAAAGAAGTTGTAGTAAGTTAGAACAATAATTTTGGTTGAAAATTGTCTGATATATTGGATCATCAAAATGAGGATAAAAATGTTTGTATGCATGAAACTGTCAGTGTGAAACAATAATTTCCATTACTTCGAATATGATACCTGTTCTCCTGAAAAGAATAGCCGAAAAATCGAAACCTGTTGCTAGCTAAATTCAGTATAGCTAGAATATTCAACACAGATTAAAAGCATTATACCATGAATTTCTACAAGAAGGTAGGGATTTTTCACAAGAACTAAATAATACTTTGAACTGCTATATGTTAATTTGCATACCCTCCGAATTATTTGACAATTTTATTGAGTTTTTAAGAGTTTTCCTTTCCTTCAGATTATTGATTAAGTACATGATGGAAAAAACCCCTACCTGTATTGCTGTCCGCAACAGGCGTAGTAAATAAATAAATAAACTAGTTTCCTATAATATTTTAATTATTATTAATTATTTGAAATACATGGTAAAAGGACAGCAACACCCAGACAAAAGAGTACATGTGAATGTTCCGGACAATTTGTAAGGTGAAAGTTGACACTGTGCATGTAACCGTGAGTAATGTGCTGCTAAAATACTGACAATTTCTCCCAGTAATTGGGTCACACAAAGTATACTTCCAGCACAACCATCACAGTGATAGCTCGTCTTATTCTAAATTTGTATTTGCATAGGGCTTCTTTGACAATAGAAGCAGTTTTTTGATATCTGCTTTTTCTCAATCACGCACTCGCTGAACCTTTAGCTCAACTGTATCTGTCCAGCCTCTTTGAACTTTGTAAACGCTTTATTGCTCATTTTTGGAAATGTTTATCAGCCAGAGAGGAAACAGGAAGCTATTAACACCTGTAACCTGTTTCATATTGGCACTTTTAGTCTACCAAGCATCCTTTAATCCAGTTGAGCCAATCCTAAAATGGTTGTGTACACCTATACTAGCACTTGATGACAAGTAGTTGTAAGCAACCATTTGTCGGGGAGCATTGCCAAGATACAGATCGAGAAAGAGTTAAGCCATCACATCAATCTCGGCTGCTTTTGAAATCCACTCCCCTCTTGTGATTTTGGTTTCTTGCAGAAGAAGGCGGGGTATCGTTTGTGTGCGGCTCTTACTAATATATTGGAATACTAGGCCATTGACATTTCACAATTCAACACATTTTTGAATATAGCCCGCAGCATGCCTATTTTAATAATATAACCTTTTCATTAATCTGTAATGCGGATACTGTGTGCTGTTGTTGCTCCTAACTCTCGCATGTCTTCCTTTGGTTCATGGAGCTCCATATGAAGCACAATATTAGTGGAGTCATCACGGACGGTCTTTAATTCATTTTCAATCGGTTGAGGTTTTATTATAATCTTCATTTGTCCATTAAGCGCTCCCTTGAAATGAATGTTAACAGCATCATTGAATTCTTGTACTTGTTTATCACTGCCATACGTTTAGAAATTCCTCAAATAGATGGAGATCCATTAGTTTCCCAAAGTTCAAAGCAGGGAATAGAACATCAGCATCTTTTCGCCAGTACAATTTTCTTTCAGGAAGATGCACTACTTCCATCATATAGAGCAGGGCAAGAAAGTGAACGAATA
This sequence comes from Clytia hemisphaerica, assembly GCF_902728285.1. Lineage (NCBI taxonomy): Eukaryota > Metazoa > Cnidaria > Hydrozoa > Leptothecata > Clytiidae > Clytia > Clytia hemisphaerica. Next base: position 210,820 of record NW_027103559.1, on the reverse strand, counting down.
CCTCAACGCTGAATGGCTCCTCCCAGCCATTTTCTTTAGCAATTCTATTTGTCGCTGGAAGCATTACATTTCTAGTATATTCAAACGGGGAGAAAGTCAAAAAGTACTCATGAAAGGAATCTTGATTCTGAATTGCAGATGCTGTCCTGGGATTATTCTTCCAACCTGTTGTTTTCCACAGCTTTTCCCCTCGTCTTTCTTCACCTCAACCTGGTCAACAGAAGTCTTTTCTTCCTGCTCTCCAACTTCCTCTTCATAATCTAATTCGTTATTTTCTCCATAGACCTTTTTATTTATTCTTCTCAAAAAATGTACGGGAAGACTTGACCTCGTTAAGAACATTTTTGGGAAAAACCTAAAGCCTAATAATATTAGATCCCTAAATCATCAGCAAATAGAAGTTTTTGATGTAGTTTACTAATGGGCAAGAGATTTTGCCGGAGATTTTGTAAAAAACCTTTCTTCGAAAATGCCTAAACCTATTGAGCCATTTCATATTTTCTTAACTGGTGGCGGAGGCGTAGGAAAAAGCCATTTACTTACAACAATCTATCATTCTTTGTCAAAACTTCTAATGTACAGAGGAGGAGAACCCACAAAAGAAAGAATTCTAGTGCTTGCACCAACTGGCGTTGCAGCAATTAACGTAAATGGGACTATCCCTCTCATGTAACTCATATTTTTGCAGAAAACAAACCAGTTGATGCATATAGTATGGAAAAACTCAATGAATTATCAACTGAAAAGCATTCGATTTTTGCACAAGATGCGAAGTTCCGAAGTTCCGAAGCATTTAACAAGCCAAGATGTGAGATTTATTGAAACTGCCAAAGCAAGGGAAACAGGTGGTCTTGTCCGTGTATTAAAATTAAAAGTAGGTGAGCGAATTTTATCATGCAAAAATATTGACATTACTGATAGACTGGTTAACGGTCAAGTTGGAACATTAATGGGATTTAAATATAATTCCAGTAATACCATGTCAGGTGTCTATGTTAAACTTGATGATGTTCTAGCAGGTAAAAAAGGACCTAATTTAGATCATGTGTGTAGAGAAAATGATTGGATATTGATTGAAAGGGCAGAAACCACCTTTAACTCCAGAAAAGAAAAGAATAAGAAAAATAAAAAACCTTCAACGGTTCGAAGGACTCAATTTCCTTTAGTCTTATTTTATGCATGGACAAGTCATAAAGTCCAAGGACTAACACTAACAATCAGCAGTAGTAAGTTTTGATTTATTATCACAAAGATATTTCAATGAAGGTGAAATGTATGTTAGTTTATCCAGAGTGACAAACATAAATGGATTGTTTTTGACAGGTGAATACGATAGAAAAGCTATCCGTGCAAACAAAGAGGCAGGACTTGAATATGAACGTTTACGAAAAGATAGACCCTTGTATAAAGTTGAAAGTTTTTCATCTGCTTTGATTCCAGGCAAACATGTTCAAATTTCACTTCTTAATGTCCGCTCTTTGACGAAACATGCAATTGACATTACAATGTGTAAAACTCTTATGAGTAGTGACTTATTATGTCTTACTGAAACTCAATTGTCACCTTCAAGTGATACAAATGAGATTGATCAAATACTAGGTGATTTCAATATTGAATACAACAACAATTCTGTTAATCGATTCCAAAATACTCTATGTTGTTTTAATTTAATTCTTCAATTCGAATTTTAGAGTGTTATAGAGCAGCAGGTTACACTAGTATCAAATTTTCAAAAGAAACTTTCAGTAATAAACCTATCAAACTTTTAGTGTTGTACAAGCCACCTGATTATTTAAGAAACAGTTTTCGTGAAGAATTGTTGGAACTTACGATGTATGACAATATAGACATTATTGTGGAAGATTTCAACATTGATGCATTAGATCCTGATAACGCATACTTAAGTGTAGTACTTCCTTCATATGAAATGGCAGTGAATGAACCAACTCATCTAGCAGGTGGTCTTGTTGACCATGTTTATTTAAAGAGTAGCTTTAGTGATAAAAAAAGAAGTAAAGTGTTTTGTAAAGGACATTTATTTTTCTGACCACGATGTAGTTTGTTTCACCATATCAAACACAGTTTTTCAGAACTTTTTAAACTACTTAACCAACTTGACAAATATTTTTTATATGGGGATATAGGGGAAAGTGGGGGTGAAGGAGTTGCGAAACTCTAGAGCAATTAAAATGATTTTTGATAAACTGTGACATTCAATGAAGCATGCATGTACTTTGCTGCTGAGATTTGCAACTCCTTCTTACACAACCGTGTGTATGTAACTCTTTCATTTGTTGAAATGTAGAGAAAGCTCATTGAATTTTTTAGACTTGTTCAAATTAATGCTACATGCACTAGCATGCACATGGTTGTGTTCCTTGGGGATCTAATTCAATATGGCTAGTGTAAAGATTTTGTCCTTCATGTCACATGTTTGTTATTGATTTTTTATAAAGAACTCTTTCAGGTCACTATTTAAATAAACTGAGCCTAACCAGTCAAGTATAGTTGTGTATCACTAACAATTTGATCTTCCTGTGATGTGTTGCGAGTGTTGATCTTGTCTCAAAGACTCCGAATGTCCTTAATCAAAATAACAAAATAATATCATTCAAAACAGGGATTTTTCTCACTAACCATACTTTTCTGATTATTTTACGTAGAAATTTGAATTACTTTATACTTTTTTGTATTTTGCATTTTTACAAATTAATAATTATTTAATAAATCGTTTTATACAAAAATGTGAATTGTTTTTATACAGAATTTTTATTTTAAAATGATTACTTCATACATTCTACCTATCAATAAATTCAACTCTTGTTTTTATTTTGGAGAAAACATTATAAAAAAATATCTTGTAATTTTCTTTTTTCTACAGAAATTCAATCGTCGACAATCAATTTTCAAAGTTTCTTCGCCACTGTTTATGCTGATATGATTAGAAATATACACGTTAACGTATCCTAAGCACTCTCTATCACGTTTCACGATTAGATTGAACCATGCAAAGTTTTTTCGTCATGACTATTCGTTATTGGAGTATTATGTTGTTATGTTTTTTTGGTCCATTATACCTATCTTGTTTCAATTTCAAGGGATCTGCCGTTTACCGTCACCTCACTAAGTGTGAAAGCATTAACTATTTAGATTCCCTCTTGTTGATTGGCGTCACAGAATCGCTCACTGATGATGAAATACGTGATAAACGGATTAATCACGTTTGCAATAAAATTCGAGTTGTTGACAAAAGCGATAATTGGTCTGTTCTTTTGTTTAAAGAGGCATTGGCAATTAAAGATAAAAATCTAGAAATGAACTCGCGTTTGAAAGCCTCTAGAGACTTGAATTTGTTCCGCTAGTTGATTTTAGATTTTTCTAGAAATTTGTTCAACATTTTCAGTATTACTATCACTCTGACGATGCTCTTGTTGTGAAGCGAAATATCAGTTTTTTCAAAAATTGAAAATTTTGTTGTTTGTGATCTGACTCCACATTGATCCATGGCAATTTTCGGATTAAGTTTTATCTTGTTTTTACTGAAGCTGTCATATGGTCGAAATTTTTGTTTCAATTTGCCTTATTAATCGAAATATTGCTGCTGGATTAATGAAATTGGAATCGGACAATGATGTAATGATAGACTTTATTTCAACTAATGAGAGTATTATAAATTTATAATGTCTTACAAAAAGTGATGTTTGTACAATAGTAATTTTGTTAATATTTATAAACAATAAACACCTACATGATTATCTAAAACAACATTGTTCAAATTTTCTTTTTGCGGAACGACCGTTTTGGCGCCCGAATAGGGGGTGTAGCATACTTTCTCTAGATCTGCGCGTGGCGTAAAAAAATCTGTATTTGTACGAAAATTTCTGAAAATGAGCCGGATGGATGGCGAAATATCGACTTTGCTTCGTGTTGGATGGGATGAAAATTAGTTTAGCACTATTCAAAGTATTTTTTTCGTAAGTTACTTATTGTAATAGAATATAATCTATGTTTTGAGCATTATAATGTAAGATTTTTTATGAAAATTGCAACTTTTGTACAAATGATGGTAGTATACTAAACTTTATCTCTTTAACTTTTTCCCGCTTCTTCCAGATGTCTGGGCCCAGTCTTTTTTACTACGTTTCATTTTCAAAACAACAAAGATGGCCCATAAGACCAACGAATCTCTTCGTTTTTGATGTGCATGAGTGCATGCATTAACTTTTGGACCCGGCTGGTCATTAAAATACAAAATTAAAGCTCTTATCCTTATGATATTCTTCTTTTCTAATTTGAACATTTGAGCTTTAATATCTTAGCGTTGGCGAGGCAGCAATTTTTTGCGAGTTATAGGGTAAATATATTTAAGTAATTCAGGCTGTCATGTCTTTCAGGAATTTTTCGATTCTTTCAACTTTTACAATGATATTGTTAATACGAGTCTGCTAAATTGCGTGGGTTGCGTGGGTGCGTGGGTGCGTGGGTCGATATTTTTGCGTGGGTCATTTTTTTGCGTGGGTGCGTGGGTCAAAATATTTTTTGCGTGGGTCAAAAATTTTGCGTGGGTCAAATTTTTTGCGTGGGTCATATTTTTTGCGTGGGTCAAATTTTTTGCGTGGGTCAAAATTTTTGCGTGGGTCATTATTTTTTGCGTAGGTCATATTTTGTGCGTGGGTCATATTTTTTGCGTGGGTCAAAATTTTTGCGTGGGTCAAAATTCTCTCTGTAATTCGAAAAAATGCCTTCCCTTGAAATTCGAACTGGTCACATCCAAAATGTTGGATGTGTTTTACATAACACGTTTTGGTTTATTTTGTTTATTTTGCATAGCTGTAGCTGTCTTTTTATAAGAGGAAGCTTTATAGAATATTTTTAGAAGCTTTAAAGCTTCTTAAATCACGCTTTAATCTTTTGGGTTGCCTTTGAGTGTTAAAGAACAAAGCAAATGGTGACAAAATCTGAAAATTTTTCTACAAAAGTTATATTCATTAGGCGACCGATTACTAAACAATTTAATCGTTGTCAATTATTTCGTCCACCCTACTTGTAATTTCTTTGATTTAAGTACATTAAAGGCCAATTAAAAAAATTGGACGAAATAAAGACGCTGTACTTTTTTTCAAAGCAATAGAAAAGGGAGGAAAAAATTAAAGTTATAGTGTTTATTTCCATGACACTGGAATCCTGAAATACACGTTTTTTTTTTTATGAGAACAAACTATATAAGAACATAAGGCTTCGAGGCCCAAAAATTTAAGAACATTCTAAGAACATTCTAAGGCTTTGGAAACTTAAAAACATACATTTTCTTAAGAAATTACATCAAAATGCTCAAAAAATGCTGAAAATAAGAACATTTTAAGAACATTTTTAGGCTTCAAATCCAAAAAACTAAGAACATCCGAAGGCTTCGAAAATTTTTGACGTTCTTATAAAAAAAAAACGTGTATAGCATGCTAAAATTCAAAAGTGTGATCCTGAAGTGTGTCTACAAAAATTAGACGGGTGTGTGTTGATTCTGTATAATGTTATAGTAAATAAGTGCAGCTATGTAAAATAAACCACAAGGTGTTACTACATAAAAACTGTGTGCTTTTGTTTAGTTTTCGTAGATATATACACAACACATTTTTGTATAAGATAACTTGAAAATTTTAATTTGACAAAAAAAACGTCTTAGCTAACTCGAAAGTTTTAATTTGGTAAAAAAATCGAGTTAGCTAAAAAATCACCAAAAAAATAGTGACCCACTCAAAAACTTTGACCCACGCAAAAAATAATGACCCACGCACAAAATATGACCCACGCAAAAAATAATGACCCACGCAAAAATAAAATGACCCACGCAAAAAAAATGACCCACGCAAAAAATTTGACCCACGCAAAAATTATTTTGACCCACGCACCCACGCAAAAAAATGACCCACGCAAAAATATTGACCCACGCACCCACGCAACCCACGCAATTTAGCAGACTCTGTTAATACTATATAAAATATTTACTTACCGGGTGTTTTTTACACTTTCCGCAAAGTGAATTTTGACTTTAAAAGCTCATAAGCATAGAACAAGTTGGTCAAATTTAAAAAGTGATAGCTCAAATTTTAAGTTAGGATATCTACTTTCTAAATATCAAAACTCCAAGCACTTTGGGGTATTTTTTCGGCCTCAAGACGTCGGGAAACGTCTGAACTTTTTCGTGGGTCACCCGGTATATTTGAAAATTTACAAATGATAATACCATCATAATAAAAAAACAACAAAGCATTTTCAACATCAAAAAAAATAACTTTGCATCATTTCAACATTAAGTCATGTGTATAAACATTGTGTTCTCCTGTCAAAACTAAAAACTACCGCACAAAAACGGCTAAAATTTTTAAAATGTTTAATATTTGATGACCCTAGCATTTTAAGTGAAAGAAATATATTATATTCTACTGAAATATTTTTGTTTGTTAGGGGATTCGATAGCAACGATGAGATCAGTCAGAAGTCCTTCAGAATCTGGTATTCAAGACTTGACGAGCTACGTTCACTACTAGGTCAAAAAAACATTGATTAGGCCCATGTTCAATGCTTTTCATTGACTGTCAGCAAGTTTTATTGACTGTCAACATCAAATTATCGACAACAAATACTTAACACTGACTGTCAATCAATTTTCTTGAAAACCAAAAGAATATATTGACTATCAATATTGACAGTCAATTTTTTGCATTGACTGTTCATTACTTACATTGACATCTGACAAAAAAATAATTGACAGTCAATACAAATCATTGACTGTAAGAAAGGAAATATTGATGGTCAATGCAAACAATTTGTTGTCAATAATTTACAATTAACAGTCAATAAAACTTGATGACAGTCAATGAAATTCATTGAACATGGGCCTAATCAATGTTTTTTGACCTAGTAGTGGTTCTCTCCTAAAACATGTACCATTTATTGCTTTATCGGCCACAGTACCATCAACATCGAAAATAAAAATATATTCTATTTTGTCTTTTTGTCCAGCCAACACATATGCTCTCTCTAAGTCTCCCTTAAAAGACAATCTTCAATACAACACATATTATGTTGAAAAGTCAAGGCTTGAAGAAATTTTTTGTAATTTGATAGATTTGATAGATGCACTCGTTTGCACGAACACTAATCATCTGTCAAACTCGTAAGCAAGCTGAACTTTTGTATAAACTGTTTGAAACTATTCCTCCTTGGGAAAGGAATTTTATGAAGGTTAAAAAGAGAAGGGTTGAGATGTATCACTCCAAAACAATTGCTTTGAAACTGTAAGTGAAAGTGAGATCTCTGGATGTGATTGTTGTGATAACTGTACTTCAAAGTGTATTTGTGATTATGATCACAGTTTTCAGTTGAGAAGAAAAATCCTAAGCTGAGAAAAGTGACATTACAACAAAAGAAAGATGTTGAGAAATTCCTGAGAACCCAACTTATGACACCAGTCCTGAATAAGATATCTTTACCCACAAGCTTGTTCACATTCAATGAACTTCAATTTAACCCGTTATTGAATAACATTGACAAATTTTTCACCCTGTCAGATGTTTATGACAATGTTGAGATCTGGAAAAAAACCATGCAATTACTATCATAAATATCTTAAGTAGAGTTTTTTGTGATTGTGATAGCCTAGAAGAGGAGAAGAAAGATGAAGATCCAGAAAGAGAAGAAAGAGATGCCCAAGAGCAGTGGGATTGTTTAATAGCCTCAAATTTGAGTGATTTTGATACAGATTATTCTGAATTGTACACTGATAAAGTCACTGATGAACATTAATAATAATTTTTTTTGACCCTATCGGGTAAATTTTTGGGAACTTCATGGATTGATGGATCAAATATTTTATTGAAAAATAATTCTCAACTAAATTTATTTGCCAATCAATTAAAATGCTTTTGAATATGCTCATCCATAAAAAGTTTTTCTCCTGCAAAAATTTACTACCTTGATATTTTATATCTTATTTTATATACTTTTATTAGGACTTTTCAAAAAACAAATCAAATCGAATTTATTGGGGGTAAAACACATACAAAAATATTTTTAAACATTATTGTAAAATACTCAAACTAATCAAAAAATAATTGTGTATAAAATTCACATATTGATGCACAAACTTAACAACAAATATATCATTTCACATTTTCAACGAGCGAACATTCCAGAATAGCTCTTTGCTTTATGTCCTTTCAATCCAACTAAATGTATCACTCAAATCAAAACCTTCTAATAAACTTTGATCTTGATTTGAGAAGCATTGAAACTTTCTTCCCTTTTCAAAAATCATTGCTTTGTTGGTCAATAAGTCTTTCACAATCTTCTTCAAATCAACCATAACATTCGCTTTTCTTCGTGTTCCCGATAGTTGTTTTACCGACCATGGCATCAAAGTTAGAAACAATATCTTTATTAACTTCCAGTGATCTACAAAAGCTCTCAATTGCAAACTTGGTGTTGTCGGGACTCATCTTTCTTAAACCAAATTTGACTAAACGATTAAAATGCTCCAAGGCAAGATCTAAAGGAATGTTCCCACCATTTCCAGCTTTAGAATTGATACTCCTATTCCAAATGAGTCGCTGAACTTGTCTGGGGGGAGAGTAGGGCATAGTATTGAAACTGAATGTATAAGGATTCTAATGCATATTTAACACTAGAGCAACCATCTGCCCGAAAGTATAGGATGAAAAATTTTCATTGAAGTAAAATCCTCTCTCCATCTCCCTCAGATATAGCGTCATGAAAGTTTCTAATTATCATGCCAAATTCTAGGAAAGCCACTTGATAGTTGAAACAATCATCTGAACTATTAGATGAGCCAAACGACATTTTGTTACAATCAGCCTCTTTGTAGATAAATCCATCATTACGTTCATGAGTTATTCGGGTTGCTCCAGCAAGCTGCAGCCTTCAAATCGACATTTAAATCGTCCATCTTCTGTTTTGTTTGATTTTGACATTTGCTTCAGTTGATCGATGGACGAGTTCCATGTTTCCACATTTTCGCATCTGAAAAGAGATTGATGTAAAATGATAAAGAGAAAATGGACAAATCTTGTTGTGGTTTAGTCCATAATGTTCTTGTTTAAATTTTAACATTAAGATTTTTACACTTTCATTCATACCTATTAATGTAATTGTCGATGATCTTCCCATTCAAAACGTCAAGAAAATTCTTATTTTCACGCGGGATGTTGTTCTTACGAGGCTTTTCCAACTTTTCTTTGTAGTCGTCAGATGGCGAAGATTCAATATCATCCATTCCCAAAATTGCACAAGCTGCAGCTACCAATCTTGAATCAATCTGCAAGGTAAAAGAAATTAGAAAACTAAATTCATGGGATCATTGTGAAATGGAGTGGAAATAATTTTTGGCTAGAATTATAGAACTAGAGCAATAACATTAGGTAATAAGTGTCTTTATCTGTAAACATATTATACCTCTATATCTATGAATTTCTTGACAGCACTGTAAGGACTGTCCACTGATGATTTTCCATCGAAAAAATGATTCATTGCAACCTAAAAAGGTAATATAAAATAATGAATAAAAAGACTTAAAAGTGACCAATGATACTTTTTAAGATAAAAAATATATGGATTTTACATTGCATACCTGTAAAAGTTTCATGGAGGTGTGAAAGTCGGCAACCTCGAAATGGAGGCCTTCCATACGTTGCTCACCATCAAATCCGTTTGCAACCTCAAGCATTGCATTGACTCCTCTTTCAATGTTGAGTTGATCACCTGATTGTTAAAAGATATGTTAAATTTATGATTATTTTATTGAAATTTTAAATAGAAAAAATAAATAAGGAGAGGTAATAGACTTTTACACACTTTACTAAAAGGAATTTTGAAAAAGAAAGCCTGTATATCATAACAAAAACACATTTCTTTAAAAAATACAGGAACTGAATATTTTCCTTTGAAAATACGAATGAATAGAAATATTCTGGAAAATTGACTCTGAACAGGTAAATCACTAAGGGTCAATGACTCTTACTATACAAAAAGAATTCTGAGGCTGAAATTCTCTGAAATAATAAGGAATTTTCCAAGCTCTGAGTTAAGCTTCTTATAAAAAGAAAAATGTATATCATAATAAAAACCCATTTTCCTTCAAAAATACAGGAACTGAATATTTTCCTTTGAAAGTACGGATGAATAGAAATATTTAGGAAAACTGCCTTGGACAGGACAAAATAGTAAATCACTAAGGGTCAGTGACTCTTACTATACAGGCTACATTCATTCTCTTGATGAATGCGTTCTTGTTCTTGCTCCACACGATCTCGAAGTTTTTTATCAAAGTTAGCACCGTACTCATTCATTTTCTTGTAATACACTGTCAGGGATGTTTTTAAACGCAAAGTTTGAAGTTTACGAATTGTATTCTGAAAAGGAATTGATATTTATTCATTTTTACGATAATTTTGCCCACTTTAATAAATTCTATAAAATGACATTTTGCTCAAAAAAGATCTTACCAAAATGTAAATAAATGAAATTGTCCAGTGATTTTGAGTTAATATTTCCAACTTAGTTGTATACCCAGTATAATACAAATGAGAATTTGTTCAGGTTTTATTTCTACCATAAATGAATGCTTTTTTAATTTCAGAATTTCAAAAAAGTTTATAATAAATAACTTACAGAATGGCTTGAATGTTACAATATGGTATTCACAAGGATTTGAAATGCATTCATATGACAACACCTATTCTTCAACAGTACAGAAAAGGCAACTGAAATTGCAGACATCCATTCCTTGGGTTGGTAATCTTTTTCATTCTTGATTGTCATTGCCATTAGAATGTTTTTCGTAATGGGAGCTCTAGCTGCTATTTCATGGTTAACAAAGAATTCAAAATTGAACGATTCCATTTCATTTTTATTTGCCTTTCGCAACATCGACGGATCTTTCTTAGAACACATTTGATCGGCCTTTTTTTGTATATCCTTGACGACAAATTCAATTATCATTTCTTCATTTTAGGCTCCTTGTATACTGCACTGGCTACATCCTTCAGATTACCTCTACACAAAGCTTTACCAACTGTCTCCAATTCCTGCGGAAGAACACGCTCCTTTGACCATCCTGGATAAGATATTGAAACACCTAAACTATTGGGACGGGGTTCTTTGTGATGAAACAAATCGTTGCTTAATGGCTGACAAGTGTTCGCTATGTTTTTCTGGCTGTTGCTGGCTGTTGCTGGCTTGACTAAATCATCTCTAATTTCATCAATCCTGTCTTGCATGGGCATGATAAAAAACAATGAGTAATGCTAAAGGTAGCTAGTAGACAGAGTTGCTACTTCCATGTTGATAAAAGAGAATTTTAATATTTGTTTCTAATCTATATATTAATAGCCGTAGTCTGTATGTGTGTTTGTGTGTCACTTTCGTTTTCGAACGCAATGTTTTGTTCTTTTAAAAGATGACTTTTGCTTCTTGCTCCACAAATGTGTTAAATCAGATTCGCGCCGTTTTATAAAGACTTTGAGTTGTTCGATAAGTTTGTTTTGATTGATAGATTATAATATCTGCCCAGACGTGCCCGAGCCCGCCTCTTATGTTTTTTTCTTTTTTTCTCTCTATTCTTTTGTTTTATGTTTTCGAATGTAATTAACGACCTTATTTGATTTGAGACATTCGAATTCGTTTCAAAACAAAACAAAAGAAAATCTTTCAAACAAAATCTGTTTTAGAAAAGAACAAATTTAAAACATTTAAAACATGAGAATCACAAGACAAGTTTGTTGGAACAACTAAACAGCAACATTAACAATACATTCGAAAGGCGGTAAAAACAAGAGATCTTTCTTCGTAAAAAGGGACTTATAAACATATATGTCGATAATTATATTGCTGTAAATCTAAGTCATTCATTGTTGAATTCGAAAAGTTATGACGAAGGTGCCTAGCTGCCTGACTTTTGGCCCTTGGACCCTTAGCGAGACTAGAGAGAAGAAGAAACAAGCGAAATTTTGTGAAGTTTACTTTCCTTATTGGGACTAATTTGATTAAATTTCTATCTTTCTGGGGGTAAAAGGTTGAATTATTTTCCCTATTTTTACCGACTCTTAGTGGAATTGAAGTTTGATTTTCTGATTTTTCCAACCCTTACAGGGACTTCCATTTTTAAAAAGACATCCTTAAGAACGGCTCATGCCCGTATCCTTCTCTTGCATAAGTACCCACGGGCTGCCTTTTTTCGACGAATCTCGTGTCATGTCTATAATTTCACTCCTCTTATCTTGACATCAAAGTTTTCCTAATCATCAACAAGTACAGCAAATGTAAAGCGAGCGAAGCGAGAAAAAATCTAATTGCAAAGCCTTTTCGGACGTCGCAGGTCGCCGGTATGGTATAGTTTGAATAACGCCCTTTCTGATCATTTTTGCAACAATTTAAAAATCTTTTTCAAAATATGGTTAAAAGATACGTGACCTGGGAGGGACAGAGTCAAACTTTGAAGATAATTTTTCCCTTTAATTTTGACTTCATCGTATTTTAAGCCAGCTTCCCAACATCCAAAGGACTTTAAAATGCGTTCAGCAACAGCTAAACCGGCGTGCGACGCCGGGTACCGGCTAGTTATTTTTTGTTTAGGAAACATATCTCTTTTACCTTTTTTTACATTAAAGAATTCCCTATGAAATCTTTATATAGCAGAATCTTTGTTTTATCTACCACAGGATTCGAACTCAGACTTAGCACTACTTTTTTGTTAGTATATTTTTAGGTTATATTGAAACTTGATCAAAGAGAAAAAAAATCTCCCTTTCACTTTCACCCCTCCCCCTATTTGGTGTCTGCTTTGAGACACTCTAGTACGTACATCCCATCATCCACTTAGCACAATCTATAAGTCCTGACTGCCAGAGAAGAATGCTGCGAACTTTATACCACTGAATAGGCCTATCTTTCTCAAAGTTTTTTACCATCTAAAGCCATAACGAAGCATAGATTCACTGAAAAAAACTTACAGTAACAGCAATTTCAGTCCATCAAAACTTGAATCAAAGATCTATCTCATAACTTTCTATTTTCGTTTTACATTTATTTTTGATTTTGTTTTGATGGCATAATTATTTTCGATTCATTATCCTTTGTTATGTGCCATAATTATTCATCCATCTGCTTTTTCCTTTTTTTTCCGGCCAGGAACTTTCCTCTGGTTGTTTTGATATTCGTACTGTTATTTGCGATAATTATTCCTTTGTTTTTTTTGTCTCCTAAACTCCGCACTGCTAGGGTCTACCATTTTGAGCTCCAATGCGCACGGTATCGACGTCACTCTCCACCGTACAGCGATAACTCTCGAAAAACGCTTCAAAGTGTAACTGACCAAAAACAAAGAAACAAATTTGGTTTGTGGGAAGGTACTGGCTAGGACAAGATACGTAACCTCAAAGACGCGTACAAAAATGCCAAATTGCACAACAACGAAAAAACTGGGGAGGCTCAAAAATTCTCTCAATTTATGAAGATTTGTGTCAAATTTATGGGACTCGAGATGTTGTTAATGTACCACACCTACTTGGGGCAATGCAAGCGGAAAGAAATAAGCCTGTGCAAAGCGAAGAAGAAGCCCCACCACGTTGCCCTGGTGATGATGAACCAGTTGAAAATGATAATGTTGGTCTTGAAAATGAAAAAGTCGATCTGGAACAAATCCCTAAACAATTCAAAAAGGCTCGAGGAAAATCTGAAAGCGTTTCGAGAGGAGTTATTGGACCTACAAAGACAATAATTAGTCGTTTTTGAAAATCAAACGAAAACGACCGATAGTTTTTTTAAAGATATGTTGAAACAGCAACTTGTGCACGAGCAGAGGGAGAAAGAAATGGACCGAAAACTCTTGTTAGAACTTGGAAAAATATTTACCAATAAATCAACGGAACAGTAGGTGTTATTTTACTATATTATGGACAGTACAAAATTGTTTCTGAACCTTTATCTTAATTCTTGTGTTTTTAGTCTATTTTTAGGATAGATAATTTTTAAGATGTTCTGACAGCCTCATCTAGTACGTCGTCCTCACTTATGTACCCATCTCCACGGATTTGGCAAATATCATGTAGTAAAACACAAGTCATAATCACCCCTGAGACATTTTCTAGGTTATTATCCAAGCGTTTCAGGAGACACCTCCAACGTGATTTTAAAATGCCAAAAGCCATTTCGACAGTACTCTAGGGGCGTTAGGGGAGTTAGGTCCCGTATGCGCATCGGTGTATAGTCATTTTTTCTTCTGATCATGAAAGTATAGTCCTTGAAGAGTCAGAAAATGTGTGTGGCGTTATTGGGATCAGGCACAAATTTCCATAATGGCGGATTTTAGATTTTCAACCCTTTTTAGCCCTCTTGCTTGAAAAAAAAATGAGCCCAATAGCGCCTCAGATTGGAGTTCATTCCAAGTAACATGCAGTTTTGCATTTGTAAAAGAAGACTAGATCGTAATCTTGTAGTAATAGCGCGATACATCATGACAAAATTCAGAAAATTTCTCTTTGATCTTCCATGCTCATTTTGTCTCTTGTAATTCATCCATAGCAAGAAAAATAACCCTTCTCCTACCATTTCAAAATTTGAATGGGCTATAGTCCGTATAAAACTTCCTGGTCTGGAAAGGAAAATGTTATATCGGATGGCCAAAAGTCACCTCACCTTCTTTTCTTTTCTTTCCTATCTCTTATCCTATTTATCTCTTTTCTGACTGTCTGAGTTTCTGAGACTTAGTTTCTCATTTCTGACTGAGTTTTCATACCTGTCAATCATTTGTCCATCAATTTCGACCTGTCTAATTTTCGCACCGAGTGGGATTCGAACCACCACCAAAGAAAGACCTTCAGATTCGGAAGCCAGCGCTCTATCCGTTGAGCCATCGCCACACAGCAAAACCACGCAATTCATAACATATTATACCGAACTGGCAAAAGACGGGGGTAATATTATTATAATATGGGTAACAGTACCCCTTTTTTAAACCTGACTGAAATTCGAGCCGTTACTAGCAACCCTGCGGGGCCCAAGGCGCCGAGTATGCACCCGGCACAGTGACAAGCCGTTACTAGCAACCCTGACCCTACCTAACCCCCGGAAAAGTGACTATCAGCGATCCGTGGATAAAAAAATAAAATTAAAAAATGAAAGTGACTATTGGCCATCCGATATAAGAGCATCCGTCTGGAAAAGTATTAATCTGTTTTCTTTAAACTCATATGATCAATAAATAAATTCTCATTACTTTTGCGTAGGCACACAAAAGATGAAAAATATTTTCTTTCCAAAGTAATTTGAGGACTTTGACCACAGATTCAGACAATCACAGCATGGTTTTGAACGTTCACACTACGTTCTTTTGCCTTCCTCTTCTCGACGTTCAATAGCTCGTACATGCTCAAAGAATTTCACTATGGCTGAGTTTTACATACCGAAGAAAAAAAGCAAATACCAAGGCAATTGGGGACTTCACGAAATTTATTTTCTTAAAATTACTGAGCTTTTCTATTTTTTTGTCTAATTGATTTGGAAATACCAACTTTATTCCTTGTCTTTGACTGAGTGCCTCGTAAATTCTTTTGCCTTTGAAATATTTTCACCCTTTGAAAAGGTAGCTATCAATTTTATTGACTATTATAATATTACTTACTGGTCTAGGTAGATTTTTGGATTTTGTGATTTTTTAGTGATTTTTTGTGATTTTGTGATTTGTTGATGTTCGAAAATAAAAAATCCACCCTTAAACGCCCATGGTGTGTCCACCACCCACCAACTCACTGCCCTAAAAAAGTAACTTCAACCCAATAAGAACACCCACCAGCCAAAACACCCACCATCTTTATCTTGCGATTTTCTATGACTTTTGATTTTTTTGAAAAGATTTTGCTGTTTTTTTTATTATTTTTGATAAATTTTTGTTGTGATTTTTTAATCTTTTCGAATTTCCATTGTAATTTTTTCATTTTATTCGTGATTTTGTGATTTTGTGATTTTCTCATTTTTTTGAAGGCTGTACGTGATTTGTTTCAGCATTTGGAATATTCTGTCTGTTTCCCATTTTATTATTCACAAAAGCCTGGACTAATTTAAAATTTTCTTTTATTATTAGAACCCCTTACCGACATTATTGGGTACATTGAATACAAAGTATTTTGAAGTTTTTGTGTTGCAAGAATTGAAAAAAGTGAGGTTGGCCGTCTTTACCCTCCACCAACATGATGCATTTGCCAATGTCTTACACAAAGGGGTCACTATAATCTGAGTTGCCAAATCCTCCTGCAGTAATGACCTGACATTTACCGAATCATCAAAGATAATACCTATGACGCCATCTTTCGAACGAGTGAGTCTTCTGTTAACGCATACATATATCAAAGATGCGATGAATAATGCTACAATGTTCAGCCGTGTCCATTTGGAAGTATTTGTGACTGGTATGGAACAATCAGGGATGAGCAAGGGTTTGTTACCATTCCAAGATATTTTAATAACTGGTAACAGTTTATCCGAGCCAATCTCGCTAACCGTTTATGGTGAGCTTGTTGGTAATGATGAAAAAAAAACAAATGCTACAAGTTTTGTCACATCACTGTAAGTAGATTTAGTGGTAAGAGAGTGCTAAAGCCAACGATCGCACTAAAGTAATTAAACTAGATGATAATGCAATTGCAGTTCCTCAAATCCCAACCATTACCAAAACTGGTCACATTTGTAATGTGAATTTGTCATCCATGAAATATGCGAGTTATTGCAATCAATGTAAAAACCCAATCGACTATATTCGTTCCATTCCTATGTCTAACAATTGTGATGAAGCTCTCACAGTGTCTGATATATTTACCACCTCTGTTGTGAAGTTTTCCCTGAAAGTGCAACCAAGAGAGACGATGGTTTCGATCAAAAATAAATCAATTCCAATGCTGGAAACTATACTGACAATATATATAATATAAAATATTACTATTCCCTATTGCTAGGTTGAATAGGGTGTGGGTCTGTACCAACGTCGTTTGACGAATTCTTCAAATAATAAATTGAACCTGGATAGGCCAGCTTCACCACTACAATAAGAAAAACTATCATATCATCGTATCATTTCTTTCTTTGCAATGCAAGGCTGCAAAAACCATCAACACTCACATTTTCATTAACCATAACGCATTCCAAAAGCGACTTGACTGATCGACCTTTTTGAGTATATTTATCATCATTGAACGTGAGACGTTTAACATTTCTATTAATTCACATACGAATAACATGAGCAGTATATTTCGATTGCTGACTTTTAATAAACAAACTCACATCTTTCGTACCACAAATTTCTAACAAACGAGCATTACTAATAACCATGCGAAAATCATTTTCCTTTTCATTGACATGTTTCATACTATTCCTTACCATTCGTCTGAGACATGTACGGTAAGCGGTATCGATTCGATCAAATTGTTTCTGGTTGATGTTCCAGTTATGGCATGAGTAGGTTAATCTGCTACGTATAAAGCTTGATGTGGAAATTTTGGAGTAGATTTGACATTTGAGAGAACTTGACACTTGCCATTTGGATTCTGTGATTGATTTCCGCGTCTCCAGTGTTGGGGTCAAGGTAATCGATATAGCAGTCGAGATATTTGAATTTCGGAACATTGTTAAGGGGTGTATCGTTAATAGACACGATTGACTTTGGATATTCATCAACTCCTAAGATTTTGTGATTTAAAATCATTGTTTCAGTTTTACTTTTGTTGATAGTGAGGCCAAAATTTTGGAACACCTCATCTAACAGGTTGGCGGTATCTTGAAGACTGACCAGGTTGACGAGAAATAAAACTAGATTGTCTGCATACCCACACCAGGCAAAATCAGAGGAGCAATTCAAATCAGTGTGATGTCTCTCCTTAATATGTATCTTTATTCCCTTGTAAAACTAAACGGGTTAATTCCATACTTATGATCAAAGAAATGGATTCCCTCAGATTTTTCAATAAAAACACGCATAACAAAGTCTATGAACAAATTAAACAAGAAAGAACTTTCAGGACCGCCCTGTCGAACTCCAGACGTTGTTTGGAAGGTTTCGCCTTCGAATGTTAAAGTTGTGTTCTCGTATAATTTCTCGAGGATAGTTTTGATCAAAACGAACACTAAGACTAATGTCATGTTGATTCATTTATTGCCCCGCAGGGGCTTTTGTTGCTTCACGTAGCGGACCTGCTCGCCAGAAAAATATTCATATTCAGATTCATGTTTCGTCCGATTCTGAGCGGGCCGCGCGCGGTTAAAAAATGTTCGCGCGCGATATCTCTTTTGCTGCTACTTGTATTGATTTCCTAGCTATGCACGGACAGAGAAGGTAGCTTCCCGTCTGCACTGCCAGTCCACACAGCTAAAAGCTTTCACAAACAACAAACAGCACACAAGATTTTTGCTTGGTTAATATCTTTTTAACGTAGTTGCTCAACTGGATTTACTTGAGGGACATTGTTTGCTACTGAATGAATAACTATCAAACTACTGATATTAGATCAAACCTTATACAATTGTCAGAATGGACGATGGACATCTTCAATGACAGCGTATTACACACACACACAGAGTGTTATGTGCTGCTCTACCGAAACCCTGCTGATATTATAAAGGCATAGACAAAAGGGAAATTGACCGTTAATTCATATTGTTTACCTTTATAGTGATTTCATTTTGAAGGAAATTAAATTGAAATTTTTGGTGGAAAGACAAAACCCAGAGTACCCTATAATTATATGGATATTGCATGCGCCGAAAGTAATTTTTCAAAGAGTAAGCCTTGCGCCAAAACGTGCCAAAAACTGGTACCAACATCGAGTTTCTTACAAAAGGTTTAGTGAGTGAGACATGCCAATGAGAATATACTATGACTAACATGAACTGATTCATTCTCGTGGACATTTGAAGCACAGTGTTACAGCAAAAAAAAATGGTTGAGCATGGGAAGCAGCGAGCAGAAAAATGTAAACAGAAGCGGAACAAAAGCCGAAAACGATGGATTATGGAGTATTTGATGCTATTTTGTGAATAATTCTTTACGCCAATATTGAAGCTTAAGCAAACTTTGAAAATGCTGTTTATGTCACTGTGTCAGAACGTACTTCGATATGTAATGTACGCCGAAGATTTTCAGCCTCATATATATATTATGAACAGACTCAAACACTCTCTCTACTAATACCACCACGGCACACTGTACCGTATTGATGTTTAACGCAGGAGTATACTTTGCTCAAATCAAAACTGAACAAACTTTTTGACTTTTTAGAACCAGACGTCCAATAAAATACAAACACAATGTTGTATATACCTGTGAAGTGAAAAGTTTTTAACCATGTTGACGGTGGTTACAACAGGACACGGTATCTGAAATTCCCCTGGCAATTTTGAGAGCAACTATCAAATTCATATCTTTAGTAACATGAAGAAATTTTATTCTAACTGAAAACTTTTTGCAGAAACACGTATAAAGATTGTTAAAGTTTTTCAGATAATTTTCAGTAACTTTTGATACAAATAAATTATATCTACAGTATGCCACCAGTCCAAAGTTACTTACTTTTTAAATTTCAAATCAAATGACTGAAATTGTATTCAATTTCATTTTCGAATTCACCTTTTAATATGCATTATGTAGGTATTCTTTATGAAAGGGAAGCACTTTCAGTTTCACAGTACACATTCTTATGTTTGGGTTTTCAAAAGGGATTTTTATCTGGTGATTGAAGAAAATCAACTTTGATATCATTCTAGTTCTTAATATGTTGCGAAACCTGTAATGGTTTTAAAGTCTGTCCAAATATAATTGGCAGTGGAAACAAGAATGCCTGTAACTTTTGATAGTCAAATATAATTATGGAATTATTTTTTGCTTGTTTCAGAGAATCAAAAGTGCTATATTTGAATGTATTTTTGATTGAAAAATTCGCGATTTTTAGTGGTTAAATTCGCGATTGTAAAAATTAAGCTTTTCTTCTACTTATGCTATAACGTTCATTTTTACACCATTGGTAGTTCAACCTTAGGTTAAGAAGTTTGTTAAATTTCAAGGCGAACAGAAAAGTCCTTCGGAAGATATGGGACCCGAAATACTCCTTGGTAGCACTTTTCTGTGAAATATCAAATCTCCAACTTATTACTAAAAACGGGCGTTATGTTATTTTTTTTGAAAAGTGCAATTAAAAGTTGGAAAGTGTTAAGTGTTGCTGCATTGGCGTTACTGTATTGGTATAATTTATTATTTCGAAACGAAGTGAAATCACAGTATAATTGTTTTTATTGAAAAGATAAGTATGAACTTATATTGCCTTTGTTATTTTTAAGTCATTAAAGGACTTTGCTAATTCCCAAAACACTAAACACAGTTTGGCTATGAGGTCATCAAAGAGACCGTAAAATGTGTTATGATCGAAAAACTGTTTGTACCCCCGTTTTTAGTAATAAGTTGGAGATTTGATATTTCACAGAAAAGTGCTACCAAGGGGTATTTCGGGTCCCATATCTTCCGAAGGACTTTTCTGTTCGCCTTGAAATTTAACAAACTTCTTAACCTAAGGTTGAACTACCACTGGTGTAAAAATGAACGTTATAGCATAAGTAGAAGAAAAGCTTAATCTTTACAATCGCGAATTTAACCACTAAAAATCGCGAATTTTTCAACCAAAAATACATTCAAATGTAGCGCTTTTGATTCTCTGAAACAAGCAAAAAAAAATCCATAATTATATTTGACTATCAAAAGTTACAGGCATTCTTGTTTCCACTGCCAATTATATCTGGACAGACTTTAATTTAAGTCACTTTGCATCAGAAAGGGTAGATTAAACATGTTTTTTTTGGATCGACACTTTCGTTATGTATGGATCTTACTGAGAAAATTTTAACCGCATTGGCTCGTGCTTCTTAACTTTAAACAGCTCTAGTAACATTGAGCACTTTTTATGAAGACTCATTTCACCAATTTATAGTCTGATTATGATTCCCTTGCTCTCTTCATGACTAAGTTCCTCTGGGCTAATATCTGCTATCGGCGGGGCATTCATAGCGACAGCTACTTGCTAGTTTTAGATCTTTTGTTATTAGCCATGAGGATTTTTTTTCCATTTATTCCATTTTGTTATTGGGTATAGTCCATTATGAATGTCTCTTGTCTTTCCTACAAAATATTGATATAATGAGAAACAAAACTAAACAGAGCAGGTTCACATTTATAAAGGTTCAAAACCACTGGTCAGTTTATGAAACAAACATTTTATCCTTTTGTTATTTTCAGATTTGCATCTAGGTTCGAAACCACTGGTTGGTTTACGAAACAAACATTTAGTCTTTTGTTATTTTCTTTTTAGCTTGTATATTTTTAGCAGTATTTACCTTTATTTACCTTTGTACAAAAGACACTTCTTTTCATCATATCATCAACTCATTAAAATTTATGCATGTGTGGCTCCTTTTTCCTACCTCATTCACTAATCTATCTTTTAACCCACTAGATTGGATACATATCTCCCTTCTGGTTTTTGTTGCAAATTTTAGATAACAAGTGACAGTATGGTGGTGAAATTCAGAATTTTTTTAAAAATAATTTCTGAATTTCACTATTACAACGCTCGGCCACCATAGACTTGATACTTAGCGGATATTCTTTGTATACGGTTAAAGCCTTGTGTCCATTACCCGCGCATGCAAAATCTTAAAATAGAATTAATCGCATACTCCGCAGGTACGGTTCCACTGAACGTGAGGCAGATTAACTTTCTTTTGTTTCTTCTGCGAAAATTAAATTATTTTTGAAAAAGATTGCCTTGCGAAAATTAATCTCAAAGGTGCCAAAAAACGCCCCCCTCGCCGCCTTATTCATTTTTAAGAATATTTTCAGCTGTCAAAGAGGAGGTCCCTTATTTTGCTCTAAATAGCCTATATTTACCTTATTTTTGGGTTTTCAGAAGTACAATTTCCAACCCCCCGGCAATGAGGTCCCCCCGTTTATTCGAACCCCCCTACGCTACGTCATATCTTCCTTCGTTTCGAGCGTAAAACTCCTACCCTTCGGGATATGCGCACTGCTCTTGTTTTAAATATTGAAATCTTCCATTTACATCGCATGCGCACTGAAGGTTTTAGTGAAACAATAGACAGTTTCGAAACCTAAGCCAATCAGCTGTGTTTAAACTGCTTTTATTTGAAATCTCTATTGATAAACTTCTTTTGTTAAAAACTTCTATTATGTTTAATCCTATTAATAAGCATATAGACCAAGAGTAAGGCCTAAAAGCCTGGAGCTATTGTGCAGACGCAGATTTTTTTCCGTACATGGACGAGAGTATCATCGACGGTCGGGAGTATCTCATCTTGACGGTCGGGAGTATCTTAAACTTATCTTTCGAAAATATCGAGGGTCGGGAGTATCGTTTAGCCTGTAGGTTTTTACTGATGATGATAAGAACTTGCCCTCCCATTTTTTAAACAAAAGAAACCAATCGCAACCCCAATCAGATCACTGCTACCCACGTGACCCTTTTGTTCTCCGTCTTTCAAGCCCCTTACCCACAAAACGGCCTTTTGAGGCTTGCCCTGGCATCGACTTGCCCTCCCATCTTTCTTTTCTTTTTTTTCTTTTTTTCAACTTTTTCAAATTTTTGTCTTTTTTTATGTACTCTGGGAAATGGTGTTGCCCCTGGAAATTATTATTTTTTTCATAAAAAAAGTTCAAAGTAAAAAACTTTAAACCCTTGCTTGCCCACGAAACTCATGAATTTTTTTCTCTTTCAAACACATTTTTTCTCGAAAAAATGGCTCTTCTTATAAGATTAAAGTCTTTAAGCACAGCTTTAATCCTGTAATAAGTAGGGTTAATCTTTACATTATCATGTCAACTAAAGAAACTTATGACTTTACGTTTACGTTTTTTATGTGACTTCAACATTATTTAATATTGAGGCACTATTTCAAATTGGGGAGAAAAAAAAGAACTTTTTGTTGTAATTTTTCTTCATCGACTTTCTTTGAGTTCAGACTTAAAATGAAAAAACAATATTTACAAAAAAATATATCTCATACTGCTAAATAAAATATATACACTGACACAACATATTTCTAAATAATAATGTAATTTTTCTTTTCATTGAAGAAAACATATAGCTTTCATATTCACTACTTATTACATTACTTTTCGCCATTTGTTGGCATGTTCTTCCTGTATCCTCAAACGCAGTTGTTCGGAGAGTTTTTTACCCGGGTGATATTCAAGATAACTTTTGATCAACTTTGCTAAAGTGTATGTATATGGATCTTTATCATCTAGATTCTCTTTGAGCGATTTGAAGTAATCTCGGACGCTTAAAATGAAATGTTCTTCACCCGGTGTACTTATCATTTAGTTATCTAAATAATTAGGATCTTCAACCATACCAGAATATTGGATATTGTTCATTATTGGAGCAGCGTAACGGTGAACCAGATTGCTGGGAAACAGTTCTTGGATAAGAATTTTGGAAATACTTGTTTCAGTTTTTAAAGCTCTTTCATTGTCAATATCTGTTGATGTCACATGTTTTTTAATGTTCTTTTCTTTTTTCCCTACTTTAGTGTAAGGTTTTTTAGATGACTGTTTGGGAATTCCCTTTCTCCTTTTTACCATTTCAAAATTATCCAAAAGATTATATTCAGCTACAAGACTGAAATCTTTGAAGCAACTATTCAATTTTAATTCAATGTAGTTTACTTGTAATTTTCCGTTATTTTAACCCACTCTTTCAATGTCAGATCATATTCATCATGAACATCAATAAGATCACCAGATTTAACAAATTTCCGTAATTCTATGTGGTTTTCTACAAAGTTAACCACACTAGAATCGTTTGTGAATAGAGTGCTGTCACTGTCTTCCTTATTTAAATTTAAGTGATTCATAAGACACTAACTCAATGGAGTTTCTTTGTATATAACATCTTAATACTGTGGACCAATTAGAGTTGTAGGTTATGCTTTTTGAATATTTTGGTATCACGTTTTCAAAGAGATGAAGTGTAAACCGAAGCACATGGTAATCACACTCATCAGTTCCAAAATTCTGCTCACCATTTTCAATGTCCGATGTGGAAGTATTTACAATAAAGAAGTAATGTTTACCATGTTGTTTATAATCCCTACACCAATTCTTAACTTTTTCCTTTTTTTCAAAGAGCAAATCTTGTCCAGTTTCAAAGTGTGAAACACCGAGAAATGGTTTGTACTCCCAACAACACATGTTTACGACTTTCCTGTATTGAATTAATAATACGGGATAATTCAAATAGATCCATTTGTTTTTAATATAGAACTAATAAGCTATAGACTAGATATTTATGTCAGTCTTCATCTTGCTAAAATTCGGTCAGTATCTTTGTTCTGATTTATACGTTTTTACCTATGTTTGCCAATGAAAGAAGAAGGCATTTTAAATATTATATCACAAGACAAATCTTACCATTTGCCTTGGTCTTGTTCATTCTCGAACCAGCCGAAGTGTTCGCTCTTTCCCTTTGTTCTGATTGTTCAGGCGTTTCCTTTTTCTGTGGTGAGTCCGATGCTGTAGATACAAAAAGCGAGAGAAAAATAAACAAACCGTTTAATGCAACTTGAAATAAGAGATATGTTTTACAATAGACTGAGAAAAAATGTACTTGAATATTAAGATATGAATAAAATGTTTCTTGTTTTAAAAAGTTCGTTTTAATAATTATAATGTTTTGTCTTAAGTTGTATATGATTAACATACCTTGTGAAAAGGGGAGATCATCATCATCCCTTTGGGTAGCCAAATCCCAAGCATTTAAACATCATTGTCTTTTGTTAGCCGAGTTCTGCAGTTATTACTGTTATATTTTTCTCAATTGACATCTACCGTTGTAGAAGTCTTTATTCATTCCCACGCCAGAGAAAGTGATTGCTTTGGAACACATCTTCCTTTCTTTGCTGATGTCATTGCAGATTTCTGACTTTTGCTTTTAGGTGTTGAACTTGCTCCGTTATCGCAAGGGTTAAAGAAGTCAAACGATTTATTTGGACTTTGCTTCCTTTTAGTTGGTGTTCGCGTTAGTGTGGAAGATTTTTTTCCTGGCGCCAAATCTTTCATTTGTGGTGGTGGTGGTGGTGGTAGTGATTCACCAATTTCATACATTCTTTCAATTTCACGATCATAATAGTAATCTACTGACAATGTTGGTGATAATTCTGGCGGGTTTTGCGATGATTTCTCTTCAATTTGTTGATACATAGCAGCATAGGTGGTTGAAGTTGTTTGCTTGCGCTTTTTTACAACAGTTGCCTTGCCCTTGTTTCATTTGTTTCATGGTAGTCATCGTTTGCTTTGCAAAGTTTTTGATCGACTCTAAGTCTTGAGACGTCAAGTGTGGAAACACTGATGTCTTTCGTATAGAAGAAGCTATCGAGCTTTCACGAGTCTGGAAAGTGATGTGAAAGAATTGATATCATACATAACATTTACATTTAAATTCACAATCCGTCTCACCGACCGTTGCTGCCCACTACGTTAAAGGTATTTACTACTTTAGATGTGAGTTCACCCAAACCTTCATTTATGAATCGTTTATAGTTTACTTTAGGCGTAAAAACTTTCGCGAGGATGAAAAATCGCGAAATTCACGACATTTACTTTCGCGAATTTAACGAAAAAATATTTTTCGCGAGCATAAACTTTCGCGAATCAAGACGTAAAATTGAGAATTTTCACATGAAAAAATGGCTTAGAGGGACAAATACTTCTTGGGTTGGCTTGAAACATTTGTCTTTTGACTTATTACTCTTTTAGCTGGCTAAAAAGTTACATTTTATTTAAAGTTTGAATTTTTGCAGATTTTCTATTTTGTCAAGAATTTTTCGCGAGCATAAACTTTTGCGAATGGCCCTTCCTAGAATTTTTAAAGACATTTACTTTCGCGAAAAGGGCCAAAATTCGCGAAAGTTTCTGCTCGCGAAAGTTTGTACACCTATATTGCCTGAGACATGAGAAGAGTATTCCCGAATTGTGCGTCTTTCCTCACAATCTTCATAGTACTCATTCGTGCTGTCGAAATGATCCTCATAAGAAAAAAGGCTGTCTTTCTCCACGGACTTCGAAAACTCAGCGGTAATTTCAAACAACATCTGCGACTTTTTGAGTTCTGCGAAAAACGAACGAAATAAAACTTTCACCATCGTCATAAAAATTTCTAGCGGTGAAGCGTGAGAATAAATTTGCTTTCAAACATTGAAATCTAAGTCAACATTTTCTTTTTGTTCTATTTCTACTCGAGCAGACTTAACGCAAAAATACTCTTCCTCGGTGTAAAAATTAGCAATACTCTCTCTTTTAGTGTCAGTATTTATAAACGTATTATAATGGAAAAGGAACCAATTTACAGCTGAGGAACGATTAACTCTTTCGCTCTCGGTTGTCTCTAGATCAGAATTTTCTGCCTCATCAAAATTTTTGTATACTGAAAACAGGTGTCGAACATCGTTAGAATCTATTTTGATTTTGTCTCTTTGTAGCGTATTTCTCGTGGCTTTTCGTTTCAAAGTCTTCAAAAGTTCTATCATAGTTCGTAAAGTCTGAGCATCATACTCCTTTGTAGAGTAGCGTAAATTTACGTACCTAGATAAAGTCTCGTCATTATCAGGGATATTGTGTTCGACAATGAAATGGCTCTTCAAGTCATCTTTGTTGTTTAAAATTTCGTTGCATTAAACGCATTTCACGTCCTTAGGCATGTTCCTTTTGATAGAGCCAATCTACATCATCTGACGGTTGTGAATATTATGTTACTATTATTTTACTATTTGCTTTACTAAAATAAAATAAACAAATAATGGAATTCATTAATTCAAAGACTGGAGAACATGTATAAATCAGAAAGATAATTTTCACTTTCAGAACCAAACACAAAATATTTCTTTTCTTTACAGTATGTGGCCCCCAAAACGGGGATCAAATTTTAAATTTCTCTCAAATCCAGAGAAAAAATAGATTTTACAAAAATTTTTGCTCCATGAAAACCTTTAACATCTCTACTTTATTTCCTCGAAGTTCTTTTTCAAAATTTTCAATTTCAACAATATTTTTCAATCGCTTAAAGATAGGAAGCTTTTTTCTAATGGCCCCCAAAACGGAGGTTTGAAATTTTAGCGATTTCTCGAGATATCTCTAAGATATGAATACAAAATTTTGACCATAATTTTGATTTATAGGGTTTTGGGCATAAATTTATTTGATAAAATTTTTACAGTATACCCCTGGTTGTCAAACTGCAGATTTGAGGCCCCCAAAACGGAGGTGTAGTTAAAATCAAATTATTAAGCCCAGTGGTAATAGCGGGAAAAACTATGAACATATTTGTGCTTTCCCTTAAATTTACGACCCGATGGATGGAAAATTTATGATTTTTATGAAATATTTCAAGATTTTCGATATTGCAAAGTCCAAACTGAAAATTTAGAAATTTTCAAAATGACAATTTTGATTTAACGACGTCTTAATCAGGTTTTTGAAAACAAATCTCTTTTGAAAATAGTTCCATTCATGTATGGAATAAGCTGTGGAAATTTTAGAAAAAAAGCTTAACTGAAACTGAAAATATTAAGCTTTAAAGATATTTTTCTCCTAAATTTTACAAAAAAATGACAGAATTTGCCGTTTTTGCTGATTCAGCGAAAATTTTTATATATAATGTTAATTTTTTGTTATAAACTATTCACTCAAGATTTTTTGCTTTTTCTCATATTTAGAATTTTCGGTTTTGTCAATGCTGATTCTAGGGCACCAAAATAATTGTTGACCTTCAAGATGCTATATCTTTTACCCAGCCTCTAAAGTCACAGATGCATTTGCATTTTCTGAACGGCATTAGGTGTAGAAAGTTTCCTATACCCCGTTTTCATAACTTATTTTCAATATCCAAGGAGCTAGAGTGAGTTATATGCAATCTTTATCTAATTTTGGTGTTAAAATATTTCCTTTAGACGCAAATATGTTATTTTGAATCTGTGTCAAACCAGCAAAAACATGCTCATTTTTAAGTATAACCATCATTCTTTCAAAATAAACAAAAATCGTTTAATTCTGATAAATCTACAAGTCAGAATCTTCATTTTAATAAAAACCTCCGTTTTGGGGGCCATATACTGTATCATAATCCAAACTTCTACAATGTACAATCACTAAAAAAATATATAAATTTTTGAATAAAAACAAGCATACAAAACTATTTCATATCAGTAACTAAAATATCAACAACAAAATAAGGGTTACGTAAAAATGAAGAATAATCCATATCAAAAAATTGGTGTCAAAATGTTCACCAAACATAATTACCTGTTCGCTGTTGTCAATCAAGTCTGCTTTATGCGCTTCCATTCTCTTGAAGTGGTTGTGACGGTCTGTCGTTTCCTTTTGCATATAGAAAAAAAAGAAACTTTGCACCGTTTGCAAAAGGGGTCGTCCACATAGTACGTGCGCACTAAGGGGGAGTGATGGTCTTTTCAAAAGCGTATGCTTGCGTACAGGGGGAGGGGAGGGATCAAAGGAAAATGTAGGTACGCAGAGAAAATTTACATAGCCCTTTTTCGCTTGTTTTTTTGTTGACTCTTACGCTTGTTATACGCATCAAGGAAAAGAAAGAGTTTCATGTATGAAATAAAGGCCTGAACCAAACGATTTGAATTCGAAATTTTCTTCAACCGAGAGTAGGGGGGTGAATGAAAAAGTACGTAATAACCAGAGGGGGTATAGCCATTTGCGTACGTACTATGTGGATGGCCCCAAACGCTTCGTAAAAAGCAAAACGTCCCTATCAGAAAGTGCAATGCATGTAAACAGTATGCTGTACGTCCCACCCAAACTAAAATTTAATTCGCGTGCAACATGAAAGAACGTTACGAACACATAGTGGCTTAGCTCTTCAAACACTTTCGTGTTAAATCGTTTAAGCGTCAAAAATGCATTGAAAAATTTACTAAAATTATGGTTTCTATATAAATCAATAATCAATAAACAATCTTAAATAACAATGACCTACAATCAGTGACAAAGTACTTGGCACAAAAGGGAAATTCACCGGAGTGTTTTAAAACCACAATCGATTTGTAATTGCTCTAAAGTAGGTTCGAAGGGTAGAGTTTTAACTCTGAGTTTTAGCTCTTAGTTTTAACGCTAGACTTAAGACTTAAAACTTAGGATATGAGGATCAAAAAGTTCAAAAATGGTCCAGTAGGGCTTGAAATATAGCCTAGAAACCAATAAATCCCTCCCACATCGAAATAATCGATAAATTCAAGTTGAAGGCCTGAAATTGACATTCTCGCTCGAACTTCAATTTTCGAAAAATGGTAAAAAGTGCCAAAAGTGCCAATATATTATGGCACTGACTGCTGAGAAACTGATTTCAAGTTTAAAGCTATTTTTCGGGCTCAAAATCCCCCTTTCATCACTTTTAGGAGCTAAAACTTGACAAAAAGTCAAAATTTTCTGAAATTTTCACGTGTGTGACTTTTCGTAAATTGGACCTTTTCTCGAATTCGTCCAGAGAAGGATAATCATCTTTTGTTACATTGATTTTGTCACAACATTTCTTATTTTTCAAAAACAAAATGATTTGAATGCTCAACTTTTCTTCATCCTTTTCGTATAACCATTTTTTCTCGTCATACTTTGGGACGAGCAAAAGTGTGTTGATTAAGAAATTCAGGTCATACGCAATTTCGAAAGCATATTGATAGCGTTTCAGTTAATTTCGTATATTTAATACCATTTCAAATCGTTTTGTAGGGCTACTATCCTTCGAAAAGTTCACCCTCGTTGCTCCAACGACAATAACAATTATTTGAGTGGGAAAGTTTTTCTTCTTTAAAATGACCTGCTGTGGGTTATCACAGCAGTCCATCGGTTCAATAGCATCTGCATCAAACTCAGCAGTTTCATTTGTGTAACGATTTGTTGCCTTTCGCCTGTTTGGCCATTAACAATTGCTTTCTTTCAAAATTATTTTCTGATTGAAATTGAAGTCTAGCGTCTTTCCGTTTCTTACCATTGCTTACTGGTGTCGAAAGTTCTAGCCTGCCCTTCATCTTATTATTGGCTCGGAAGTAGTTTCATCAGTCGATATAATAAAATAAGAATTTCAGTTCTTTAACCTATGGTAGTTGTCCTTATTCTAATGTAGACTAAGTCATGAGGAGGCACCCAGAGAGACACAATAAACAGAACACAGTTTCTTGATTCCACAAGAATGAAACTTTACCCTATATCCTACATACAATTCATAATAAGAAATAATAATAATACACACAAAGAAAATAGCTGAGGTCTAACAAAAGGGGAGGCAAGTAAGGGGTGTAGGAACGGGGATGGAATTTGGACAGAACCAACAACAACAGGTGGTCGACACTAAGCAAGCTCATTGTCAACCGAATGTCAGTGAGGGCTGACAGAACTGTCATGGTTAGAAGGGGACTATTCTAGGGTTTATGTCATCGGTGTCAGGGATTTATGGAAGTTAGAATTTAAAATAGCACAACATGAAATTCTTTATGATAGGTTACATCATAACCATGTTTAGCTGTTAGAATAATAAAGTAAGGCAAGAAAGTCTATAAGGGAAGGGCCTAAAAGAAATGTATCCTAACCCCAAATATCGAAGATATTACGACATCTTGGGGGTCGGAATAAGTGATCACTAGCAGGTAGCTAACACCGAAAAGAGGTTCAGGGACAGGCAGGCGGAAACAAAAGAAGAAAAAAAACTGACGGGAATCACAATTGTTGTACAAGATATCTTCGGTACTCGTCCAGTGACCTCGTAACCCACATCGGCGCAGGTTGACGCAACATGTTAAAGAACGAAGTCTGCAGCCGAACCGCCTCTCTGCAGTCGCTCTCGATCCTTGTTGTTCGTCTTACTTTTCTTTTCCTTCGTTTAATTTTTTTGATGATCTTTCGCAAGTCCCCATTTTCTTCCGATTCAGAAATGGAATTCAAAAAATTCTTCAACCTCAGCCATATTCTAAAATAAATTCAGGAACACATTCTATGAAAAGTATAAAATCACGCATTTATAATAACACACACATACACAAAATCTCTATGATTTACGAAACCAAGCTTTCACATCTCCACTTCCATTTTTAGTTTTTGGGCTAGGGCCGCCAAGAACTCAGAGTTCTTGACAGCACCCTCTACGTTGAACATCTTGATTCTGTCCTCTGTGGGATCGGTCAGACTCTCCCGGCTTTGCATCCTTTTCACCACAAGGTAGACTATCATGGAGACTATCATCAACAGGGCCACCATACCAAGTATCCCAGGGATACCACCGAGAATGCCTTTGAATAGGCTCGCTCCCCCTTCCGTGACACTTTTAATAGCTCCTCCACTTTCTTTAATCGTAGATGCCAAGGCATCTCCCGAGCTAGAGATAACGTCTTTACCAAGGGAGCCAACACCCTCGGCGACCGATTTGATGCTTGTCCCCAGGCTACTGATGACCTCACTGGTACCCTCTCCCACCCTTTCCAAAACATTACCCAGATCGGCTGCCACAGCTGCAAATACGTTTGTGGGTGATCCCGAAGAAAGCTGGTCAACTTGCTCTTGCAGCTGCCTCATACTTTTATGGAACTCAGCCATCATTCCTAACAACGGATAAGGCTCACTGCGTTTTGGAAGCTTCACAAAGAGTTTCGACGAAAAACCGTAAGTGTGTTTCAACGGGGTCATCCACAATTTAGGAGAGTAATTGACTTTTGTTAGATTTATATGCTCAAAATTTCCTTCCGGGCTTACTGCGATGGGACCCTGGTCCGAGTTGATAACCACTTGCTGGGGGAGTTTTTGACAACCAATTCTGGGAGAATGAAAGTAAACCCGCCGGGAGGGCAAATGAACAAACTGCACAGGCGCAGACTTTGGAGACTCAAGGGGAAAGTACTGATAACAAGTACCATTAACAAAGGGATCATTGGCTCTGCGGTCAAGGACTAAGCACTGGTAGTGGACATGGCGACACTCGCTAATCTCAAATGCATCTCCGGCAGGGTGTGCGACAATATCTGTTCTTCCAAAAACCAACTCAGCCACCATGTCCGGGAAATGAGAAGATAACCATTTGTGAATAGATCTTATTTCTTTCTGTACAAAACAGGTACGTTTGGCCTCACGCAGGGTTTGTTCTTTTATGTTAATGAGATTTTCTATTAAGTGGGCCTGTACCAAAGGTAGACCTTGCTCTTTCGAAAAATTTTTGGCTAGGAAAACGATTTTCTTAAAGGATGCACGCCTGTAATCAAATCTGGAACCATTACCCTCCACTAAAATTCCGTTGTCAAGAGTATACCACTGACCATTTTTATCTGATAGGGGATGATTAAAGGAGATTTCTCCTCCAATCTCTAACGAGGGAATGTGAATGTAATTTTCGAGTTTTTGTATTGTGACTTGCGCAGAAATGGGCTTTATATCTATAAAATCATGAGCTAAGGTATGCTTTGTTTCCCAAAGAATCAAGTCATTAGGTTCGTCTGAGGGATAGTGGTATTGAATGGGAACAGAAAGGTTTTTGGTAACATACAAGGAATCTTTGGTGAGGATTTGATTTATGAGATCAGAATTTCCAATGAGTTTAGTAGAATATTCACGAAGAAAAAGATGGGGCGTGTAGATGGTCCAGGAACCACCAAACAAGGTGCACTTACAATAGTCTTTTCGAGGACGGGGATCATTCTTAACTGTTACTTTACTATGACCAGTCATGGTATCGCAGTCAGTGACCAGATACCATATAGTACAAAGGTATATCTTAAATTTGGTGACCGTAGGATTATACTTAAGAACTCTTCCCTTGAAGGACTCTAGCTTTTGGGTTTTCTTTTCTATGTTCTCACAAAACTGAATGTCAGGCAACGCAAAGAAACCTAACTTAGTAACATGTTGACAATTCGTCAATTCACCAACTGAAAAACAGCCCTCTGGGTTTCGATTCGAAGTCGCTCCGGGAAACAGCACTGCAACGAACAGGAACGTTATTGACGAAACGATCAGATCGCTCCTCCTAAAATAAAATCAGGTAAAAAAAAATTTTAATTCAAACCACACATTATTGTAAGTAGTCTCCTCACTCATCCCTTCGCTCATTCTTCTTTGCTTTGACGTCCTGCGCGAGGGCGTCCTTTTCATATTTCAACCTTTTCTGCAGCTCAGCCAGTGGAATATCGTCTTCCTCTTCCCAGTCGGATTCTTCAATTTTTCTTCCTGGTCTTGAGATTGAGCCACAGGTGGATCTCCGTTATGGGGTTTATTCTGTCGTGATGTACTAAACTCTTCAAAATTTTTCCATTTGGTGTTTTTAATTTGTAATTTACCGGTGGGAAAACCTCGATGATTTCGTGGGGGCCAGAGAACTTTTGCAAAAACTCTGATGATCTGCCCTTTTGCTTTTTGTGACTGGTAAGCCATACATATGAACCAACTGGGTACTGAATGAAATTTTCGTTTTCGGCGTCGTTCTCAGCTTTTACTTTGGATTTGGTGATTTCCTGGATAGCAATTCTCTTGGCGTGTTCCAGGCTGGAATTTAGACGCTGCATATAGTCATTAGTATCCAGGGTCAGTACTTCGCTGGGTAGGTTCTCCACATCAGGGGGCAAGGTTGGTAATCGGCCGAACAACAGTTCGTATGGTGAGCGGACACGGGTCCTAACAACCGAGGTTCGGTGAGCAAACAGCACCCCGGGTAATAGAGTATCCCAATTACTATGGTGGGCATTGACATGGTGGGAAATACCGGTAACAATAACCTGATTTAATCTCTCAATGAAACCATTAGATTGTGGGTGATATGGGGTGGACTCGATCTTTTTAATGTCAAGCTTTTGACAAACTGCGTTCATTAACTTAGATGTGAAATTGGTGCCTTGATCAGTACTGAACGTTCTTGGTGTACCAAAACGAAAGATTACCTCTTCTAGTAAGACCCTGGCGACAGTGGCGGTCTCAATGGATTTCACAGCAAAGGCTTCTGGCCAAGAGCTGTATCTATCCATGAAAGAGATAATCTGGATCTTTATCCTGTTCTCCTATTATTGCGGGGTCTGGGAGTATTACACAGGACACTGGCTGAGGTCTTTCGTGATCAATGAGGTTTTTCCTGGGTATTTCATTTTCATCAATTTCTGGAGAAATCGTATTTAACCTACTTAAGGCGTCCGCTACTACATTTTGATTACCTGGTAGATATTTAACAGTATAGTCGTACTGTTGGAGGGTTAGATGCCACCGGCTCAAACGCCCGGTCGGGTCATGGGCATCCACCATATTCCTGAGGGGTAGGTGGTCTGTGAAGACCCAAAAGAATCTTCCATACAAGTAATGGTGGTTCTTTTGAATGGCATGGACCAATGACAGAGCTTCCTTCTCTGAAATAGTATAGTTAATCTCTGGAGGCTTCAACGTCCTTCCTCCATAGCGGATTGGGACGAATTTTCCTGAAATTTCTTGGGCTATTATATGCCCAATGGCATACTTTGAAGCATCGGTAATCACAAAAAAGGTCCTATCGTAATCGGGGTAGTGAAGGAGGGGAGGGGAGCTAAGCTTGGCCTTTAAAGTATCAAAATCGGCTTTCATTTCATCTGTTAGGAAAAACTTTTGCTCCTTTTTGAGAAGGGTGTATAGGGATTGAGCTATTTTACCAAAATTGGGGATGAATTTTCTATAGTAAGAGCACATGCCAAGGAATGTGCGGAGGTCCTTTTGGCTCTTGGGGTATTCGAAGCTTTTAATGGTAGCCGTATTAGGGTTCAAAGGAAGGATTCCCTTTTCGTTGACTGTGTGACCCAGGAAGGAAAGTTGGGACATCGCAAATCTACATTTACTAAGTTTGGCCTGCAACTTATTCCCACGGAGTCTTGATAAGACGACGCGCAATTGTTTTAAATGGTCGCTTGGGGACTTGGAATAGATGATCACATCATCTATATACAAAAGGAGAAACACCCACAGCTCTAGTGCGAAAACCTGCTCTGCAAGTCTTTCAAAACTAGCGGCTGCGTTACATAGCCCCATTGGCATGCGCAAGTATTCAAAGAGGCCTTTGTGCGTAACAAAAGCTGTCTTTGGAATACTTGCTTTTTCCATGGGAATTTGATGGTATCCCGTTAGCAGGTCAAGAGTAGAGAATATCTTAGCGCCATTTAAATGGTCTAAAATTTCCTCAATCTTTGGCAAGGGATGGGCATCCTTTTTCTTAATCTTATTAAGTTTACGGTAATCAATGCAGACTCGCGTGCCACCATCGCTTTTTGGTATCATTACAATAGGGCTTGACCACAGAGAACTACTCTTCTGAATGATTTTTTTCTCCAGCTGACTACCTAGCTCTTTTTCAAGGGTTTCCTTTTGAGCGGGTGAAAGACGATAAGGTTTCTGTCTTATCGGAATTTCATGTTCAGTAATAATTTTATGCTCCACTCTATCTGTTTGTCCCAAAGGGTAATCTTTATCGGCAAGAACATCCTGGAATTCCCTTAAAATCTCGTCAAGCTCCTTTCTCTGGGAATCAGTAAGTGGGTAAGGTTTATAACATGGCTGGGTCTTAGGGGATTTGATAATCGGCTCCTCTATGGTGTCTACAGGGGAACTTATTAACGTTAGACTGGTGTTAATGCTCTTATCCATGGGGTTCGCTACAAAAATTTCAAGTTTCCCTTCACTAAACGCAGAAAGCTGGGGAATCATAACTAGGAGGTCTTCTCCCTGGGGGCTGTTTTCAACTAAGTACAAAAAGTCATCAATCATTCCTTCACAAGGGGCAAGATTAACCTTGTGAAGTGCTTTAGGAGGGAACTCTATATTTTGAGTTTGGTGATGGAATACTTTTTCATCAGAAGTCTGTCGTTCTGAAAAACTGGTTTCAATGACACGTCCTTTTTCGTCAATTAAATTTATATTATTCTCAATACTATCAATCAAGGTAAGCTCAGCTGCGGAGCCATTAAATACTAATTGGCCTTGGTTGGCCTCTAAAAAATCATCACCAAGCAAAAGAGGAAAGGGCAAATTTCTAAAAACGTGAGTAGGGTGGAAAAAGGTCATGCCTCCAACAGTAATTGGAAGGTTAACAACATCGATTGCCTTTTCAAAGCTGCCATTTGCGACTTCAACACTGGCAGGAGGAATGTCCGCTTTGAATATGGGAGAATCGAATCTTTTCAGGGTGTTCGAAGTAATCACAGTAACCGTAGAGCCGGTATCTATTAGGGTTTGAATAGGCTTGCTATTCACAGGAGTCCAAAATACCGAGCGCAACTTTCTAGACTTTTCATTGCACTTGACATTATCAATTTTCAAAAGTATAGTTTCCTCGTTAACACCCCCAGGGCGGCCTAGTCAATTAGTACACTCAGAGGCATAGTGACCAAGTTTTCTGCATCGATAACATTCTACCTGTGATCTTGGTGGGGGAAATCCGCGACCTCCTCCTCGGTGCGGTGCACGAGATCCTCTCGAGCCTCTGAATCCTTGTCGATTTTGTTGATCCTTCATCCTCGTGCGACAGTCTCTGATGAAATGCCCCATTCGGCTACAGTAGTTGCAAACGACGGATCTACCGCTTTGTCTTTGATCACGATACGCCCGGTTGGTGTCAGGTTGTTACTTTGGCTTTATAGCTTCAATGGCGGACAAGATGCTGTTCATATTTGCAGCATTGTCCTGAGGCGGGCTGACAGATTCCTTTAATAGCAGCTTATGGGTCGCTTCGCTATAGGATTTTGGTTGTTTCATTTGAATGAACTGCCTGTATGGTCGATCAAGCCCAGCGATCATCAGATCCAACTTTGTCTGATCAGCAACCTCTAAGTTCTGAGACAGCTTCTCAACTCTGGACAAATACTTTGCAATGGATTCACCATTTTGTTGAATACCATGCAACTCCTGACGTCTTCGGTATTTCATCTCTGGGGCATCAAATTCTTTCTTCAGGGCACCAACCAACAGGTCGTAGTCATCTTTGATGATCTGGCTAAGGGTGAGGTAAAAGGTATAGGCTCTTTCCTTGAGTCTCAAGGGAGCAATTCTTGCTTTCTGTTCGTTGCTCAGTGGATAAAACGCTAACGAAAGTTCCAACTTCGTAAAAGTTGCCTGAGTTTGGCTTAAGCCAAACTCAGGCAAGGCAGGGATGTCGACATTGCTCGCAAGGAGAGCGGCAACTGGTATCTGATCCATGGTACTTTCCACTATTGTCTCTGGTGGGGACTCGTGGTGATAAGACTTTCTGAGGATCACTAGATCGAAATCAACTTCCAAATTCTTATTGGTGACAATCTCCTCCAAGGAACTTTTTACAGTCTTTAAAGTTTCTGTATATTCTTTTTGCTCTGTGACAAAATTTGAAACTCGCCTTTTTAACTTTGTCAGCTGCTGGTAGACCTCGGATGGGGAAAAATCATTTACAGAAGGGGAAAAACTCTGCTCCGTCGGGGCGACAAAGCGATTATCTGTCTTTTTCAGGGAAGGGGAATTTTCTGGGTAAATTTTTGAGTCGCTTGTAGGGTTTTGCTATGTACTATCTAAATGGGCTTGGATTACATCCAGGGCGTCTGACTGGGCTACTTCTAAGTCGTCAGGTGTTTGCATGTGGACTGCGCAGTTCACTATAAATAAGAATAAAACTTGTGCTCAAAATCATCTCATAATCTTCTAAAACATTCAATCTCCCCATAGGACACTCAAGATACATAAGGGTGCACCATACCCGGGTAATCCTACAGGGGGGAGGAGTAAAAGTCATCTGCTCCTCTGGCAGGATAAACTCGTCTGCCCTCTGGCAGGATAAACTCGTCTGCTCCTCTGGCAGGATAAACTCATCTGCTCCTCTGGCAGGATAAACACGTCTGCTACTTCGGCAGGATAAACACGTAAACTCATCATGGTACCAACTTATATAGCGCTCTCAAAAAAAATTGCACAAGAAAACCGGAAGAAAGAGGAAAACCAGCTCCTCAGGCCATTCCAAACAAACCCAAGACTCATTGAGCGATATTCCCTCAGTATCAGACTCAAAGTTCAAAATTCCTTTTATTTAGTCCAAACGCCAATATTTATAGTAAAAAGAACGAGAGAGGTAGAGCAAAATCCTAATAAGCTGACTCTGACGAAAACACAGGATATATATCAACTAAATCGCGCTTAGGTGATATCTCTAAAGCTTCAGTTTAGCTTCGACCCTCAATTAATCAGCAAGCGCCATTCAAATTCCATGAAAGGCAAAACAATTTAAAACCGCTATCATTTCAAACAATGTGCCCGAGGCACTTACATAGCCGTAAGAAAACACATCCTCACGGAAAGGAAATATGACATCCTGTCAATTTATTAATTCAGTCAAACAAATACACACTGAATCTTTTGAATACAATGTCACAAAAATCAAACAATACAATAGGGCAAGGGATGAATATGGTTCTAAAGTACAAGGTGCACTCAGGACGAGAAACCAGAAGGGGAAAGAGGTTCCCGCTACTCATTGGAAGGGTGATCAAGTCCTCCAAAAAAACACGGGTTAGGGAAATCCAGAAATTCTTCACACAAGAACAAAATAGTAAAAAAAAAGTTTCCAAAACGAACCAAGAAATCAAGAACAACTACCATAATGTCGGTTGGGAATGAGAGAATAGGGGGGGAAAAAAGGAAGGGAAGAAAAAAAAGGCACAAGGGGACGAAAGTCGGAAGGGCGGCCCGGTGAACCTCCATGTCGAAAGTTCTAGCCTGCCCTTCATCTTATTATTGGCTCGGAAGTAGTTTCATCAGTCGATATAATAAAATAAGAATTTCAGTTCTTTAACTTATGGTAGTTGTCCTTATTCTAATGTAGACTAAGTCATGAGGAGGCACCCAGAGAGACACAATAAACAGAACACAGTTTCTTGATTCCACAAGAATGAAACTTTACCCTATATTTTGGGCTTCTCTTAAAACAATCTAAAAATACACTTACATCGTTATATCTTTGCTTCGTGTAAAATCGACGATGCTTCTAATTTAAATATTTTACACTCACTGAATAATTTTTCCTATATTTTTAAATCTTATATCACTCCTACATACAATTCATAACAAGTAATAATAATAATACACACAAAGAAAATAGCTGAGGTCTAACAAAAGGGGAGGCAAGTAAGGTGTCGTATCGGGTTTTCCTCTGAGACTATTTATTATTGAAATTTGAAAGATATTATTCAGTCTTGTAAATACACCATAAGAAGAAGGTCTTGAATTCCTTCCACACAACAATTGGAGCTTCCACCGAAATTGAATTTGGATTATTTTTGTATTTTTGTGAGAGACATTTGGTGTTGATAAATTTTTTTTTGAGAAATCTTTTTGATGTTTGATATTTATACGTTTTGTGAAGTCAAGGCTCATTAGTTGTTTTATTGATCGCGATTCATATTTTTGTTTGGAGAAATTCATATTTTTGTGATTTTTGATTTGAGATTCAAATTTGATATTTTGCATGTCATTTGAAATTTTGGGTATGGCGTCTGGTTCGAGAATTCCTAACATACCGAAATTTTGTGGAGATAATGAGGTTAGTTTTACGTTGTGGATTCAGCGTTTCGAGGCAATGTTGCGTGCAACGGGCGTTAAGAATGATAAATACAAAGACTTTCTACTGTGCTGTACCGATTCCGTCGCATTTTCACTCGTGTCCGAACAGATCTTAGCCGATAACACCGTCACGTATGCTACGTTAAAAGAAAAATTTGCAGGGACAGATTACAAGAGAACCTTAGAAACCAAACTTCGGGGATTAGTTTGGAAGAAAAACTTGAATGTAAACACGTTCGTCCACGATTTACGAACTGTTATACGAGATTTATACGGGTTGTCAGATGCAGACACCATCAACGCGCTTGCTACCAACCACGTGGTCAATACTCTGGAGGATTCCTATCGAAAAGAAGCCAAAATTTACCAGCTTACGAATTCCACAGGACTGGAAGCATTGATAGAATTTTTGAACACTCGATTTTATGGAAGTCAGTACTATTCAGACATCGCACCAGACAGGACATCTGCTACCAAACTACAAGGTGAAGACCGCGTAGATAAGCTAGAGAAAATGGTAATGACTCTTTGCACTAAAATCGACAATATGGGCAACAAACCAAAAAACTCAAACAAACCTACATGTTCCTTTTGTCACAAGAAAGGACATGATGCTTCACGTTGCTTCAAGAAAAAGAAGTGTTTTAATTGTCAGAAAACTGGGCATATTTCGAAATTCTGCCCAGAAAACAAATCTGAGACAGGGGCGATTAGAGATGATGTCAAGCCTGCTCCACGTACTATTATCAAGATAAACACTTGTGGAAAGACAGTTGACTTTTTGTACGATACGGGTTCACAGGTCACCATCATGAAACGACAAGACTTCGAGAACTTACCAAATAAACCACCACTCCAAAAAGTCGAACGCTCAGGTACCGCAGTCGACGGCACACCGTTCAAATTTGATGGTATTGCTTATTTGAATCTATCGTTCCCATCAAGTGACAGTAATAGACATAGACAATACACATTAGAGTATGAACCCATTCTCATTTCATCTAACGTTGAATCGAATATTTATGGTGCTCAGACAGAGGAGAAATTTAGAAAATGTGAAAGAGACATTGAAAACTCTACACTTAGTTACACGACGAAAGAGAATGAGAAAGTTACAGTACAATGTTATCGGGAGAAAATTTCGTCAGTCACAGCTTACGTCAAAGTCGCTAAAGTCGCTTATCTACCACCCAACCATACCATGATGATCAAAGGTCGAATCAATTCACCGAAAACAATCACTGGTACAAGCTTTTTATGTGAAAATGAAGAGTTACCAAATTGCTTGAACGTAAACGAACTAACTTTCGAAAGCGTTGAAAGAAACATCACCATACCGATAACCAACCATTCTGAAGTCCAACAGAAACTGAAAAAGGGACAAATTGTTGCAGAAATTCGAGAAATAGAAAGTTGTCCAGAAGAGAGTAAAATCGAAGTAAATGCTACGGATGCGTCGAATAAACTACCTTTGGATACCGAATTAACTGAACGAAACGAGATTCAAAAATTAGAAACAATTTTAGAAACTTATTACGGTGCTATTGAGAATTCACCTTTGTCGAGATCGAAACTACCTTTGAAACATTCGATAAACCTTACTGATGACGCGCCAACAGTTTGTGCACCCAGATCGATCCCTCACGCTCGAAAAGAGGCAGTAAACGAACAAATAAAAACATTATTGGAAAATGGATGTATCGAGAGGTCATACAGTCCATATTCAGCTCCGATAGTACCGGTTTTGAAACCTGATGGTTCGCTACGATTTTGCATTGACTATCGCAAATTGAATGCCAAAACCATAAACAACAAATATCCGATCGCTCGAAATGAAGACCTTTTAGACGGACTGAAAGGGTGTAAATATTTCTCTGTTATTGATTTGAAAGCAGCTTATCATCACATCGCTATGGAGGAGACCGACAAATTGAAAACCGCCTTCGATTCACCGCAGGGAAAATTTCAATGGATAGTTATGCCTTTCGGTTTGACTGGCGCAGCCTTTACCCTTTCTGCAAATCTATCTGAAGTTTTGAAAAATTGTCACGAATTCGCTCGTATGTTTTTCGACGATGGCTTGATCTTTTCAAAAACGAAAGAAGATCACTTTGAGCATATTCGAAAGATTACTGAATTATTTGCAAAGTACGGTTTACACATAAACTTTCGAAAAAGTCAATTTTTTAAAAGTGAAGTGATATTTTTGGGACATGTAGTTAACCAGAACGGAATTCGTGCTGAGAAAACAAAAATTGAGGAAATTGTGAACATCAAAACACCGGAAAATTTAAATGAACTACGTTCTTTTCTGGGGATGGTTGCTTTCTTCAGGAAATTCATTCCAGATTTTTCCCATTATGCTGCAGATTTATTTTCACTATTGAAAAAAGGAACACGTTTTCAATGGACAGAAAAACACGCTACAAGTTTCAATGAGATCAAAAGACTTTTATCTGAAAATGTTCTTTTGCTCCACCCAGATTATACAAAGCCATTCATTTTGTTTACAGATGCTTCAAATGTGGCTGTGGGGTTTACCCTGACACAAGAGAACGAAGGAACCTTTTGTCCAGTTTTATACGGAGGTCGTTCTTTATCTATTTGTGAAATGAACTATTGTACTACCGACAAAGAACTTTTGGGGCTCTATTATTCAGTTAAAAAGAGCGAATTTTACATAACAGATCAAATTGTTATTGTTTATACCGACCATAAACCGCTGACCTATCTATCCACGTTTCGTGATATTGTAAATAAAAGATACCGCTGGATAGAATATATTGAGAACATAGGAATTATTATTCGTTACATTGAAGGAAAAGACAACGTCATAGGTGATTATATCAGCAGAAATTTAAAAACAGACATTAAAACTGAAAAACGTTGGAGACCATCTGTAAATACTGTAAATATTACTGACTTTGATAAACATTCATTCATTGCCCAGCAACGTAACGACGCCGAGATTCGTGCCGTTTTTGATCATCTTGAGGGAGAAGAAGTTGAGGTTCCATTGGTTTATAAACGTCATTTGAGTAAATTGAGAATTGTTGACGGCTTGTTGAAGTATTTTAAAGGAGGGAAATCATATGTTGTTGTTCCGTTAGAATTGAGAGATGAGATTTTTGAAAGAGGTCATTGTCAGTTTGCAGCCGGACATTTTGGGGTTGAAAAGACGGAAAGGAGAATTTTATTATTGAAATTTGAAAGATATTATTCAGTCTTGTAAATGCACCATAAGAAGAAGGTCTTGAATTCCTTCCACACAACAAAGGGGAGTAGGAACGGGGATGGAATTTGGACAGAACCAACAACAACAGGTGGTCGACACTAAGCAAGCTCATGGTCAACCGAATGTCAGTGAGCGCTGACAGAACTGTCATGGATAGAAGGGGACTATTCTAGGGTTTATGTCATCGGTGTCAGGGATTTATGGAAGTTAGAATTTAAAATAGCACAACATGAAATTCTTTATGATAGGTTACATCATAACCATGTTTAGCTGTTAGAATAATAAAGTAAGGCAAGAAAGTCTATAAGGGAAGGGCCTAAAAGAAATGTATCCTAACCCCAAATATCGAAGATATTACGACACTGGTATCAATTTTTCCTCGTTTATTGTCGATTGTTCAGGAACTCTCTCTGAATCTTCCTCGAAGTACGTATTAGTGTTATCTTCTTCGTCATCATCGGCTGCAAAATAATGACGTTTTTTTTTTGACATTCGTTCATTACATTGTTGCATTACATTTCAACAAATGTTTGATAATTTACCTATTTTGAAAGAAAATAGTCGGAAAAGTCATATACTAGTTGTCAAGTCATAGTGTCTGTGTCTCCATAATGTGTCTAATGTAAAATAATACTTGTCACTTCGTAACATCTGTGGCTCCACAAGTGTTTAGAAATTTCCGCCCCTGTTTAATTTTCAGAATGAGTTTGACAATTTAAAGAAACAAATGTTAAGGTAATTTTTTATGAAGCTTTGCCAATTACTGGTAAGATATAAGTAATTTACAAATTTAAAAAGTAGAGCTCTACAGCTCAGCTTTTGATCATGTCGTGAGAAGTTGGCTATTCAAATCCATCCAACAAAGGTTTCCTCCTAATGCCGATAACACACTCTTTCAAATTCTGGAGGCTGTCTATTCGCACACAACTACTGCTCTATCGGAAACACCTGAAAATATATTCAACCTAACGACTGG
The DNA here is from genome assembly GCF_902728285.1 of Clytia hemisphaerica. Lineage (NCBI taxonomy): Eukaryota > Metazoa > Cnidaria > Hydrozoa > Leptothecata > Clytiidae > Clytia > Clytia hemisphaerica. The sequence goes on along the minus strand of NW_027103559.1, from coordinate 166,909 downwards.
AGTCAGACAAGGTGGTCCAGAATCTCCTCCTCTCTATAATCTATTTATGGACTATGTCATGCGGGTGTTCGAACAAAAATGTGCTCAAGAGAATATCCAATTTGTTAAACTAAAATACAGAATACGTCCAACTGCATGCACACGTGAACAAAGAAGGTCTGGATATCAAGGTGATCATTATGTGAATTGGTCAGGATATGCTGACGATATTGAACTTTTTCTTGAAAATGTTCACGATCTTGAAAAAGCCCTAAATATTCTCCATTCATTATTCAACAAATTTGGATTGCACATCAATATTAAAAAGACTAAAACAATGATTTTTAATTTCAAATATATCGAAAAAGACTTTGATTCTGTCTATCTGAGTCTATCGTTTCTCTCGAAAATATACCAATCGAAAATGTCAAGGTGTTCAGGTATCTTGGTGATGAAGTAAAATACGACGAGCCGTCTACGGGAGATGCCGAGATTGACCTACGAATCAATATCGCACAAGCCAAGTTTTACGAAATTATAAAGAAGCTTACAAACTTCAAGATCCATCTAAGCACAAGAGTAATGATCTTCAACTCGCTTGTTAGAAGTCGTCTCACATACTCATGCCAGACTTGGAACTTATCAGAGGTACAAATGCAAAGGATCAATTCAATCTACGTTTCAATGTTAAGAAAACTTGTGAGAAACGGATGCAAACGTGAAGAGTTTAGATACATGTTGACCAATCATGAGATTCTTCAAAGATGCAAAACCTCTGACATTCAAAGCTTCGTCCTTAAACAACAAACCAGCTACCTGGGACACTTAGCTCGCCAACAAAATAATTCGCTGACAAAGAGACTTTTGTTTAATGACAACAAAAGAACAAAACAAGGTCGTCCAATGGAGTCACTCGAAGACAAATTATAAAGAAGCTTAATGTCACCAAAGATCGATTTTATAAAGATGCTTTGAAGAAGAAAGGAGGACATGATCATCCAAACGTTGATCGCCGACTTTCGTCGCAATGATGATCCGGCTAAAGCTGCAAGTACAAGTAAGTACTACAACTGGGATTTTTTGGATTTGGTTATAAAGTTTTAGGAAGGTTATATTCTAGGGTTATTCTCTACTTTTTGAATACCTTAAGGGAAGAAATTTTCGCGGAATTTAATTTCACGAATTTGAGTTTCAAAATGGCAAATTTAGCGGAATTTAATTTCGCGAATGAGCCGATTTCAAAAGTTTCATGGAATTTAATTTCGCTGTTGAGAAATTTAAAAAGAATTATTTTTAAAGAGAAAATGTTTTTCATAATTTTCATCGACATTCAAGATGATTTCAGTCACATTAACAAACTTTAACAACAAAATAATAACATCAAAGATGAATGTTTCTATGATAAGTCATGATTAGACTTCATCGCCGTCTTCTTCCTCCAAAAATTCGAATTTCGCGGAATTTAATTTCGCGATTTAGCTATTTTGATGTGTTTCGCGGAATTTAATTTCGCGAATTACGTCTAAATATATGTTTATATATGTTATATGTTTATCTTGTTTCGTTTAGATACAAACAACATTGGGCCATTCCATTTTATATCCATACAGGGGGGTGGACGAACATTTCCAAAGGGTATTCCGAGAAAAATTTCCAGGGGTGTTTTTTCATTTTTCCATGGGGTTATAAGTTATTCTAAAATTTCCAGGGGGTAAAAGACTGAATTTAGTTTGTCCACCCTCACTTTAAGGCATCAAAAGGATTTTTCCAAGGGTATTTGTGCAAATTTTCTCATTTTCCAGGGGGTATCCACATATTTTCAATAATTCTTTTTTGACTTGAAAAGGTTCGTCCACCCCCCTGTATGGTTTTTTAATGGAACAGCCCATTGTTTGATTAAAATAAGAAACTAATGAAACAATAGCATATACTTGTTCATGTTGTTGGTATCTCACATATCTGGTAAAAATGCCTTCTATCAATTGCCCTATTGAAGGTTGTCAATACTCAACTGGAGATGTTGACCCACAAGTCGCGGCAGCCCTCCTCAATCTTCACTGCAAGGATCATAATGGAGTTGCAGCCCCACCAACCAACCAACAGAAAGCTCCAAAACTTGTAAAAAATTATGAATAACTTTCGCGAAAGCTGAGAAATTTTCTTCTCATGAAAATTTCTTCTCTTAAGGGATGAATTATTAAAAAAATTGCATTAAACTTTCCAACAGAAACCAATATCAATTTAAACCAGAGCAGTTGGTGTTTTTCCGGGGGGGGGGGTGGGTACTTAGGCAAGTAGTGAAGGGTACGGGTATGTGCCGCCTTTAAGGGTGCCTTTTTTTTGGATCTGAAAATCCCTGTAAGGCTTGGAAAAATCACAAAATTAAATTTTAGTCCCGCTAAGGGTCGGAAAATCGGAAAATATTATCTTTTTACTCCTTGAAAGAACAAAATTTGGTGAAATTTGAACTTTTTTGTCCTTAAAAGATCAAAATTTGGTCAAATTAGTCCCAATAAGGGTCGTAAAATTCACAAAATATTACTAAATTTTCTCCTCTTTAGTCCCGCTAAGGGTACGAGGGTTGAAAGTCGGGCGGCACATACCCGTCAGCTCGCAACCCTAGTACCCCCCCCCCCGGGGTGTTTTTCTATAAGCATCTCGGGACTCAATTGAAGAACATAAGAACAGGATGAACTATTCCAGGAGTTATGATTTAAACTCAGAAAATATGTAGATTTCCAGGAATATTAATTTCTTCAAGAACAGATACGTTTATTCAGGGGTCTGGCAAGAAAAGAACAAATAAAATTTTCCAGGGAAAGTTACCATTCATAGAACAAGTTTTTGAAATTAAAAGTTGAGAGTAAAATATCAATAAAGCACATGCGTAGGGTCAAATATTTCTACCATCTCGGAAAGGTTTGTAGGCTATATAGTAGCCTGGATATCCAGGCTGTAAACTATTTCACAGTCTAGTTTTTGATATTTTATATTCTGGTTTACAGCCTGGTCTCCCTAGAGCGTTTTGCATTCTCTTTAAGAGAATGCAGTCCGCTTGCTTGCGCTCACTTCGCTAAAACCGTAAGGGCCAATCTACACGGCGTTGAGCAATTCTAAAGCAAAAATAGGATAATCCTCCAGTTGCTAGTGAAGATAGGGCTTTCTGTTACATGAAAACATGAAAAAGAAGAAAACAGAGGCAAGTTCATTTTCCAAGAAAACATGGTTGGTCATGATAATGCATGCAAACTTTTTTATGGACTTTGGTGTAATCTTTGGATGTTTTAAATAGTTTTAGATCTTGTAAGACTGCTTTTTATTAATTTCTGTTTTGCTGCCCTGGGTTGGCTAGGAAACATGGGTTTTCACTTTCATTCTCTAGGGAGACCAAGCTCTATAATTTTAGAATGTTGAGGTAAATTTTGTTTTTTCTAAAATTTTGAGCTTGGATATCCAGGCTAGCTATATAGGAGAAAAACTACGATAAGAATAAAGAGACAGCAAGATTGTTTTTCTTCCTTGGGGACACCTAAGACATGTTCAATATATCTTTGCTTGACGCGCATTACGTCCCTTGGTTTTTTGAGTCCACATCCTAATACTCATTTTTTCCAATTGCAAATGTAACCTTTTGAGCTATATTTAAAAGTTTGGAAGAGATGCGTGTTAATCCAAACATGTTTTGGACATGCCCTAACCATCAATATTTTTCTTTATACAAATCAAAAACTAATTTTTACATGCCAGCTTAAATAAATGTTCTGTTTTTGCTTTTTTACCGAATTTCTTCTTCTGTTTTTTTTTAGAATGTATATCAACATATCGCGTTCACTTTCAAATTCATCACTACGTTCAACTTTGCAGAAACAACTATCAACAAGAATGACATTGCACTTAGATGATGGAGCAGTGTCAATGAAAAAACTATATGCAACGTTTTTGTCAGCTTCTTTAGTAGACAGCTCACAGAATGTAGAAAACTTTCCGACATGTCTCAAAATTCTAACAATACGACCAACAACAACAGACTTTTTGTTTTTGAATAGGCCATGATCGTATTGGTGTAAGCCATTTGGATCCGATGGTAGTGGTAACCGGTTAAAAAAATCATGTTAGACGACTTCCACCTTTCGCTTCGAGATGCAGAGGGTGAATACACTTTTCCCATCGCTATTGAGAGAAAACGTGAAATATGGTATACATTTCCTTCGTAACGGACGTACAGTTTGTTTGTGTTGCTGCTGTATTTATTTGCTTTGCCGCTTGATTGCTTTTGAGATTCCATTACACTCAAATCTTCATTCACCACAGACTTTACTTGTAGCTTTGACTTCTCGATTTTACTTCTGAAATTCACACTTTTCACTTGATCTTTATGGAACGGGCACATAAACAGGTACCTGATAAAAAAAAGTATTTTTTATGTGTATTGGCGAGATATCGAAAAATGATCAACGAATTCTCTAAAAAAAAGCTAAATAATTAGTTATGTTGTACGGGTGGCGCCTGACTGCTTATTGTAATACAAAGAACAAGTCTTGCCTACTCATTATAACTCTCTAAAATCTGGGGAGGTTGAAGCCGCTTTTTAAAAAAAATTTACGCCAATCTTCCTATTAAGAGCAATTTTCAATGTATATCTCTTCACAACGATGATTTTTGTGCGGCAACCACACGGTCGAATAACAAATTTGTTAAAATATACTGAATAGTCACTTACACATCTCTTTCTGTTTATTTTTGAATTTCAAACCAACACAAAGTATGTGAAACCATTGCTGGCATATTTCGCACAGTATCATTCCATCGTCATTGTCGCATTTTCCAAAATGATGAAAGCCACATTTGTTTAAATCAATTGTGATAGTTGCAGATTCTTTTTGTTTTCGCAAAATCATAGATGGGAGGATGTGTTCAATTTCCTGTGTTGCGTTGTCCGATTGTGCCTCATCAATGGCGTCATCAATTGCCGTTTTTTCAGACACTGTCATGGATTCCAAATCAATCACATTATCTTCATTTATCGAATGCGTACTTGAGTCCCAGTTCTCACTCCAACCCCGGTAGTCGATGTTCTTTATCACGATATCTCCATTCAGTGTATAGATAACATTGCCTGTCAATGAAGAAATAGTATATTTTGGATATACAATAGCGAGAATTGTGTCATCTGTATGCATAAGAAAGGGCAACATGATTTGCCTCCCCCTGATTCAAAATAGAGAGAAAAAAAACAAAAATATATGATAATTTTACATTTCGATTGCTTTTTTCTTTTATTGATTAACTAATTGGATTTGATGATATTAACATGACAGAAAAGAATATCCTACCTTTTTCAAGATCTTCAATCATTTTCAGCTCTTTGAGAACGACAATACACTGAACTTCTGCATCTTTCATTCCGATTCGAATTTCCGCGGTAACAAAGTTTTCATCATTTAAAGTCGAGAATGAATTGGTCTTGAAGTCGTGTTTTTCCAATTCTGCCAGCCTTAAAAAGATTTGGAGAGGGATTTAAATTAAAAGCAATTTTTAGCCTTGATTATGCCTTTCTCGATTTCCTTGCGTTAAATATTTCTAAACTAAACTTGCTTGTTAATCTGTGAAGAGAACAATTTTTGTAATTTTTACTAGAAAAGTAGTCGTGTATGATATCAGGCAAAACCTTTCTCAGGTTTAACAAATCTTTTCACAAAATAATTTAGTGTAATTTCTTATAAATTAAAACTTTGTTATTACCTTTTAGAGAAATCTAACATATCCAGGAATGTTAAATTTTGCTTTCCCCGAACAAAACCGCGGAGTTTAGCGAAAAAATTTTCACATGCATCTGAGCCAAATGTCCATGGCTGGAAAGATTGCCCTTTTAAATGGGTTGAATATGCCAGCATCGACAATATGACAGTGTGGCCTGCTAGAATCAGATCTTGAAAGGTCTGATTGCTGATGAAGTTTTGATCCAATGATAACCCCTTGACTTGAATCCACGATTTCCAAAATCTAGAATGTAGAAGTGGACAGACACTAATTTCTTTCCGTTAAGGATTAATTTTCAACCCTACTAAATCTGAAAAACAAAAATTACATCTTCATAAATGTTTATAAGTTCTTCACGCCCACGTAAAGCTCCTTCATTTAATCCCCATTGGCTACAAAGCTCTCATTGAGACAAGAGTATGGTATTTTATGGACAAGTTCAAAAATAGTCAATTTTTAGGTACCTGACAAACAACACAGGTAGCCACGCTAATTTCACCCGTTCACGAATGGAAAAGGTTTTCGATGTAAATGCATCTTTGATAGATTCTCCAATTTTAAGATAAAAACATGTGTACGCCGTCTTTGGTATAGTGCGCAAACATGCCCTGACTTTGGGATCCAGAATACGCATCGCGGCATCTACGTTTTGTTTGTCCCTTACGAATACGTCAGTCTTTGAAAGGTTATGGGCCATTTTGAAACTAAGGAAAACAAAATCAAATCATTTAAAAGCACGCAAGCAAGAAATCTTTTTCTGTTTCTCTGTCAAGTTGGTATTTCGTTTAAGACCTTTAAATGAAAATTACCCATCCGGCTTAAAATAGAACAAAACATATTTACCTTGAATATAAGTAAGTCTGCGACCGCAGTCGGAGGCGACCCGAAGGCTCCTCTTTCGATAGCTATCTACCCGAAGGTAGGGGAGGGCGCCACTCTTTCTCCCTGGATTTCTCCACTTACCCTTGATCCTTCTCTTAGTTGCCGAGCATCAAGCAGAGAGGCATCAAGTACCATTTTGGGAATCTTTGGTATGACCCGGCTGGGGGTTGAACCCACAACCTTGCAAACCGTAGCCGGAAGCTCTAGCACTGTACTACGGTTGCTTACCTTGAATATACTTCCAACAGGTGCTCTAGCATAACAATGCTCCAGTCCGGGAAAAATAACATAGGTATAATGCAATTGCCGACTGTTTCGACAATGCACCCAAACAGCAGGCCATCAACTTTTAACATAGATTCGGTCTTTGATTTCAAGTTCCGATTCACCGCGAAGAAACTGTTGTAGAACTTCCTCACCTTCGAATCTCCATCAGCTGCGAAGCCGATGACTTGCATATGGTTTTTGGCACCCAACGTCTTACATTTCAAAAACCACTCCTTGACATCTTTAAATGTTTCACTCTTAACCACTGGTTTTATTGCGATAACGAAAGAAGGAACGTGTACAAGTAAAAGAAGGTTTGCAAGCTTTGCTTTTTCATGGTCTTTTTCCAGTAATTCCAAAATTTCTTCGGCGGTTGCCACCACTGGAAGTTCGTATGTTGCAAGCCCCTATATTGTGTTATTTCGGACTCGCAGTGTTGCAGTAATACTTGTGGCGTCGAGCGATATCTGAAAAATCAAAAGCTATGATATCATCTTTTAAATACTCTTACTCGGATTAAAATCTAGGAAGTAAAAAATGCAAAATTTGCTTTGAAATATTGCGCATCCAAGGTCATAATATTTGAGAGAAAAGGGAAATTCCCCAGGAAGTTTCAAAACCACAAACGATTAGCCTATTTCATAGGATTCGTGTTTTCAGTACATGATTTTTTTCTACGTCACTGCAGTAATCAAATTTTTATTGTAAATCGCTCTTTTGCGAATTGAGATATAAATTTAACACTGACATCGACAATAGAAAACAGTTCTTAAATTCCCAAGTCATTTAGGATGATTACAAAAGTCAGTTTTTCTCAACATTTTTATTGAGGGAAATCTGCACAGATTTGTGCATTTTTCCCCTGTTAATTGAATAGAAAAGAGCATGTTGCAGATACACGAATTCTATGAAATAGGCTAATTCGTAAGTGCTCTAAAGTAGATTAGAAGAGTAGAGTTTTAACTCTGAGTTTTACGCTTTTAGGACCTTAGGATCTGAGGATCAAAAAGTTCAAAAATAGTCCAATAAGGCTCAGAATATAGCCTGGAAATCTAACTCCTCCCAAATTGAAATATTCGATTGAATTGAATAGATAGCCCAAAATCGACTTTCTCTCCTGAAGTTCAAATTTCTAAAAAACGAGGAAATAACCGAAATTCTCAATATATTTTGACTCTGATTGTACAAAAGAAATACATATTTTAACTTGTAAGATAAAAAGCCTTATTATCGAACATTTCTCACGTCACTTACTTGAAATGGGCCTTCATAGTTGAGCATGTCATAAAATTGTTTTGCTGAATCAAATGTTTCATCTTCAATACTACACTGAATAGCTTGTTTCGAAGCAGCAGTTCTCCATATAGTCCTGGCAGAGGGACCATCTGTGAAATCCGATAACGATTTCACTGCCTTTTTTCCACCGTAATTGTAAAGAATTGCAAACAGAGTCTTGGTGTCGTCCGACCATCTTCGGTTCTTATGTCCATAATTTTTGACAATATCAGTGACAAAGTTGACGAAACCATCGCTAGAATGTTTGAGTTGTTCTAGACGTTGAGCAATGAATGTTAATTCCGAGGACTCGTCTGTCGATGGAGAGGCGTTTTTAATCATTCTCCCGATGCGTTCTTCCTCAGCCTATTATGAATAGAAAAGCATATAAATTTTGAGAAATAAACCATAGATGCTTTTGCTTGCAAAAATTTGTCGCTCAATTTAATTTCAAACATTGCAAAAGTTAACATTGATTCTCGTTCGCTTTTCGAACGGACATAGATCTAGGTACTTAAAATGTCTCAGAATATTTAACATGATCGTAAAATGACTAATTTTCAAAAAAACTATCAGACAGGACCAATGTTTGGTCTTTTTCGCTTAAAGGCGGGCAAAGATTTAGTATTGATAAGAAATAAGTTTCTCTTATAAGGCTTTTCAAAACTATTACCATTTTAGATTTGAAATAGGCGATTGCGTATAGAGTAGAGTCGATTTCTTCGTCGTTTTCTTTCAAGTAAAATCTTTTAATATTTCGCCGGGTATTGTGTAAGCTTCATGTAGAGCTTTTGACATGGACTTAATGAGACGGTAATCACGGTAATCGTCATCGGCCGATTTTACATCATTAACTTCAGTTATTGACCTAATTCTTGGCTGTCGTTTTAGGCTGTCTGCTTCTAAAAACGCTTCGTGACTTTCTACGATTAGACTTGAGCAATTTGTTGATCGTGTTTCGGGTGATGATATATTGGCGTTAGAGATGCAAAAAATGGATTCTGCTTGAGCTAAACCAGTTGCTTTGATCTTCGCCTGATTTGAAAATAATCAAAATAGAAATAAATAAATTTCGGCCTTTTTACCAAACAATCAATTTTTTCACTGGGAGAATTTAAGGAGAATGATTTGATGAAACATGATCAATGATTTAAGGGGTTTTAGGAAAATTGCTTTCAAGATCTAACTCAAGATAATTTTTTTTCTCTAGATGTTCCTCTGAAACATCCAGTTATTGCAAGACAAGCATCATATTGAAGTGATTCTAGTTTTTCAGAAAAAGTGGAATTACCTGGACGATCATACACGACATCTCCATAATCTAGATGTGGTCTCACATGGGTTTTAAATATCGTGACTAGTGAATCCCTAGGTAGGAATGCATGAAGCCGACGAATAATACATTGATTAACTTTTTTGATTTTTTCATCAAGATGACGGTCAAAAGCCAGCTCTTGATCAAGTATGAGATGTTTTTAATGATCTTGTCGAACAATGGCGGCGTTGTTAAAATAAATTTCTGGAGGATCAGGTAGATTTATCCTCCGAGTGAAGTACACTTCAACAACCTGTTTAGAAGGATCAGGGTTGAAGGTCGTTTTCCATTGATGAGCCCACTCACTAATCTTCTATAGAACATAGAACCTGCAGGCAATAATCAAAATTATAAACGTATTGGAGCATTGTACTATGTCCCCCTTGCTTACAAAAGAAATGTAAAAATTCATGCTCATCTCACTTTAATGTTGATGGGTGACTTTTTAGTCAGAGAAAGAGGACTATACCTGTGAGACATTTTGGTCAATTGAACTTGATAAAGTTGGTTCAGTGTACAATCAATGCCATAATATATTGGCACTTTTGGCTAATTTACCACTTTTCGAAAATTGAAGTTCGAGCGAGAATGTCAATTTCAGGCCTTCAACTTAATTTCATTGACTATTTCGATCTGGGAGGGATTTATTGGTTTCTAGGCTATATTTCAAGCCCTACTGGACCATTTTTGAACTTTTGGATCATCAGATCCTAAGGTCTTAAGTCTAGCGTTAAAACTCAGAGTTAAAACTCTACCCTTTGAACCTACTTTAGAGCACTTACAAATCGATTGTGGTTTCAAAACACCCCGGTGAATTTCCCTTTTGTGCCAAGTATTTTGCGACTGATTGTCTGAAAAGCTAGAAGACGCTGATTTCTCCTCAGCGGGGGTCCCAAATTACATGAAAACCTTCTAAATTTGTTTTAAAGCATGATTTGGGTCATTTTGAAGCGTTTGCTACTGACCAAAATCAATGTTTTGTGAAATATTTAACTTTTTGAAAAGGTGCAATTTACGAATAGTCAAAAAGGTGAAAATTTTGACTTTTTTTCAAGTTTTAGCCCCTAAAATTGACGAAAGGGGGATTTTGAGCTCGAAAAATTGCTTGAAACTTGAAATTAGACCCCCGCTGAGCAGAATTTGGCATTTTTCAATTTCTTAGACAATCAGTGCCATAATATATTGGCACTTTTGGCTAATTTACCATTTTTCGAAACTTGAAGTTCGAGCGAGAATGTCAATTTCAGGCCTTAAACTTAATTTTATCGACATTTTCGATCTGGGAGGGATTTATTGGTTTCTAGGCTATATTTCCAGCCCTACTGGACCATTTTTTTACTTTTGGATCCTCAGATCCTAAGGTCGTAAGTCTTAAGTCTAGCGTTAAAACTCAGAGTTAAAACTCTACCCTTCGAACCTACTTAGAGCACTTACAAATCGATTGTGGTTTCAAAACACCCCGGTGAATTTCCCTTTTGTGCCAAGTATTTTGTCACTGATTGTAGATTTATTGATGATACTGTTGACGCAAAGATTGACATTAATGAGAAGGAAAGCAATAAAATGTACCCAGATCATGCCCACTCTTCTGTCCCTATGTTATCAAGTCCACATGATGAATCCAGTCAAAGTATCTATCTCTGCCTATTTGAAAGCTGGGGAGCTTTTCTTGCCCAATAAGGAAGTTGAAAAGCTTTCGCTTGAAAAATTTTATTTTCAAACCACACTCTGGAAGGAACCTTTTCGAGCCAAGTTCATTATTGACAATGGTTTGGTTGTGGTGGTTTTCGTAAGGTCTTTAAGGCTAAATGATTTCGGGAGGACAAATAGACAAAAGACAAAACTAGAAAGAGTATACGAGCACATATGGCAGGTCGTCATCTTGCGAAATACCTTTCTGTCATAGCATATGGTGAACACTTATGTCATGACAAAATCTATTATTCTGTTTACAATTGGTAATCCTGTCTCAATTAAAAAAATTGTCGACGGAGCTTTAAAAAAATACATCAATAACGATGGCGAGTATGTTTGTGAAGATCAAAGCTCAAAGCTGAAGCTCTCATGCATTTTTCAAACGAAACAACAAAAGATTCTAATGTTTGTTTTTCATTTTCCAAGAAATGCAAAGAATAAGAAGTTTATATTTATATATCATACATGAAAAACTGATGAAAACTTTAATAATACTCTTGAGGAGTATGTGCAAAGATGCTATCAACGAAGTTCTTTCATTGGTTAAGAAGGAGTTTCTTCAGTATGCATGGGGTAGTATATCATCCTTGGCTTCAAAACTAAGCCACTTTCGTATTAAATACATTGCTTATGGTCTTAACATTGAATCAATTTGTACAGCAGTTTCTGAAGAATTGAATGGCCCTGGAAGTAAACTTGGATAAAGAAGTATGACACAAAAAGTAAAAGAAAAATATAAATTGAAAGTCCCTCGATAGCCTGGGAATTATAATCTTAAAAAAAACAAAAAATTCCTCACCTCACAAAGTTCTAAGATTATAGAGCTTGGTGCAGGTAGATTAGTCTGACACAGAATGTCATAAACAGTCTGTGTATGAACCCTTGTTGACAGACTTTCTGAACTTTGGAAACCCAGGCAAACACACATAATCATCTTACCATAAGAACTCTTTCAAAAGCTCAAAAGACTTTCAAAACTACTAATAAAAACCACATCAAAACATCAGCCTAATGTATTTAGACATCCAACCAACAGCCATTTTGTTTCTAAATGAATCTATGTTTTCATTTTCATTTGTTTTCCTTTTTTCTGCAGAGTCAGCTTTTTCCATAAATTATGCGTGCGCATCGAAATTACGAAAAATGCACGCGAAAGTACTGCTAAGTAATACGCCAAAAGCTGGCCAATCAGGCCGAACCTGCATTGCAGGGAAAAATGTCCCTGCAGGCGAGTTACCTGCGCCAAGCGTTAAACAAGCAGCAAAAATATCATAAACTAGACTATAAACAAAGTTTAACGCTTGGATTCCCAGGCTAGTCCCTCGATAAATTGTCCAATATTCTGATGAAAAAAATGGACCAAAAAGGCCTAGAGGCATTTGGTGGCGTGGGAGAGTCCAAAAGAAAGAAAATTAGTAAACCGTTTATTTCTCCGGTAAATGTTACATATATTTTTGGTAAAAGTCTTACTTGGACTACTAACTTCATGCCTTACCGGAGCATGCGGGTTACCCGAATCGCTGTGACTCTTTCTTTCCATCTCTGACGATCACTCATTGTTGTAGGTGCTCAGGGAGGCAGCCAGTGTCTGATGATAGCTGATCAATGAATGTTTTATTTGGTCGTCCTCTTCCCCTATGACCATGTTTTGGTTGCCAAAGAATTAGATCGCGAGCAAGTTCTTCTTTGTTTCTGTACGAGTGCCCGCCAAGACGTGTGCTCTGTTCCCTAATCATAGTTGTTATCTTAGGAATATTGCTATACAGTCGTTTGTTTGTTGGGTGTTCACGCCAAGATACATTGAGCACTGCGCGAAGCATTTTAGTGAATGCTCCATCAAGCTTCATTTCTAGCCTCTTGGTGAGAGCCCAAGTAGTTGAGCCATATAGGAAAACTGATACAGTTGTTTTTGAATACTACTAATTCAGGGCTATCCAGCCGTGGAATGATTTTTTCTGAAAATGCTTCTAGGAAAATGCCGACGTCATCGGAAAACGCCTAAAACGTCGATTTTTCGCCTGAAAAATGCCATTTCTCGGCACCAGGTGGTTAAAACTTAACAAATAACCCCATTTTCTTTATCTACTTTTCAAGCTGAATCAGTTGGTAGCATCAGATATTTGATTTTCAGACTTCGAAAAAACCGTTAGTAAAGGGGACACCTTGATAAGTTCTATCGATTAACTAAAAATCGATTCACTCGAAAACTGCAGGAGATTCGAAGGGCAAATTTTTTTTTGTCAATTCTACACCCTATTAGGAGCATAATATCAAAAATTTGCCCTGATCTAAGGGGTCTCCTAAAAAGTGACACGATTCACTACCTCGGCCGCTGGTCTATTGCTCTGAATAAATTTCTTTTGAGGTTTTCTGAAAGATTCGATTTCCATATGGTTGTAAGTTTGTTGAAGCACTCCATATGCTTTGCCGATTCTGTTATCAACATCTTTTCCAGTGGAAGCTATATTGCTTCCCAGGTACACAAAATTGTCAACATTTTTCAGTTGTTGATTTTTGATAGTCTTAATGGTTCCTTGGTGGTTGTAGTTGATGTATTCATTCTTTTTAGCATTAACCTTGAGCCCGACTTTTTGTGCTGCATATTCAAGTAGATGTAGCATCTTTTCGGCATCGCTGCATTTGTCCGATATCAGGGCAAGTTCATCAGCGTAATCTGCATCTGTTAATTTAACAGCTGGATGTCTTCTGATTCTAGTTTTAGTAAGCGGGAAACCCAAGGATTTGTTAGTATCAATTGAACTATGAAGAACGTAGTCTAAGGCAATGATAAAAAGGTAGGGTGCCAGGGTATCGCCCTGAAGATCTGCGATCTGCTTAATTTTTACATGATAATACTCTACTCACAAAATTTATATAAATTTATCTATTTATTCTTTTTGTATTTTCATTTCTACTTTTAAGTTGAGGCGGAAGAATAGTTTGTATAAATTGAAGCCAAATATATGTAAAATAAAAAAAACACCTATAAATTAAGAAACAGTACCCAGCAGTGCGATGTTAGTTTTTTGTAAATAAATGTATAGTAACTGATAGAAATAACAATACAAAGAGTACCTTTTTATTCTTCTTCCTTTACTTAATCTTGAGAACTTGCTCTACTCACAAAATTTATATAAATTTATCTATTTATTCTTTTTGTATTTTCATTTCTACTTTTAAGTTGAGGCGGAAGAATAGTTTGTATAAATTGAAGCCAAATATATATAAAATAAAAAAAACACCTATAAATTAAGAAACAGTACCCAGCAGTGCGATGTTAGTTTTTTGTAAATAAATGTATAGTAACTGATAGAAATAACAATACAAAGAGTACCTTTTTATTCTTCTTCCTTTACTTAATCTTGAGAACTTGCTTATTTTAGATACCAAAATGATGATGATGGATATTTGTTTTACCAAAGAATGTTCTGCATCCTTTTACACTAATGTGACGATGATACCATGTGATGTGTACAAACTGTCTTGCTCGAAGAAAAAATGCACGTTGAAATGGGATGGACAGCTTTATGGAGTGTATCGAATCTCGCAACAAACCTGCTTTACCGAAAAGCTATGCTGGGACTTCGTTGATTCAGTGTCCACAATGAAATAAAACTTTTCATTTTACTTATCGTGGATTTCTAACACATACACATGTTTGGGAACATGTTCCTTTGTTTCTGCGAAAACCTTCTCGAAGTTGTTTGTCTCTTGGGCCAGTCACCAGTACTTGGTGTGGTGGTGATTCAAAAGTGTTGGCTTGTGATGGTACAAATATCGCCATTTTGCACCACAACATGTCAATTACACACATTGAACAAACGAGCCCCGAAGCAGTAACAGTACCAACCCCAAATCGCCGCTCCGATCGATGTTTCTTAACCTACCCCAAAAAGTCACAGAATGAAAATGAAGATAGATGTACACAAGAAGAAGTGCGAAAACGTTAGAAGTGCTCGAGATTTTCTCACACTATTTACGGCGAAAGTCCCGGACCCGAAATGCCTATAGCAGAACAAACTAAGCAAAAACAAAACGTTATTTAGTTGCTTTCAGAAAGCTGTAAACCCTTAGAAAAGAGATTTTTTTTGCAACCTCTGACGACAGATCAGCTTGCAACAACAAAGCGCTGCCTTAACGTTTTGAGCTATGATGCACCACTGCGCGCATATTTGCAACATAACCTGATCAACGTGATAACACCCTTGCTAGAAATTGAGAACGGATTATCCTTAGACGAAGTCCAAAAATCCGTCAGAGAAACTAGACATTACAGTCGGTACGTTGGCAACTGGATCAAGTCTTTCCCAAGTAATACCAGGATCAACAATGACTTGATTTCTTTTTAGAAATATCTGATTGACAAAATCTTGTAAGTGGAGGCACAGTGCGTGGCTCCGCCAGAAACTTAAGACGGAGCTGGTCAATATAACCCTGCTAAAACGGGTGTGTTTTACTACTTTAAAGAGGATGGAGTGTCGGTCCATAGTAATCGTCTTTACGGTATCAAGAAGAAGAAGAAATCGAAATCAAACAAATCGACCAGCATTTATGACGATGAGCCGACAACGTCTTCGTGATGGAAACGATACCTTGACATGTCGAAATCTTTCTTGTTTTTATAGTTTTTTTCTTCTCATGGTCACTGCTACGGTGGCCATATCGTCAACGGTGGCGAAGGACAGAAAGACTACTCTCTTGTTCGATACCTCAAGACTGTATTTTACAATTTCGCTTGCTCATTTGAAGAGTATTCTTTAAATAGAGAACTTTACTTTACTATTCTTCCGGTTAACTAAATTTTACCATGATCTATTCCACAGCTTCGGACAACTGCTCACCTGTTTACAGTTCAAGGGGGCTTGATGGCATGGGCTTTAACAACAGCATATGAGAACAATTAAACTCTTATTTACAGTGTATTAAGGCGTAGGCTAAGCACATGAGCCAAGAGCACTTTGTTTTCTACGTCCAATATTTTATTCAAAGCCAAATTGCACTTGCTGGTTGGAAATGAAAGTGTCAGTAAAAAGTAATGTTCATTGATTTTACTGAGACATAGATCTTCAATTTTATTTTGAAAACGATTCTTTAGCTATGTTAGTATTTTTATTTAAAATAGTGGACGGTTAATGTCACACTTTTAGTCAAATTTCATATTTAATGCCTATCTAATCTAGATATATTTGGTAATGAAAACAAAAATCGCTGGATCCTTTGTTAAGATTTGAATTGGATAGAGATATTTGTGAGTAGAGTATTATCATGCAAAAATTAAAAATGATTATCAAAACTACTGATAGAGTTGTTTTACTGTCAATTATTTTTCATTAGTTCAAACTTCTAATTTTTTTGAGACTAGGTCAAATCAAATTCACTTTTCTTCCTGTTTCTTTAAAGAATACCTTTTGGTTAGAGTTCGCTAAGTAATGAATTTAAGCCTTTCAATTTTGAAGGAATTTCAAATACAAAAGACAGTTTGTATTCTTGTGTAATTGGAGGTAAAGATAGAAATTAAGGAGCTCGATATGCTAAAAACAATTCACTTCTACTCATTCGTTCCGTACCTAATATAACCAGAGGAATGTAAAGAGATGGAAAAACAGCTTCTTGAAAACAATGGAAAAACGGCTCGTCATATACCAGGTCTCTTGCCTTAAGGGAGTTTATGTCGAGTAAATAGGTTTCTTTTGTTGTCGCTATAAAAAATCTGCATAATTAGCGTGCTGTGACAAAATTCTTTTGTTTCAAGCCTGATTATGCGCAAACCTTTAGGGCTCATATTTTGGGTACACCTCTCCTATACGAAAAGGTACCTATATCTTTTTGCTCAGAATTTTCTAGCGATTCTACTGATATAACCGCATCATGACCGCACCATGATATGGAAAGCGAGAGCTCGGGAAAATTATAACTTCATATTGATTTTACTCGACTTCTGACAGTTTTACAAGAAGCAATTTATTATCATTGCGTTAAGAATTTCTTTTGCTATACATTGGTAAAAATATTGTTCCTTATTCTTAAAAATTGAACTAGTATTCGGCAAAAAAGGAAAAACAAATTTTCATTTTTATCGTCAAATCATGTAGAAACCGTTTGATTTGTATGGCGAGCTGTCTTTTCTGGACTTTCATTTAATGACCTAATCAACGTTTTTACAATAGAATTTTCAATAGAAGTGATCGTTGAACTTTGACTAATCCATCTCTTTACATTCCTCTGATATAACAGAGCGCTATCTGATCCGCAATGAAAAAGAAATTTCAGCCAAATGAGAGCCTTTAGTATAGAGTCGTTTTCTATATAGCAAACGTCTATTTGAACGAATTTGAGTGAATGAAGCCGCAATTTGAAAATTTTGTTTTGAGGAATGACTTGACCCAAATTAAAGCCTTTAGAGTCGTTTTCTATACAGCAAACGTCTATTTGAACGAATTCGAGAGAATGAAGACGAAATTTGAAAATTTTGTTTTAAAGAACGATTTGACCCAAATTAAATAAAGCCTTTAGAGTCGCCTAGGATGTGGTATTTCACGAGTGACCCGCCATTGGAATGCATTTTTAACATTTCGAGGCAAATAATTTATCCCCTATGGCAAAGAATGAACCCATATATAGGGCCGATATACTTCTTCAAATATTTTAGACGAATAAGGTGTGGTATTTCGACTCCTTTCCAAGATCCCTAAATATCTTAAAATATTTTAAAACTATATTATAAAGCTGCGTGTGCACAATTTGTTTTTGAGGATCAAGGCAAGTTGGTTATCTATTATTTTACATTGTTGCATGTTGCGTAGAGGCTATTCGAAAACACGCTTGCACACAAGATTATTTTTTAGTGAAAAAAGGAGATGTTTTCCAAGCATGCACGGTTTTCCCGCTCAAATATAATTGAAGGACTTTTTATTACAAAACCAAAGACTAAGAATAATGGTTCAAAGTAATATATATTAAAATCATTAGACGTTCTTGTCCGTCATAATTTTGCAATGGATAAAGAAATTGCATTTTGGGTAAAATTTTCCGTATATTGTGTTCGATTTCGTACTTTAAATAAACAAAAATAGTTATTTGCCGAAACCCCTAGGAAAATGAAAGAAATTAGTTGTAAAAGAGGCGGATTCGCGAAAACCCCTTGGGGTGCAAGTTTTATTTTGGAATTTTTTATTGTTTTTGGGGCTTGGGAACGAGCTTAATACATCAAAACGAGGCCAAAGCTGTAGTACACCACCGAGTCTTCAAAAGTAATTCGTTTTGTTTGAAATTTCATACACCTGCTCCGTGTCTGAACCATTGAGTTTAAAGCCCGAAAGGCTAGAGTTCAATCTCTAACCTTTCTCAGGTAAGAAAAAGTGAAGCCTTAAAAAATGCGCAGCATTTTTGACGACAGATTGAATCAAGCAATTCCTTTGTTTACGATTGATATTTTTTTCGAAATTTAACGGTAAATTTAGTTTCAATCTTTCATTTTTGTAAAAATCCAGGCGAGCCACTCAAGGCCGCGCAACTTTGGTAGGATTTGTTGGCTTCAAATCCTACCAAGGAGATTGACTTCTAGCCCTTCGGGCTTATACTTCATTGGTCTGAACCCCTTGGGGTGCAAGTTTCATTTTTTGAATTTTACATTTTTTGGGGCGAGTTCAATACATCAAAACGAGGCCAAAGCTGTGGTACACCACTGAGTCTTCAAAAGTAATTCGTTTTGTTTGAAATCTTATACACCTGCTCCGTGTCTGAGCCCCTTGGGGTGCAAGTTTTATTTTTTGACTTTTTTTGTTTTTGAGGCTTGGGAACGAGTTTAATACATCAAAACGAGGCCAAAGCTGTGGTACACCACCGAGTCTTCAAAATTATTATGGAAAACGTACAACTGAACAATATGTGTGTGTCCGTTGTGGGACATCACCATATGACAAAGAGTCGATGAAAGAAAAACTTGCCAACTTCAACAAGGTCTATCCTCTATTTATATTATGTAAAGGCAAAGGTAAATATTTTTCTGTCGGACCAGCGTTCTTAGTTTATTCAGTTCTCTTCATTTTAGTAATAACAAAGATTACTAAAATCGGCATCCATGCCTTTTTAACCTGTCCTACCAGCATTTTAGTGGGAAAATCGTAATTTCGTAATAATTTATTTCCGTAAAATAAATAGATCTTGTTGATCCGTGAATTTAAATTTTTGACATCAAACTATATCTACATCGTTTTAATCAAGTTTTAATACTGGATCTGGACATGACATCAGAAGACGTGCTTCTATATTATTTTTTGAATTTACAGGGAATAGGAAGAAACATGCCTCAATGCAAAAAAGAAGTACGAAAAGAAGGGACAACAAACGATCAACTTTAAGAGGAAATGGGACGTGAAATTGCTTCAACTAGCACAGCCAACAAAGAAAACGCTTCAAAAAGCAAAGTCAACAACGAAAACGCTTCAAAAAGCAAAGCCAACAACGAAAACGCTTCAAAAAGTAAAGCCAGCAACGACAACGCTTCAAAAAGAAAAGCCAACAACGAAAACGCTTCAAAAAGCAAAGCCAACAACGAAAACGCTTCAAAAAGCAAAGCTAACGACGAAAACGCTTCAAAAAAAAGCCAACGACGGAATCGCTTCAAAAAGCAAAGCCAACGACGAAATCGCTTCAACTAGCAAAACCAACAACAAAAATACTTCACCAAGCAATGTCACGACCAGATCCCGAAGGAATAAAATCGACTTCAATATTGGTGCAGATGGAATCTTCAAAGTAGATAATTCGACCTCGGATGAAGAGGATTGGATTTGTCCCATTTGCGATCGCCAAGATCCGCCACGGGCTCGTGCTAATGATCGCTGGTCAGCATGCTCTAACTGTGATGTTTTGGCCCATGATTAGTGTCTGCTCAAAGGAAAGTGGATGAAAGTTCGTGTCAAGACATGGCTCTGATTCGCATGTAGAGGCGTAGAACTTGTCGAACAAGAAGAATGAAAATTTATTTTTTCTCTTTCTATATTTACGCTCATTTCTGTTCTTTTACACGTTTTTTTTATAAGGAGCTCGAGGCTTAAAATGGTCCAAAAAATAAGGAATTGTTAAGGAACTGACTGCTCAGGCTGAGAATAAGAAAACATGTTTTAAGGAACAGTAAGAGATGGTTATCCAAACTTAGCAGCTATTTAAATAAGGAACTCGATAAGGAACTTTGAGTCTGAAATTCTCTGTGAAAATAAGGAACTCCAGGCTCAGAGCAAAGTTAAGGTTCCTTATAAAAAAAAAACGTGTATTTGATTAGGTTTCAACTATGGCTATCCAAATTTTAACTATAGAATTTTCCCTGATTTTTGTACGTTTTTTAACGATTCCACTTTCTTTAGATTGGGCTTAGCAAGAAACGCCAAAAAATCGGTTGGATTCAAAGGTTATGTTCAGTTGTTTTAAAAGTTTTATGAAAAAAAAGAAAATTCTAAGTTTTTACTATTCCATCCTGGATATCTTTTAAACTATACTGAGTTAGTATCAACTTTTATAAAATTTGCTCAACTTTAGAAGTTAGAATTTCATGTTAGCTTGTCAGCTTGGTTTATCTTAGATGTACTGCAGCAATATCCAAATTTTTGCATTTGAATGTCGAGCAAATCTTTTGAAAGTTGATGCTAAAGACGGTAAGCGTTGCGTTATGGTTTTTATCAAATGCTCATAAAAAGAGAGGGTGTATTTAGGGCATTTAGTTATTTTCAGAAACACTTTATAGTTCCTTTTAGTTTTACATTTTATTACTTTATTACAACAGTATTTTATAGTTTATTGTCAGTACGGCATTTTACCCGGATCAGGGAGAGTCACCCGATCGAGTGACAGTGTAGTCCGATCGAGTGACGGTTTTTAATCACTTTTATTCTTTCGTGTTTCTGCCCGCGACGCAAACTTTTGGGCTGATGAAATCTGCATGAAGGTAATCTATGAAAAATCTGCCGTCGAATGAGC
Organism: Clytia hemisphaerica; assembly: GCF_902728285.1. Classification (NCBI taxonomy): domain Eukaryota; kingdom Metazoa; phylum Cnidaria; class Hydrozoa; order Leptothecata; family Clytiidae; genus Clytia; species Clytia hemisphaerica. The sequence continues at coordinate 145,761 of NW_027103559.1, read as the reverse complement.
GTTCAAACTAAAATCTTCACCATGCAGTTCTCGACTTACTTAATTAATTAGGATCAATTGGTAACTGAACAACTCCATGTGGATTTTCTCTTAGAAAGAGACAACAAACTTGATAAGATGGCACATGAGCAAAAGAAAAGCAATGAGCAATCATTTACTGTTTTTAATAATTACATCTGTATATTCACTAAGAGGATCACTTGACAAGCAATATACCTGGAATTGTGGTGACAAGAAAGAAGACATCCTTCAAATAGCAATATTTTCCTTACTTAATTTCACTGTAATATGTTTTTTTTAATTCTCTGGTCTGGCACCACAAGCAAAAAAACAGATAAATAATACATATATAATATACGAAAAAATCAAAAATGAGTCAACAACAACAACAAAATATCACCACCAATGTTTGAAATAACTTTCACGGAAACGCAAAGTCAAGAAATTGATGAAATTGATTTTGCTGATGATGGTAGAAGCACAGACACAGAAGTAATGGTTTTGAATCACATCATCCCTGAAACTGAGCTTGACATGTTAACTCAATCACTTGAAGAAAGCCTCAGTAATTCTACAGCAGGTAAATTACTGGTTATATCCAGTTGAAATTATATATCAATATATTTAAACATTACTTACGTTTTTTAATCACTATACAATGACGTAGCGTGTAGTGATGTTTATGACACAGCAGCACAGAAGGAGGAGGAGATGGGGTGGACGGTGCCTGTTGTGTTGTGTCTTACTCCCAATCTTAACTGATATATACTCCGATTTGTGACAAAATTCAACAACTGTTGACGATATTACCCTACCCTGCTACAGTACATAATACTTGTGTATAACACGTTATAACATTAAACTTTCTTCTCATTTGTTGCTAGTACAACAAGATGCTCAGGAGAATATCATTCCAGAGGAGACATACGTTATTGAGGAAAGTGAAGTAGAAAATGAAGAAGAAATTATAAATGAAGCTGAGACCCCAATAAGTATGTAAAATTGGTATTATTATTATTAATTTCAGACATATTTTTTGTTATTGGTAATGTTTTGATATTGCACTATTTTTTAATAAAGTTTTTAACGTATCCTAATGAAATATTAGAACAAAAATTAAATGATGCATAATAAATTACCTATGGTTTAAATTACTTAAAACGTTGAATCTAGACAATTATTTTTAGTGTGAGACCAGCAGTTGCGTTAAGTTTTACTTTTTTCAAATATAGGTTAAGTCACTATTATCTTTATTATATAGAGGACTTAAAAGTCCACTCGTAAATACGTGATTTTAGATCTTCTTTCAAAGTACATCTTCTATATTCTGTTTAGAGAGAAATCACCACGATGGCAAAATTAATATTGAATTCATCAACGATAAAGCAAAACGCAGAAAATGCTTCTATAAGCGAAAAGAATGTCTCTTGCTAAAGGTATGTTTGTGTTAAATATTATATGCCATACGGTACTGTGATTAGACAGTTTATTTACCAACTAGTTTTGGCTCATCATAGTTCTGATGGTATAATTTGTGCTAAATTTTATTTATTTAAACTAAAAAAGTAGTTGACGAAGAAGTGTTTGACATGAAAATGCAAAATGATGTCACTTACAGAAAATAAAATGAAAACTTTTCAACCATGGGATATGCAACGTATGCATAACTTATACATAACTTCAACGTCACCAGGATGGCTCCCTCGTTACTGTAAGAAACGTTACGTATCTCATGGTTTGAAGTTCTAATTTTACTCAGAAATAAAAAGACAACTAGGTACTTACTTGGACTCAACTTTTTTCAGGCTGAGCAAGTCCATGTTTTAACAGGATGCAAAGTTTCTTTGCAACTTGAATACAACGGACGACCACATACACAAATGAGAAAAAGCCTCCAGCAACAACAAGCAATCAATATGACAAAGAAAACAGGCAGCCCATTCAAGAGGAACAGCCATCATCATCATCCTCATCATCCATACAAACACCAAAAAGGCTCCCAATGAAAAGAGCAGCTAAATCAAATCACAAAGCAATAGCCCCAAAGATGATAAGGTTAAAAAGCCAAAAGAGGCGGTTACAGGAAAGTGTGCGGTTTGCAAGCGGATATTTGAGTCAGAAGAAGACAAAAAGTTCCGCAAAGAAAAGACGAAGGCAACAGAATGGGTTGGGTGTGATGAAAAAAACTGTAAATATTGGGGGCATGCTAATTATGTTGGTCTCGTTAAATCTATTAAAGACATTCCATTTCAATGTTTTAAACATAGGAAGAAGTAACTTTGATTTGTTTCATTTGTTGATATTTGTGGTATATTTTTAGTTGTTTATATTTTTTGGTATTCATCAGACAGCGTATTTTATAGGAAACATTGATATACAAACGCAGTTTATTGAAAATAGTTTTATTATTTATGTTTTTAATCTATTTTATTTTGTTGTATTTTATTTTTACATGTAAAAGCATTTATTTGTTTGTCTTTCCTAGAGACAATATTTAAAAAGTCAACCTCTATTTTATATCAAGGAAACATATTTTAGTTAAAAACAATTTTGTTTTGCACTGTTGGAAGATTTCTTGAAAGTTTTGAAAGTTCGACTATTATTCAGAATAAATTCTGACAATTCCTAAATTTGACTTTTTGGCGTTTAGTTTTTTTCAGTCTATTTTGTTTTACTGGATTGTTTTTTTTAAATCAAAAATCAAAACTTAAATAAAATTTAAAACACTTTTTAACTGCACATACAAAGTATTTTTTTTATTAAAAAGCAAAGATTTCTTTATAAAACTGAAAACCTTATAACTGTACATATAACTGTATATTATACAAGTACATAGCTGATGATGTTATTTTCTTATTTTATTTGTAGCAGTAAACGAGCTAAAGTTATCGAAGTGACACTATACTGACTTTAATTACAGTTTTTTATAAGCTACGTGTTTTTAATAAGCATAAGTATATGAAGGCTCAGATTTGCAGATTTCCTAAGCATGACATAATCATATGTGCCTGCCTGATATGTTTTTCAAGTCATCAACTTTAAGCATTTCGTAAGCATATAAGCATATACCACAAATCATAGTATATAGCACATACCAAAAAATCCACTTCATTAGCCTATAATAAGCATATACTATGCCAGGATATATGTGACCCCCCAAGCGATTTGGAGTACATTAAAAATGAGACCGGTCTTGGTGCGGACAGATCGATAAAATGTGCGGAAAAAAGCGGCGAAACGATTTACCGTGCGGTAAAATGATACCTTTGTATCGGCCAGAAATCATCCAAAAATATTTTCTAAAAATCCATTCAAACGCACTCGATCGGTCACTAAAGAGCACCATTTGAATAAGTGCGGTATTCAGTGCGGTCATGGTGCGGACATTTTGCCGTTCGAAACGTTTGCCGGCAAACGAGAAATCATAACAAACAGCATACATTTTACGGAAGGGTTTTTTACATGACTGTTCGCCGATTTTATAACGTTCGGCAAAATAAACAAAGTTGAACTCAAGAATTCACATGTGAGCATCGAACATTGAACATCGCAAGTTTTTTTTGTGTGTCCAGAAACAAGTTGTTGTTTTGCTTGCTTGAACTCGAGGCTGAAATTCTTACGGAAACCGAAAGAAATATAAACAAACGGCGGGGACCGCACCATCGTCCGCTTTAGTCGGCGCTTTGTACGCACGGACCATACGGAACTGTGCGGTCTTCTGGCCGCTTTTTTCAACTTTTACACGCACAATTAACCAGTCGGAAAGCGGCACGAGCACGACCGCACCAAGACCGGTCTCGTTTTTAATGTACTCCAAATCGTTTGGAGGGTCACATATATAATATATATAATTGAATTTATTAAAAGAATTATTCAGGTTCATCTAATTTTAAGGAATGGAGACATATTTCCTATAAAAATAATTTACTGGCATCACTAACTAAAATGAGGCATTTTCCCCTTGCTTTTTGCTATATAATACATTATGAAGCGAGAAGACATTTTTGAATTTGAGATGGAGATGTAACTTGAAAAATGCTTGACCAAATATTTGAACTGCTAAAACTCCCGATTTCACGTAATGCCCATTATTGTATTATTAAAAAGGATTTCTTTTTTTCTTAGGCAAAAATGGGTGCTGGATGTGTGGACGATAAGGGTCGGTTTTTTCACAAGCATCTCTTCTAAGTGTAGGAAGTTTTTCGAAAATCGACTCTCCAAGGGTGACTTTTTCTTCGCTAAAATTTAATCTTTAAGCCTCTAAAGTCTGTCTCAAAAGTATGTGGACACTTTACTTTTTTAACATTTCATCATACCTACTTGTACTATATTAAAAAGTTATACAGCATAAGAAAGATATTTTAGAGGAGACTAATCTAAAATATTTTTGAAAAATAAAGATGAAAAAAAAAGTACCTTTCTTAGATAAAAAGTTACAGCACTTTAAAATAGAGCTAAACAACCAAAAATGACCAAAGAAGATATACTTTACAGTAGTAGTAGTAGTAGTAGTAGTAGTAGTAGTAGTAGTAGTAGTAGTAGTAGTAGTAGTAGTAGGCATTTGTCCAAAACGGGGTATTGTATCACATAGTCCACATAATCCAGCCATCGGTCCAAATAATATCGAAGTTCAAATAGTACAGCCAGTACAAAACAAAACAAATCTGTAGATCCTACCTGGGCCAAAGACCCAAGGAGTTTGCGGTGGAGGGGTCTTCCTGTTTTGATTCAATTTTACCAGTAATTAATTATCTACATCACACCACTTTCTGTGCCAAGTTTCCACTTACTTAGATGTCCTTGAAATCTTGACCCCTGCATCAAAGATTTTTGAAGAAGGTTTAATTGCTTGCGATATTGAAAACATTGTTGAAGTATCTATAAAAAACATATCTGATGAGATTGAGTATTGTGGGAAGGATGAGGAGTACCTGACAAGTCATTTAGCTTCCTTCAAAGGTGATGAAAAGGCCAAAATCTCAAGTCCAATATTCATTAAGGCAGATGATACACATAAAAACGTTGAATTGAATATAATTTATTTTGATAAAAACAGAACGCAGGCTTCTAAAAACAAGTTGCCGTCAGACCTGAAACCGCTACTCGAAACAAGATTCAATGATCTGAAAGGTAAAGTTTACCAAAATATGAAGCGGTACAATCCGCAAAATTGGACACAAAATAGGACTTATGGAATGGATCAGATCACAGAGCTTTATCAACACTTCAAAGTACCTTTAGATCATGCAGGTTTTGATTTAAAAGATGCTTTGAAGCAGTGGAAATTGCTTCGAAATTTCGGCATCTCCCCTTTGGGAGAAAATTCTTCAATACAAAGGGCTCGATTATGAGAATATATGTATTGGTAATGTTTGGTAATATTGGTAACTATATGGGAATTGGTAATGTGTTTGTCAGGCTCAAACTCGACTGTTGAAAGGGCTTTAAGCTTTTTGAGTCTTCTGTTATCGGATAGAAGACTTAGGATGGCGAAGTGGAGAACATAATGGTGATAAATGTTAATGACAAACTCTGGACACCTCACGAGAAAGAGATGATTATCGAATCTGCTGCGAAAATATATAAGACAGCAAAGAGGCTCTCCTTTTGATAATGCTACTGAGAAGCATCTTGCCATTGAGAATGAAAAGCATGAGGAAGTTGAAGCTCATGATGATTATAATTCATCAGAATCAGATTCTGATTGCAACAACTCTGATTCTGGTGAATCATCGTTATAATCATCTTCAACTCTGGACACATGCTAAATTCAGTAGTTCAATAAAAATCGTTAGTAAATGCATTCCCATCTACCGAACACTTTCCTAGTGCTTTTCATTCTCAATGATGAGATTGCTTTTGTTTCAAGAGTAGTTATAACTAGTTAACTTATCTACATCCCAAATATGCCATTCGTAGCTTCGTAGATCTTATATTTAAAATTAGCACATTGTTTCAATATAGTACATTTATTTTCTTTTGTTGAAGGCCTTGACTTTGATTTTGATTGGTATTTACCATTGGTTTTTGCTTCATGGTAGTTTTTATTTCATTTATCCTGCTACATTCATTTATCGTTCAATATTCTATAAACTTTTTAGTGCATATTTTGTAAACAAAAAAGTAAATTTATGTTACAAAAGATTATTCATTCTTCTCAAACTCTATAAAGTTATAAAAGTAAATATATTCCCAACAAATTATACATCTTATTTACCTAGTTTTTTGTCAAAACTGATCGTACGCCTGAAATCTTTTGGACGTACGAAATACATTACTTGTCCAATTTATTCAGGACAAAGACTGTATATTATTTATGTGACGCCAGTAGGGTACTAGAGCTTTCTTAAGCTATATTTTTCTTTTGTCCTTTTGTCAACAGATTGACATTATTAAAGAAAATAGTGTGACAATCACAGAATACAGTATATGGGGCCCCAAAATGTAGGTCGTCATTAAAAATGGAGTTATTCATAACTTAATTGAAAAGAGATTCTTTGACGGCGCCCTAGTCAACGCCAGTTACTCCCTGTCAGTCGTGTGCGTTAACCAGATCTACTTTGACCAGAAAGTCTGGCTTCTAAATTTAGCCGACCTTGTGCGTGGTCTCATTTAAAATACCCCAGTCTATAGTAACGCTTCTTTCGAACATCGTCAGTCTTGGTTACTCAAAGCAGTCATGAAGATATTTACTTTTATAAATTTCACAATTCTAACCTTGTGCTTGGCTAATCTTTTGTCTTCGAGCAGTGACACTAGCTCTTCAAATTGATCTAGTTCTTCTGATGAGGAACCACCACCACCTAAGAAGAGAGCAAGAACACTGCGGTTGATGGACAAAGAATCGGTCTTATCAGACAACCAACACGAGCCACAAGACACAAGAACTGATGCTATAACCTCTGCCTCTTCTTCATCTTCATACCAACGCTTCACTAAATAGGCCCTTCAAGACGCCTGCAAATTACGTAACATTCAAACTTCAGGGTCACGTCCTATATTAATTCTACGCCTTGAAGCGTTTGATCGCGAGCAAACCAATTTAAACTCAAACAGACAGAGACAGCAAGAAGAGGATTTACATCCCCACCACCTCCGCCACTCGTCGTCGTACTAGAAGACACCGCAGGAGGAGAGAAAACAACAACAATAATCCTGCTCAACTTATGATATTATGATATGAGATTATTTCCACCCGGTAACCAACCCGGTGATATATTGTGATATGAGATTATTTCCACCCGGTAACCAATCCGGTGAATGTCATTGCTGATTCCTGGCATCTATAAGGTTACTTATATGATTTTAGGCCTTCCCCTATAATTCCCCCAAAAATTATTAATTTCTCAGTTCCTTCTCGATGCATCAATTAATAATGATTCTAACCTGTAGATTTATCAGAATTAGACGATTTTTGTTTATTTTGAAAGATCATGGTAATACTTAAAAATGAGCATGTTTTTGATGGTTTGAGACAGCTTCAAAATAACATATTTGCGTTTGAAGGAAATATTTCAACACAAAAATTAGATAACAAGAGTGCAAACTCTAACTCATTCTAACTCCATTGATAGTGAAAATAAGTTATGAAAATGGGGTATAGGAAACTTTCTACACCTAATGCCTTTCAGAAAATACAAATACATCTGTGACTTTAGAGGATGAGTAAAAGAGCATCTTAAAGGTCAGCCAGTTTTTTGGGGCCCTTGAATCAGCATTGATAAAACCGAAAATTATAAATATGAGAAACAGCAAAAAATCTTGGAATTCCATTCCTATCAGCTTGAGTTTATAGCAAAAAAAATTACATTGTATAATTTTCGCTGAATCAGCAAAAACGGCAAATTCTGTCATTTTTTTGGCAAAATGTAGGAGAAAAATATCTTTAAAGCTTAATATTTTTTTTTAAAGTTTTCACAGCATATTCCATTCATGAATGGAACTATTTTCAAAAGAGATTGGTTTTCAGAAACTTGATTAAGACGTTGTTAAATCAAAATTGTCATTTTGAAAATTCATAAATTTTCAGTTTGGACTTTGCATCATCGAAAATCTTGAAATATTTTATAAAAATCATAAACTTTACATCCATCGGGTCGTAAATTTAAGGGAAAACACAAATATTTTCATAGTTTCTCCTGCTATTACCTATTAGTGGTTTTAGAGCAAATAGAAAACGTCATCCTACACCAGCCAACATGATGCTACTAACACTTCAGCTGTCCATCAGAAAACACCAATCAAATCTGACCTCAAAAAAAGCTTCAGTTAAAATCGAAATTAAAGAACTGCGACAAAGTAATTCAAAAATTCAACATGCGTTATGGGAAACTGAGAGAATTTGACTTATGTATTGAATGTTGGAGAGATAAGAACTTTAAACAAAAACAAAGACAACAACAGTGCCTTATTCGATGTTGTTAGTGGCTTATCTACCAGTCCCAGCAACAAATCCTCCAATCTACCAAATGCCACCTCTCGCAAACCCCATATCCAACCGTTACCTTCATCACAATTGGATGATGACGGCTGGATGATCAAGGACTCAAAAAGTCAACCTTCAATGAACTTAAAACTTTCCATAGTCAATAGACAGAAAACCCTGGTCGGGAAAGCGCGGTGAGATCAAAAGGAAATCTGGTGCGGCTTTCCATCGAGTTAAACTCCCGTGTTTGAATAATCGAGACAACAACAAGAGTGCACAAAAATTTTCTCGGAAGTCACATTTTACAGTTTTCATAGATAAAAATGGCTACTAAAGACAGTGACTTTTTCTCTGGAGAAGATTTTGATGCTATTTTGGCAGCATTAGATGAAGATGAGGAGTTTCTAAAACAAATTGATGAAGCAGTAGACGATGTGAGTTATTTTTTTCGATACAGAGTCTGCCCTAAAGCTTTATTAATCTGTTAATCTTCCTCCTTTTTCACTTTTTAAGTTTGAATTTTTCATTGATTTTTTTTGAGAAGTACCTGCAGTACCGAACTAATGTTTCTAGCCTGTGAAAACTGTGAAAACTGTAAAATATTCAAGCCTTTAGCATTTTTGAATGATCAAAAACAATATTGGTTGCAAGTGGATTTAGAATATAAGATATAGGTTTACTTTAGGGGAGAAAATAATAACAATTTCCCAACAAATTTGGAGGACTCAAAACCTTCAGCCTTGCTATTTAAGTGTGATATGGCTGAGTAGTGCTAGAGGAATATAGATTTTAGGTTAACCATTTGGTTAAAGTATGTAACCTACTAAAATATAAATTCTTTTTTACTTTCTCAACCCTTCAGGTGACGAAATGTGAGTTGGTTTGCGACATATGCCAAAAAAAGTGTAAAAGTAAATCTGGATTGAAACGCCATCAAATCGTGCACAGAGATAAAGAGAATGAACCACCGAAAGCAAAACCTGCAACAAAAACAGTGCTTACGATCGAGAAGCTACAAACTTTGATGGAAGAAATAGTAACTGTTGTTAGTGAGAATGGTTGTTACCCCGATGATTTGAAATCTGAATTGAACGACAATAAAGTCATTGTCACCGATGAGTTTTTTGAGGTTGTCAGTCCAATATATGACAACTATCATAAAAATGGGAATAACGAGAAATTGTATTCAAGCATCTTTTCTAAAGTAATACTGGATGCAAAAAAGTACATTGGATTGAGCAGAGATGTCTCAACTCTACTGATGAAGAAACTTGCTGATCGTTTTACATCTTTGCGTAAGGAACTTAAAACAGCCGAGGAAGAATCTGATGAAGAATCAATTGATACTACTAAGGAGCCATGGATACCTTTTCAATATCAACATTTGCCAGAACTTTCAGAAAAAGAACGCCACGGATTACGATACATTGGAGGATATGTGTACAAGAAACTTTACAAAAAACTAAAAAACTCAAAGGAATGGAAGTCTCCCTACTGTCAAATGGCAATGTCATTTTTAGAGGCAGGAAAGGACAACGATATTGATGACTCGTTTCTTGATGATATAAACAGAGGTGGATTATGGAAAATTTCCACCTCAGCAGAGGAGCTATTTCGTGTAGTAGAAGCTATATTTTGTAAAAATACATCAAAAAAGTGTTTGAGGGTTATCCACACTGATGATATTTTATTGCAATGCTACAGAGATCATAGAGTGATTCAGTGCTGTCAAACACTTCTCATATCTACAGAAATGGAGATTGACTTCAAGGTATCAAAGGACATGGTTTTTGGAATTCTTACGTTGTATTTGAGAGTACGTGCTTTCTCAAAAGTTCGTAAAATATTAGAAGACTACAAAGAAAAAGCCAGAATTTCTGCAAAAGAAAAAGGCCTCAGAAAGGACATCAAACAAAAAAGTGGAAAGCAATCTAATTGATAACTGAAAATCATATATTGTTTTGATTATTTTCTTAGAAATTTATATTTCATTTACATTTTAGCAGTCGTAACTAAGTTTTACTGTTTTTTTTTGCATTTAGATATAAATTTACAGAATCTTTTATTGTACGGTTGATCATTACTATTCATTCGTTTTCCCATAAGAATTTATTGCTTTTTTTCTGCAGGGAATTTGTTGAATGTCATCGTGAAATTTGCCATAAAATATGAGGACTTTTTTTTTCATAAATTTTGTTCACTTTTTTCAGGCACATTGTATTTGTAAAAATTAAGCAGCATGAGTTTTCCCTCCTGATTGTTTTTTGTGAGAAGTGATTGTAGTTTTCACTGATATTATTATATGTTAGGTTTATTGCTTGTGATGAGAGATTTAAAAGCATACTATATCTAGTATCATACAAAAACAAATATTATGATCCACCTGAAAATGCTTATTTTTTATTATTATCCTTTAAAATGAGATTACTAGTTCCTTGCTGACCAAAGAGGGATGGAACTGGTACCCTTTTTGCCCCTTAATATCACTTTGAAGTGCCCCTTCTCCAATTTCATTAAGTTTTCCTAAAAAGTGCTGAAACCTTCACTTTTTCCTATAAGGCTTTTTATCGACTCCACTTTATGGTGACCACCCATGTCTAGGGAGTCTCTCTGGTTATTTAACCCCCACTACAATTAATCACAAAAGCAGACAAAAGAGCACCGTAGACCCTTCCCGTTATAGGTATAACGTATCAATTTGAAAGCGAGAAGTATAGAAATCGTCAGTCCCCCTTTTTATTAGAGGCTAGAGGTTTTCAAAATGTTTCTGAGGGCTAATTTTTTTGTTTCATTTTCCTGGGGGCTGAGACCACTGAAGAAACTATGGAAATTATATGAACATGAAAACGAGACAGAGTATAGAAAGTGCGATCGGAGGGCTTATATAAACTAAAGGACAAAATGTAAAAAAACTATAATTCCATATTTTTGACCTGGCTACTCATTTTGTTATAAGCAACTCCGTCTTTCAGGTCAGGCCGGGGGTTGCTTAGCATTCTGTCTCATTTTCTGAAAAAATTGCTTGGAGCACCCCTTATATTATACCATATTTATGCTTACTGGGCCAACCAAGGGCTATCGTTTGCAATATTTAGATTATCTAAAAAGCTTTTACTTTATAAGATAGTGAAAAAATTTTCTCAATATACCAAAACGAAGTGACTTGTCATTATGAGATTTATAAGGTATAAGATAAGGTCTGGTAATCATTCAAACATTGATTAATTAAAAAGTTCAGTGATGCTTTCTTTTTACCATCAAAATAAACAAAACCCTTGAATAAAAACATCCCCTATTTTTACAAATGCTAGTGATAGAATATTACTATACTCGTAACATAAACTAAGCCTGAAACAGTTTTGTAGAGAAATCAAGGAATGTTTTGTCAAAAATATAGCAAAAATATAAAGAAATTGAAATAAAAAGAGGTCTCAAAATTCAGAATTCTCATTTGCTCAATTATTGTCAGGGAAACTTTCAAGTAAGTTTCAAAAGCGACAACGGTTTGTTTTTCTATACCTCAGACATTCTAGTACATAAGTAAATTTTGTAAAAAGGAATATTGAGATTAGGACTTGAGCAGCTAGATAAACTCGCATAGTTGAGTGTGGTGTTAAATTGATGTGTTCCAAATGTACTTTTGGAAGAATGTTAAGGTCATTTTCTTTATCAGAGTGGTAAATTTTCGAAAAATGTTCCCAAATTATATACAAACCGTCATTCCACATAATACGAGTATGTTTGGGATTAAAACCAGAATGATTGACACAATTACGAGATGTCTTGATTACATGTGGAGCATCTGAGATGAGATAAATGAAACGATTCGGTGCGAACAGATTGATAGTACGATAACATATATTGGTTGACTGGGATTCTTTTCCCTGTAAGTTCAAGTGAAGACGAGCAAAACTTCGGTTTGATGAAGCTCCATCAGAAGTAAAAGCGATGACCCACAAGTTACAGGTTTTTTCAAGAATGAAAACCGCATCCCAAAACAAGGCCATTATCTGAGTGGATGTCACATTTGTTGTTGCGAAAAGTCCAACGATGAACTTCAAATTAGTGCATATACCCCTTATCAAAAATGCAAGCATATGGGTTGCAATGGAATCTTCTTCAAGCTGTCCGTAATTTATGAATGGGTCACCGAGATCTGTAAATCCAATTATTTCCCCGGTGCTTTTATTGAAAACAAGATCTGCGCGTATTTTCATTTCATCACAAAGTAGGACAACATAACGTTCCACGTCAAAAAGTGGATCACATAACTCATTGAGCTCTTTGATAACTTCAGGATTAAACCCTGCATGTGGGGTAATGTAATTTCGATAGTCCCTGAGTGTTCTTTCGCTCGGTAATATTAAAATACCACTATCTCGCAATTCTTTGTAACAGGATGGTGATTTGGCAACGAGGGAAAGGCAGAATCTTATGAGCATGGGATGGAATCTTCTACCAGACTTAGAGGCAGAAAAGAGCTTCTTCTGTTGCTGCCAAAACAAATTCATAAAGGGAGTTCTTTCTTTCAAATCATTTCCAAGGTCACCAATAATTGTTATCATATCATCTCCTATTTCACCAATATCAACACTACTCTTACGTAAAGCAAGATTCATTTCTTGGATTCGTTGTTCAAGTTGTTTACAAGTTAGTCTTTTGGCTTGAAGAGTTAGCCTTAAACGGTCTGGTGATGTCAGAGAAACTGGAGCCTTGTCCTTAGCTGGTTCGAGGATTCGGCGTGAACGTGCTTGCTCTGACTTTTCAATAGATTTGTCAAATGATGAACACACTTCACATTGTGTTTCGTCTGATAAAATGAAACAAGAGGTGTGGCGATAAAAGTACATGCATTTGTAGAGTGTATCTTCATAATGGGGGTCACATGACATTGGAACAGAATGGGAGATCAGATTTGGATTTGAGTTGTGTTTTACTCCCTTGCATAATGTTGATTTATTCAATTTATCAATCAGATCAATAACATTGACATTTCGTATCGATCGGCGACTATCCATGTAGAGATCGTGGGTTTCAGGCAAGTGCCAACCATAGACAGAAATAGAAAAGCCAAGACTGGAATCAATATCAACTTGGATGAAAGGAATCATATGTTGATCCTGCTTTCTTAAAATAAACAATGTATCATTGGTAACATGAACCGTCCAGGGCTGGATAGATTTAAGGTTAACAACACGTTTGCACAATTCAGTAAACGTTTCATATTCATGAGATCTTTTCTTGGGAGGTATTAATGTCCTTTCAATAGGTGGCTTCCTTTTTACAGCAAAATTCTCTTTATCGTGCGTTCTTTGTGGTAGATTAATGGTAGGTATACATCCTGTGATGAGTTTCTTTCGTTCGGATCCTCCTTCTTTTATTGGTGGAACTGCAAAAAAAAAGTTGATTAAAAATATTTTATTGCAAATTACACAGACAGAAGACAAACTAGTAAATTCAGTCACCATGTCATGTCAATGATTCACATCTTGAAAGGGGATAGCATAGTGTAGGTTGAGTTACTACACTCTTGAAATCTCCTTAATAATCTTGCAGAAAATTATGCAGTATATAAAATAAGAAGATAAGAATATTACTGTTTGTAAAATCTATGATAGCTTTTGATAGGTGTACATATGTCATAACATAATCAAGAGTAAAAAGATTTTTATCCAGTACCACAAACTTTTTGAAGAATGGAAGAAACTTACATTTTTCCAGGTCTTCAGGTTTAAAATGTTTTTCACATATGCTGATATTGTCATTGTCAAGTTGGTTTTTGAAATCTGCATCTAGTTGTCTCGTTCGTAGTATGATGCCAAGAATATCATCCCTCCATTGTTTATTTACTTCATTTGTTGCTTTTGGAAGCTTGAAGATTCCAATTCCTTTGATTCTCCTGGAAGAACCACATCCAATGATGCAGCAATTGGATCCAGGCATGACTTTGAGAGATAAACACTCAAAACTTCGTGTTTTCAGCCATGTTTCTACCTGCGAAGTGAGCCTACCATTTTTACCGCCTCGATTTTGTGCACTGTTATTGTCACGTGACCACCGAAAAACCACATCAAAAGGATGCGCTGTTTGAAGTGACCGCCCTTCCCGACCAGGGTTTTCTGTCTATTGACTATGATCCAACTATAAAGAATTTAGCTTACCCATACCTGATGCAAAATCCAGCGAAGTTAAAGTTATCACAGACACTGGAGCCCAATCGTAATGGGCATCAAAGCATTTCGAAAATCTGGGTTTGATGAGGCGCTTATAGTTCTCGCCAAGAAGAAAATGTTTGCAGCCAACAGTGAGGGGATCAATATATTGGTCGTCTTTGTGGTCATGATAAACAAGGACATTAAATTGAAGCTCCAGAAATGATTTATGTTACAGACTCAACTGATCTCTTCTACCTAAGTCGGCAAGGTATGGAGAATCTGAAAATAATTCCAACTGACTTTCCTTCTATCGGAGCGGCAGCATCTATCACATCCTCCACCAACCCAGACATTCCTGCAGAAGCTGAACCCAACAATGCATGTGAATGTTTGCCTCGCACTGCACCTCCACCTCGCCCCTCCGAGCTCCCCTTTGAGCCAACAGAGGAGAACAGTGATCAGATGAAACAATGGCTCCTCGAACGTTTTGCGTCATCGACCTTCAACCAATGTAGTCACCAGCTTTTACCAATGACGAAAGGTCCTGCGGTTAAGATTCACGTTGATCCTGACGCCACTCCCTCAGCTGTACACACCCCAGCCCAAGTACCTATTCATTGGCGTGATTCGATAAAAAAATCAACTTGATGCAGATGTTTCCCTTGCCGTCATAGAAAAGGTTCCACCAAACACACCAACATCTTTATGCCACCGAGCCTTGGATGGTTCACCCCGCAGAGTAGTTGAATTTCCAGCTCTTAATCGATACTATCAACGTGGAACCCATCACACAGTTCCACCGTTCCAGCAAGCTAGTGCCATACCACCATCAACCATCCGTTCTGTCACTGATGTATGGAATGGTGGATATCACTCGGTTCCAGTACGTCTTGAGGATCGTCACCTATTGAGATTTATCACCGAATATAGCCGTTACCGATACTGTGTCCTACCACAGGGATTTGTCGGCTGCGGAGATGGTTACACTTATATATACGATGATATTATAGCTGACATACCTCGTAAATCGTTGATGATACTGTTTTCTGGGACGGTATAAATGACATTAAAGAACATTGGTGACGTATGATTGATTAACTGAACTTGATGGGGAATAACGGAATCACACTGAACCCACAGATGTTTCAATTCTCTCTGAATTTGGGGGATTCTCCATAACGTCTGACCAGGTAAAACCTCTTGCAAAGTATCTGAACGTCATCAAATCGTTCCCTACTCCTAAAACTATCACCGACATTAGATCATGCTTGGGCCTTGTTAATCAAGTATCACACTACAACAAATTGATTGAAGTCATGGAACCTTTCCGCCAACTCTTGAGCCCAAAAACACAGTTTGTCTGGATTGAGGAACTAGACAGAGCTTTCGAGAAATCTAAAACTGAACTAATTCATGCAATTGAGAAGGGTGTATCGATATACGATCCACAACGTCGCACATGTCTATGCCCTGACTGGTAGAAAACTGGCGGGTACTGGCTACGTCAAAAATATTTTGACTGTGACTCAGAAAAGCCAGACTGCTGCGAAACAGGTTGGAAAATCACCTTAGCCGGTTGACGATTCTTGAAGGGTGCAGAGAAACGATTCGCTTCAATTGAAGGGGAGGCCCTCGCCATATCATATGCATTGGAGGACACTAAATATTTCACACTTGGTTGTGACCGTTTGATAATTGCAACTGACCACAAAGCACTTGTGAAAGTGTTTGGAGATAGAGCCCTCGGTGAGATTACTAACCCCAGAATCTCCCAATTGAAACAAAAAACTCTATCTTGGCTTTTCAAAGTTGTTTACATTCCGGGAAAATGCATTCCTGCCTCTGATGCATCTTCTCGAACCCAAATCCACTCCAAACCCTATTAGAAGCCAAAAAGATTGAACAAGATATCATCGCATCAATTAAAAACTCCCTCAACGATATCGACGTCATCACTTGGGATCTTGTCAAACCGTATACTGATGGTAATGAATCGCTTCAACTTTTGAAAGAATACATCATCTCCTCGTTCCCAAACGACATATCTACAATACCACCCGAACTTGAGCCCTATCTGAAGTACCACAAGACTTTAACCGTTGTTGACGATGTTATCCTTGTTGGCGGTCGTGCTCTTATCCCAGAGCCCCTGCGTGACACAGTTTGACAGCAAAATCCTTCATTCAGCTCATCAAGGGTTTAATGCCATGAACGAACGTACAAAGACAACCGTATTTTCGCCTGGCATTACCAATGACATTAAGAAAACTCGTGATCGATGCAAAAGCTGTGGGAGAAATGCACCAAGTCAACAGAATCTTCCACCCATGGAACCATTCGTACCAACGTATCCCTTCGAAGCAGTCGCAACTGACTACTGTGATTTCAACGGGAGTCACTACTTGATAACCATTGACAGATTTAGCAACTGGCCAGAAGTAATCAAAGTTAAACCAAGCTCATCAAACGCAGGCTCGTCCTATCGAAGAGGTGAAGTTCTTAGGTATCACAGTAGACTCTAAAATGAATCTAACACAATATACAAACATCAAGATTGCTCAAGCAGCACAGAAGATTCATATATTAGTGAAAATGAATCAACTTGGTTTCAGTGTGAGTGCAAAAAGAAAAGCATATAATACACTTATTAGACCTATCATTGAATATGGCTCTACTATGATGTGTGTGTTAAACAAAGAAAATATTGGAAAATTGGAGACTTTTCAAAACAGATGTCTTCGTTTGATAAAAAATTCAAGCAGATTCATTAGAATAACAGATCTTCAAGAACTCTCTAAAATTACATTAAATAGAATGCAGAATAAAATCACTTGCTAACAAATGTCTTACTTAAGCCAAAGCAAACCCAAAAAATAATGTGTACCATCTCAGGGAAGTATCTCTTCCAGGGCATGACATTTATGTGACACCAAATGATTTAATCACCAATTTTGTGCTTTGATTCTTTTGGTTTGGCTGTCCCACATGATTGTTTGTTGTATATAACTACCCTGCTGGCAGGGTTTTAGTTCTTCTGAATGTTGCTTTTGTAACCATCTTAATTTGTCCCTTATAAAGCTGTTTTTAATGTCGTTTTTATCCATATACATATATATAAAAATATGAAATACTTACATTAGATTTTAACCATACCTTCTTTACACAGAAGAAAAATCTTTTGCGGAAGTTCGTCAAAAATCATTAATGTTTTGATTCATGAAGCAAATGGGATACGTTGCTTTACTTATGATGGATACATCAGTTCTGAAGAAAATCGTGCTAATTTATTAAGCCAAGGCAAATCGGCTGATGTTTATGCACTTATGCACTTCCTTCAATTGCAGCCAATGCGTTTTCTTTACCAATCATTGTTATCCCCACATGTCATGAATTGCCGATGCTTCCTGTCATTCCTGTCTATTGTTATAATAAGCAGATATGATTTATTATATGCCCTATATCCCAATTAAAGTGGATATTTTTCACTAAAGAAGTTCAAATTTCTATTGGAACAGGGGTGGTGACAAGAAAAATACGAAATATTTTTTAAACGCAACAATATATCATTGTATGTATAACATTCATTAACACCAGAAAATCATTTCAATGAAAAAAAAACACAAGTGATCAAAAGGTAACAAATCTATAAAGTCAATTGAAATTAAAAGTACAATTCTCAAACTTAATTGTATGCCCTTCGCCAGACACGAGGGAATTTTGATTTGATGTAGTACTACAAACGTTAGAGTTTGTTTGAGATTTTTTGCTTTGTTTAATGTTAATCGGAACACCAAAATCAAAATTGTCTTTTTCTTGGCCAGACTCAAGCAATTCAGAAAGTCTGTCCGACATTGTTCTTTTCATACCTATGTTTGTTCTAGAATAGCTTCGTATGCTACTTTCTGATCGATGTCCACTAACGGCCATGATATGTCTTGCTTCGGTACCAGCATTGTCGAGCACAGTAACGGATGTAGCACGTATACTATGGTTAGTGTAATTTGTTGGTAAATTTGCGTCAATGCTAATCCTTTTCATGAATTGAGATATAGTATTTATTATACCATGAACTTGGGCGCCGTACCAAAATTGACACTGTTCATTTACCTTAGCCTTTGGTCGTTGAAAAAGAGCGTCACATTTCGGGTTCAATTTTTCGATGTAGAGCTTGAATGATCGAACAGGACATTGATCCGTTTCTGTCGCATACATAAATCCGCCCTCTTCTGCATCTTGATTTTCTCTTCGGTTTTTAGTTAGTTCATCGACAATTTTTTCGACATATTCACGACCGGATATGTCCTTTTTCACAACAAAATCGGTTTTCTTTAGGTCTCTCAAGTTTTCTTGCCCACGGCGGCACATGCAGAGCATAATCTCGAAGAAAACTTTTCGCTGTAATTTCAAAGGGTTGTCCAAACCAAAAATACCTTGATTATATATCGACCAGATATCTTCAGGAGGGATAGGAGGCTTGTGATTGGTCTTGGCTAGTCCTTCCTTTTTTAATTCAACACAATATGCTTTGAATATTTCGTTTGAAGCCAAAAATTCTTTATTGTCGATAATGTTAATGTCTTTTCGAAGCTCGTTAAGTTTTCTTTGCAAACCAAATCGGATGGCAGTGAGAGAAGATTTGCTGTACTTCGTTCCATCCTTCTTTCTTATCTCCACGTAGAATTTTCGAAGAATCTCGTTGAGACCAGTTTTATCCACAGTTTGCAAATCACATAAAATACTTTTCTCCTCAATGTACGTTTTGAACAAAGTGTAGCTCGACTTTGTTGCTTTTTTTGTGTTTGAACTGTTTTTATCGAGAACTAGATTATGTAACTTCACTTCATCAACCTCGTCGAAGCGCTTCATTTTGATTCTGATGTTGAGATGAAAAAAAATTGACTGAACTTTTGATAAATCGCGCCTTTCACAAACGTTCGATTTACTCAGCCAATCAACAATCGCCACGACATTTTAACAAAAGAAATATTTCGACAGAAGAAAGAAAGTATTGTTAAGAACCCGCCAATCAGTGATTTGTTTATTTTTCGTATAAACCAATCAAAAAAATTCCGACTCTACAAAACAAAAGAAATCACTTTAAAGCCAATCAGTAATCAATTACAGGAAGTACACAAAGAATTTTTCTTTCACACAACTTTTGTTTTGATTACAAAACAAAGAGAAACAGTGAAAGAAATCCCAGCCGTTGTATAATACCGTGGTATATCACGAATTATTCAATGGCTGTTTTTGCTTACGGGTATATAATAATACCAGTTATTAATACATTGCTTACTTCCAAAATTAAGTCTCCTGATTTTTCTTTTTTAGCTAGAAATAAAAGAGAAAAAAAATGTCAGAAGAATAAAAGAAGGCAAAGAAGAGGTGATGATTTGAATGAGTTGATTTTGAAATCTCTTTAGAACCTTTTGATTAGAGTCCCAAAAAGGACAGTGATGCCTCTTTACAGTCTACATTAACTATATTGAATACAATGTGTAGGTGAATTTTTGAAAAACAAAACTTTTTATAGTAAGCTTATAACTAACTGTGAACATTTTTGGCTAACCAAAGACCAAGCTAGATTCGTTCCATTGAGCACTTTCTTATAATGTAAACAATTATTTTGATTCAGCAAATTAATTGACGATTCAAAATGGGACGCTACTCCTTGATGGGCGGAAGCCCACCCTGTAGTTGTTGGTGCGGTGTACAACGATGGCACCTTAGAAGGGTTTATTATACAATATAACCCAAATACAGGGGAAGATGTTGCAAAGAGAAAGTGAGTTATTTTCATTATAATAGCCTCAGATTTTACGTTTATTGAATTTATTAAATTTTTGTGACGTATATTCTACTGGGCTTTGCCATATCACCTCAACTGGTATTTACTGAATAGTTGATTAAAATTCAGCCTTTTTAGGTTGTATATTTCAGAAATTGATGTCACTCAACAAATTTGGTGATGATTGAGTATCTTTGACTGCCATTTTCACTACTCGAAGTGCTTTTGATTTATACAACAACCCTTTATGCCAAACCTTATCAAAAGCCTTCTCGAAATCAATAAATATGACATCTAACTGTTTGTGTCTATTAAATGTTTCAAAAGCAGACTGTATCAAGGTGTAAAGATGGTCATTAGTACTTCTACTTTTTCTGAATCCAGCCTGATTTAAATCTGTTCTCATCTTCAGCCCAAAATCTAATTACATCAGCCTTCAAGGATTCTAGAATCTTTCCAAATTGATTCAACAAAGAATAAGTCTATAGTTTGTTGGATCGGTTTTTGCATCTTTTTTGTACAACATTCTAATCTTTGTAGTTTTCCATCGTTTTGGGAAATAGCTGTACATGTAACATGCATTATAGATCTTGAAAAGTATTGGCGTCAAATATGTTTCAAGGTTTTTGATTACTATATTAGATGTTATCTGGACCTGATGCTTTTCTCGTATTCAATGAACGTATCTTTTTAGAGATTTCAGCTTGTTCAAATTGAATTTGAATTGGAACATGATACTTATGAAATCTATTGTACCAGTTATTAACAGGGTTTTCATGATCTATGTCATGGACAGGATTTCCTTCGAATATAGCTTCTTGTGATTTCTTGAAAGCATTAGCAATATCTTTCTCATCAGTTACAATCTCTCCTGTTTCTGGGTCCTGAATTTGGGAAATAATGTCTACTTTTTTATTTTTGAAGACATGAAACGATTTTCAGAACTTTTTGGAGCTGCTAGAATTCATAATATCAAGATGTTTCCTCATTTTTTCAGTCTCAGACTCTTTAATCTTTCTCTTAATCTCTTTGTTAAGACGATTAATTCGTCTTTTGATTTCAGGATTTCTTGACCTTTTGAATTGTCTTGACAGTTGTTTCTTCTCATCAATCTTATTTATAATGTCTTTATTTAGTCTCTGATTGCTAGTGTAAATTGTCTTATGAGGAATTTTTTCTTGAATACTTATCATAGCTTTTTCTAGTTCATCAATAATCTTATCTATTCCTTCAATTGTCATGTCGGATGTATCAATGTTATCAATTTGCCTATTGGCTTCTTCCCAATCCACTTGATGGTAAATCTTCTTTTCACTATTTGGCTTGGATAGATTTGAATCAAGAGCAAATAGAATAGGGAAATGGTCACTGTCAATGTCATCCAATCTGTAGGGAGTGACATTCTTTACGTTAGAGTGTTGACTTTTCCATAGACAGATATCAATTACACTTTCTATGTGAGGTGGAATTTGACAAACATAATGTTTACAATTTAAGTCACCAACTAATATAGTATAGAATTGTTTTTAAGAAGTTTGTTGATTTCAACAGTATCAATGTTATGAGAATTAGGATTATAGAGTGAAATAAGGGCCCGTTGATGGGTAGACACGTTGATGGCTTGATAGGTTGATGGGTAGACACGTTGATGACTTGATAGGTTGATGGGTAGACACGCGGGTAGACACGTTGATGTCTTGATAGGTTGATGGCTTGATAGGCTGATGGCTTAATAGGTTGATGGGTAGACACGCTGATGGCTTGATAGGCTGATGGTTTAGTAGGTTGATGGGTAGACACGCGGATGCGGATGGCTTGATAGGGAATAGTAAAGAAAGGAAGAAAGAATTATCTCCTTTATAATGTGGTAAAGATACATAGCGACTGAACCCTTTTTAGGGATCGACTGAACCCTTTTTAGGGATCGACTGAACCCTTTTTAGGGATCAACCAATCCTTTTTAATTTTAACAGGCTTGAGCACACTAATTGGAAACCTAGTTAGATGAGTTAAATTCTTGTCTTTGTATTTCTACAGTGCTCAAGTCTATTCCAAAATAATTGGCAGTGGAAGCATCTTTAATGATTCCTCAGCGAGTACTTTTTATTCACTTAATGATAAATTATATACCGTTGGGAAAGATAAAGAAGAGCACTCTATTTTCCGAGAAAATAGATTTCAAAAATTTTTTAAAATGAAGATGAAAAAACTGAACTTTTCAACAATTAGTCTTGTGACTTTCAAATTTTGTATAAAGAATTTTTTTTTCAAAAATATAACTGAAAAGTAAAAAAGCTATGAATTAAAAGTATAAATTTGAGATCAGCAAGGTTGAAAGATTCCATGTACAAAATTTGAAAGCATTTGACTCATATAAGGTTGTTTTGTCTTCTTCATTTTCAAAATTTTCAAAATTATATTTTTCATGGAAGATGTAGCGCTTTTTAATATCTTTCCAACGGTACATACAGTAACTTATCATTAAGTGAAAAGTATTCGCTGAAGAATCTTTGAACATGTTTTAACTAACAATTATTTTTAAGAAGACTCTAAGAAGGTTTTTCTTTTTCAGTACACTGGAGACGCAGAATTACATCATAAGGTTCCGGCACCTTCTCTCGAAGGTTTCAACCCCTTCGATGTATTGGCAGCAGGAGCTTAATCGTCTACTTCTTTTCAAGATTCTCGCAACAAATCTCCATTGCCAGTCCTACTGACGTTGCAAGTAGATTGGAGCCGTTAGCACCATGTCAACAAAAAGGATCTGTGGCAAACCCATCACTCGAATTACCTTTAGATGTATTCCAACAGTTTTTTCGCAAGCAGCCTTTTTCGTCAATCAAAGGCATTTAGAACAAAGCTTTGAAGCTGAGAATAGATAATAATGCCATTGTACCTGCTCTTGTATACCAAGAAGAGCCTGCATGGTCCGGAGTGAGAGTTTTAAAGATCACAGCACACCTTGTCATCAGAGGAACCCAGCAAGGTAATTTCAAGCGCGATAGAAATTGTCCTAACTACATTGCCATTAAAATTTGTGCTCATGTTGTTGCCGTTGCGGATGCCTCCAAAGAATTGATTCATCTATTACAACGATTGCCCAAGAAGAATCAACCTACAAATGTCACCAAGCTTGTGCAGACAGTTATACCAATGAACCTCGAAAAAAAGGACGGTAAAGGATCATCCAAATCAAAGCCCAAGCTTCCAGTAACTCATCGAAAGCAGGTCACCAACATCAATCCTTTTTTCGTAAAGAAAATGACTATGCAGATCCAAGTATGCCAGGGTTGTCGGGGCTCTCTTAAATCAGTTTCGGGTGATATTCCACCTCCCCCATATATATATATGACTTCTGCATTGCCAGAATGGAAAGCAGAGCATTTACCGACAAAAACACTGGGAACGAACGAAACTCGAACTTCAAATATTTTAGACGAATAAGGTGTGGTATTTCGACTCCTTTCCGAGATTTGAATGCAAATTTACATCCCGAAATATTTTATAAACTCTATTACAAAGCTGCTTGTGCACAATTTGTTTTTGAGAATCAAGGCAAGTTATTATTTTACAATGTTGCGTGTTGCGTAGAGGCTATTCGAAAACACTCTTGCACACAAAATTATTTTTTAGTGAAAAAAGGAGATGTTTTTCAAGCATACACGGTTTTCCAGCTTAAAAATAATTGAAGGACTTTTCATTACAAAACCAAAGACTAAGAATAATGATTCAAAGTAATATATATTAAAATCATTAGACGTTGTTGTCCGTCATAATTTGGCAGTGGATAAATAAATTGCATTTTGGATAAAATTTTCCAGAAAGATTTTCTGGAAGTAAGTAAGAGGTCGTGCCTCCAACATTTTTCGGGGGCCGTGTTACAACATTGAAGACGCATAATTTCGGCCTAAAATCCTAATCATAATGAAATCAATGCTATCTTTACTAAACCCACTCTTTTAGGCCTCACTGAATTTTAAAAATGAAACAGCTCCCACCCATTTTTTTTTGGCAAATTTGAGATTTACCTCAATTTAAGTTGGGGAGTGGGGGCTAGCTAAGAGTATATGTTAGGTTATACTTACAATGTTTGGTTTGAAAAGACGAGATATAGACGATGTAGATTTCTTGCAGCATCCTTCGTTCAGTTGTAAAACCTTAAAATGAGAAAAAGTATAACAATGTAAGTAATGGAGAATCAGGATGTAAGTGAAATTCAAAACAACGGCACAAATTTGTACAAAACTTAAATCTCCTTCACTTAATGGTTCGAATACAAACTTAATTCATTGTTACACGAGGAATAAAAATAGACCCAACCTTGTACTCAATTTTTCTCTGGTAAGCTCGCTAGCAGAATAGACACCGGTAACTCTTTTCTTTTACTCGCCAAAATATTTGAAAATCTCTCGAATCATTTCATGTCCAGAAAAGCAAACTTTTGCACGATTTTCGAAGAGGAGGTGAAGGAACTCACTCCCCTGAAAAGCAAGGTACAAATGCAGTGGCATCTGTTGTATCCGAAAATTTATCTAAAGAACTTGAGAAACTACAGCAGTACAGCCGCCGCCACTGTTTGGTAATTGAGAACATACCTTTGTCAAAACAAGGATCCTCAAAAGACCCGGAAAATAAAGTGGAATCAGCAATCACGAAGGAATTCGAAATCAACCAAACAGAATACCAAGTAGATTTCGATAAAACACACCGCATCGGTCCTGTTCGCAACAACAAACAACGCGTTATCGTTCGTTTTAAGCGCCATTCGCTCGTTGAGAAAGTTTACAGTCAAAGGAAGAAATCAACGAAATTCAACGTTAAACCTTCTCTGACAAAGTTTCGTCTGAACACTCTGAACCCTACGCTCTCAAGATTTTCAATATGTGACAATGTTGAATTCGTCTACTCTGATATACACGGAAACTTAAAAGTAAGATTTAAACAACAATCTGATGGAAGGTATGTGCATTCGTTTTATGTTGAGAACTTCTCCTTTGGGGATGCTCTCTAAAAGCCATATTATATAAATATTTAATAAGATTGCTATGCTGCTGAATTTAGATCTTAGCTTAATAACCTTTCTGTAACTTCTGAAACTTCTAGGGCTCTTAACCCAGCCTGTAAAGAAACTAAAGTATTTTCAAAAACTTCAAACTTTAGCTAATCTTCTTTTCAGAAGATGGACCTAATTTGCGCGGTATGCGAGGGTTTAACTAAAGGAGCTCCTTCCTTCTTTTGTGATTTATGTAAGAAATGGTTCCATCATTAGTGCAATCTACCTTTTGCGATTAAACCTTCGTGAGTAAGTGCATGCGTAAACTGCAATTGCGATCTATTCCCCTTCAGTATTTGCTATGATATTGATGACAAAAGTTTCAGGTTCAACTATTTTCATCCTTCTTTTTCTGATCTAGCTACTATCGAAGGTCAAGAACACTCATTGATAACATTTTCTTTACTCCTTCTAAATACAAACCTTTAACTGGCAATCTTCTTTCAGGTATTTCTGACCACCTACCTCAATTTCTGATATTTGAGAACTTCCATTTTAACTCTTGCAAGGAAAAGAAGTACTACAGGAAATGGAAAAACTTTGGTAACAATAAATTCAAGGAAACTTTTTACAGAGTTGCCTGGAATGACATCTTACATTCCGACTGCTATTGCGTACTAAAATCGATCTGCAACCATTATCTGCATACATGATCAAAAAAAGATCAGCAAACTCCTTCAAGACTGACCTCTCAGTCTCACATATCAGAAAAATTAAAGTTCATAGAAATTCTTCAATGTGATCTTTCTACTATGGAAACCAAACAATACTTATGATATTATTTTCTTGTTATTAGTTAAAATATGTATTTTATTGTTTTTATTTGAAATGTTTTTTGTACCCTATATATTTATGATCAACCCCACAGTGAAACAAAATAAACTGCGACCAGGTAGCCATTCCATGTGATTAGACGGCAACATCTATTGGATGGACTCCTGGCCTGCATCCCCTCCCCCTAACTTATAGAAACCTAATTATGTAAACCATTGATGTTATGCAGGCAAAAAATAACTTTGAATTGAGAAGAAAAACGTTAGGATGGTAACGTTTTAAAGTAACGCATTTTCTCTACAACGTTGAAAAAACGTTTTTAAAACGTTTTTTGGCAACGCGTTTCTTCACAACGTAATCTAAACCTAACAAAAACGTTTTGAAAACGTTGTGTGCCGGCTGGGTTACAACAGATTTTGATATTTTGCAAGGTCGGTTGCAAGGGACTTTTACCCAAAATTACAGGTTTTTACCCCATCAAGTGACCCGCCATTGGAAAGCATTTTTAACGCCCGTTTCAAATATCTAAAGAAATATTTCGCACGGCTTTTCTACGTTTAGAGGTCGTCGCTCAAATCCACAAAACTAAAACATTGGAATTGAGCTAGTGGTGAGTGAGTTGTGTATTGGCTCTTGGAACATGTTTTATGGTATGAGTTTGAGTTAGTTTGGTATTTTGAAACTTCTTATTCTTTTCTGATCAATAATAGAGTAAATTTACATATTATTCTCTCTTTTACATATAATAATAGTTAGAATATAAGCAATAATTAAGTAAATACCAACATACGTAATTCAAAATAACCGTCCGAAAAACTCCTAATAGAAAAAAGAGATCCAAGTATGCTCGATTAGGGAAAAATCATAAATCCAGAAAAGGTTTTAAAACTAAGAAAATTGAAGACAATGTAAGTAGTGTAAATAGTATTCAAACTGACAATATGGAAATAGAGACTCCACCGCTGTCAACGTCTTCTGCGACTGGAACAACACCAACAACAACTTCTGCGAAAACACCCAGCTCTTCTGCGACTGTGACACCAAGTTCTTTACCAACATCAACAAGTAAGACCACAACCCATCATCCCTGAAATACAGAAATATAATCAACATAAAAGGGCTTGCGGAACGAGCGTTCTGTTTTAGCAAAGAGAAGAAATCTCAAAATGTACTACTCCATCATAATGGAGAATTACAAAAAAAAACCAATAGGACCTTGTTTGAAGGCAGAGGTGTTCCAAAAGCACCTGGGGGTATTTGAAAAGTCATTTGTACTCGATTTTGTGATACTTTTATAACAGCTTTAAAAAATCTTGCTGATTAAAATTATAAAAATATCTGCTCAATACAACTTTCCACAGGGTGAAATAACAAAAAATGATATCAAAAATAAAAACTAGCATCATAACTCATATTGGACTTTGGGGTGTTACAGAGAGTATTCTTAGTAGGCTTTTGAACTAAAAATAATTTGATGTGTCTTAAAAAAAACATCTTCAACAAGATTCTCAACATACGTATCCTGTGAAAAAAAAAATCTCTTAATCATGAGGTCATGTTGAATTAGTAATGAAAAACTGCAACATAAAAACAATAATACACTGATGTGTTATTAAAAGTGTAGTATTTCTTTTCATTGTTTTGCTGTTGTAGTTTTTGAATATTCAAGGTGAAATAGTGATCAAGAAAATATAGCTTTTGATAAAAATAAGTTCCCTTAAGGTAACAGTGAAAAGTGGATTCCATTTTCACAAAAATGAAAAATAATTCAGTACATTTTCTAGTTTTCATACATTCATCCGATTCATGCAATCGAAAAAACAGAGCTTGCAATGACTTTTACCCATCTCTTGTATATAAACCTCTTGAAACATTATTAGATTGTAGTAAGGCAGCAATCATTGCATTCAAACAATCACAATTTACCCCTTTCTTGTGTTGCATTATACGTACATTATTGTATATTGAAATTGTATATATTGGACGAGGATCGAGAAAAAAATACCATTATATGCTACAAATTTCCAACATGTTTCGGCCAGGGCCGTTTTCAAGGTATCGAATCTGGATGATGGGAATCGTGTAATGTTTGTTTGATCTCAAACCACAACAAAGTCCTTCTGATTTTATGTAGAATGATTAAAAACTCCTGGAAATATTGTGTCTGTTATTCACATTGCACCTCCTATCCTCAACGAATATTACAGACCACACACAATCACCCAATATTCGATGTTCTTTGTAAAAGCGTTACTTAAATTGTTAAACAACGACAACCTGACAAAAAAATCATTGTTTGGCAACAATGCCCGCTGAATCTAAAATTTAACGATGACATTTCCAATAAAATCATAAAGTCTAAACGTTAAAATATTTTGAAATCCAAATGTTGTTTTAAATCTGACTTGACTGCGCTGGTTTGGTCAAGGTTGGTTTGGTTTGATCAAGCCATAAAAATAGTTTTCGCTGAGATCAATTGATGTAATAGGAACAGTTACTACAATCAAATTATCAGAATAATGTACCATGAAGTTTGAATGCCACAAGGTAAACAACCATCAGACCATTCTGACCATTTATCGAAAGTTTCATTCAGCAGTTGACAGCGACCACATCAGCAAGTGGAGGATAGGACAGATCTCACCTCTCCCTGAGGAAGTAGTAAACAAACCTAGAATGATACTCAAGTAAAATTTCCATTAAGTGTGAACAGCAGCAACGTCATTTTACAAGCAATGGATGCCTCCAGTAGCTTAAAAAATCAGAATGATCCTGCCTTAACAAAAATCGCCATCTTTATGTTTTTTATGTTTCGCAAGTGTGCAAAAGTGAAAGTAGCAGCAACGACAGAAAAACAGACATCTCGCACTTGATTGGATAGTCAAACTCGATATAATTTTAGATACACTTTAACTTTTTTTCTAATATGTATGATTTTTGAAAAAAATGACAAAAACAGAACCAAAGTTTTACTAAAGTTAATTTTCAATAAAATTTACGAGGTAAATGCTTCTTTTTGGTGGCTAAACAGGTGCCATACTTCAATACAGAGCAAAGTCGACATTTATCGTCGGAGGTAGCAGTTTTGGAAACACTTTCTCGAACATATACAAATTTACGCCCTGTGCTACACTCCCTATTTGGGCGCTTCGCGCCTTCAAAACGGTCGTTCCGCAAAAAAAGAGTAATGAGAAAACTAAGAATTCCTTACTCAAGAAGAAATTTATCGGAAGAACAAGCTCCCAGTAGATCAGGTTTGGAATTCGAGATATTCATAAAAAGTGTCGTGCATCTTTTATTAGTTTATTTTTTACTCTTTTTATTTGACGTCAACTAAGAAGGTCGCTCTCTTCGTTTCTTTAAAAAAAATGGAGAAATTTTAACAAAAATAAAAAAAATACGAAAAAACGACCAAGTTCGAACAAACGAACAAATGCCTTCTCTCGCTGCAACATCTAACAAGGAAGAAAATAGAAATGACGCCGACCAATGCACAGAAAAGAACTGTATTAAAGATAATATGAGAATTGAATGCCAAAAATGCCAGAGGACAGTGCATTATGCATGCACTGGACTTCCAACGTATCAATTAAAGCTGTTCTTGATAAAGGATATCGCAAATACCAGTGTATAAATTGCTGCTCAATCGATGAAGTACTGAATAAAAAGATAATCGATCCATCAGTAAGAATCAAAAGCTGCGCCGATAGCCACAAAAATAACAGTAAGAGTGAGAGGAGCTGCAAGCAAGATGTCAAGGATATCTAAAGGAGAAGAATCAAGTAACCGAAATAATCAAAACAGAATTTTCCGTCTTGGAAACAAAACTCGTAAACAAAATCGAAGAAACCATAAATGCGAAGACTACAACGGACCAAGAGAAAATTCCTACTACAACGACCAAGAGAAAATTCCTGCTAAAAGTTACGCTGAGATGGCGAAAACCAGCAACAACTTAAACATATCCAATATCAAACGGCTTCTCCGTAGCGAGAAAGTCGAAGAAGAAAGTCGAAGAACAAATTGAAGAACAAAGAAAACAGTCTAGGGATGCCAACATTATCATCCATGGCCTTAAAGAGACCAAAGATAAAGACGATAATGACTTCGTAGCCGAGATACTGAGCGACGCCAACATCAAGACAGTGCCAACGTACATTTCCCGTATAGGAAAGGAGTCTGACATGCGTCCGATCAAAGTTGTGTTTAAAGACACTCATTTTAAATACAGATTTATGAAGCAGTTGAGAGAACTAAAGAGATATCAAAAGTACGACAAAGTTAGCATAACTGTCGATTTAACCAAATCCGAACGCGAACAAGTTAAAGAGTGGCGAAAGAAAGCGGACGAAATGAATCAAGGGATGTCAGAGAAGGATCATGTAATAAGAGTCTGAGGAAGTCCTCGTGACAAGCTTTATTTTAAGAAAGTATTTTGTAAAAGATCGGTTTAAGAGGCCCATGCGCGCCTGAAACCGTATTTCTGTATAATAAAAATAATGATAATAATAATAAGTTATATTGCCTCTGCAGCTCAACGCCCGTAAGGGGGCGTTTTTCAGATCTGCGGAATTTGCCGTTTTTCGTCTCTTATATTTTTAAGAAGCTACTACTTAAAATCTAGAGACAATAGAGGTGTCAAATATGTTTTATATTGAAAATAAAGTTTATCTGTTTTTGATTTAACTATTCCTATATATTCAAATATACCCCAATAGGCGGGCGGAAAAGCGCGTTTTCAAGGGGTATGCTTTTTGACAGTTTTTGGCGATTCTTTTTTGCCTGACGCATATCAATTTGTTGGTATGTCTGTCTCCAATATACCTATCTGCATTAGAATCAGCCTCGTCAGATGGTTCAAATTAGATTAAAAGGATATTTTTTGCACAAAATGTATCATATATTTGGTATCGTGCTTATTCGATGACAATTTCTCCCAACTTTAAATATCTCTGTGCCATCTGACGAGGCAGTATAGTATAGGAAATTTATATGGCTTTCAGAAAAACCAAATTATATAGCGGTTTCTGGTGGGAAGTACATACAGTCTTCGCCTGTGCACAGTCACCCGATCCAAGAAATCGTTAAAATCTCCTCTGGTTTTTCTGCTTTTCCCGGGGGGCCTCGGAATTTACAGACCGAAATTTTGATTTTTACAATGGAAAAGATTTTAAGCGAGAGGCGGGAAAAATGGCTGGTCTGTGAAATGTGGTGGTGAAATGTTGGTTTACACATATTTTTTAATATAGTTGGCTTCTCTCTCGACTGCTAATGACCTGATAAGGTGAGTACGTTATTATAGAGTCCATAGATCTTCATAAATACTACATTGCTAAGATATAAGTTTTCTGATTACAGAGCAACAAAGCTTAAATGATAGACTGATAGAGAAGTTCTCATCAAGGTTAAATTATATTTTCCTGAGTTGATTCATCAAACTCAGAAGTTTCAGTATTAAACTCAGAAGTTTCAGTATTACTACTCTTCAACGTCAACTTCTTAGGTAAAGGAGTTTACTCTAGTTGTTTTTCATTTTTAGGAAAATGCGGCGGTCGTCTATTGAATAACAAATTACTCAACATACATTAATCTCCCTCAGCTAGGTAACTGCTGTGTTGTAAAAGGCAGCAAATCAATAAGATGACATTATCATTTTGGTCTGAGTAATTATAGTTGGGATTCAAAAGACTGTATATCATCGTGTTCTCTCCTAAACAATTATTTGGTATCGATATATATCTATATATTATATTAAGTAGCATTAAAAATGAATGTTTATTATCACTATATATTCGAGGTTAAAGAATTCATAGTCGTTCGGCCAAAGGACTTTCAAGCAAGAGCATAAGGTCTAGATGTAATAAAAGTTGTGTGGACGATCATTTCATTTCCAGCCCTAAAATGTGAGTTGGTCCGTGGGTTGGCATAAAAAATTATCTGAAAAATGTTTTGAACATAGGCGGTTGGTGGGTGCTTAGACATCATAAAAATGCGCTCTGAACATTAAGCGATAAGTTTTATTTTGGCAGCAAGAATCATCATGCTCTGTGAGTTGTAGTTATACAACATTTTTTTACTTATCGTGGCTGTGGAAAAACTAGTATGTAGTGCTTTTCAACGCAAAAAGTCTTTGAAAAATTGATAGGAATTTTTTTTTAATCCGGCATAATTCCAATTTTCTGACTTAGAAATGGTCCAGACGTAATTAATGGAACCACTCAAACTGTATTTTTAATCCAACTTTTTCAAACTTAATCAAACTTTATTGTCCGAATACTCACAAATCTTTAAAATTATAAAGGAGACTTTAATAGTTCAATTACAAAAGTTTGATTACATTAATCAAAAATTATATTTAAGCGAACTTTGTTGAGTTTAATCGAACAATAATTTTAGAAAACCCTGCCAGGCCTCTGTGAGCGGGTGCAAAAAAGATCAACATTTTGATTGACCCTTGAAATAACATTACGTATTTGACCCCAAAATTTTTTCTTTACAAATCGATTTCAGCTATCTTTACTTATATCACATCATAGAAACATTATTTGTACGTATATTTATAAAACTCAACAAAAACGCTTTTGAGAATAACAAAAAAAGCACAAATTTCCTTTTAATTTGCCATTTCTTGATTTCGAACTTTAGTGGAAGCTAAAGCTCTGGAACATATTATTTCTTGTTGTCAAACTTTGTGGAACTGAACTGTTGTACAAATTGTGCAAATTTGTTGTACTACCGAACATTGTCAAACATGTTTTGTCAAATTTGTCAAACATGTCTTGTCGAACTTTGTCGAACTTTATTCGTTTTGTCAAACTTAATCGAATTCTCACAATTTTATCGACTTTTGAATAGTTCGATTAAATGATTTAAATAATTTTTCAACAAAGTTCGATTAGTGCAGTAATCAAACTGTTCGATTCATTACGTCTGGAATGGTTGGATTTTTAGGATGGAAACTGAAATGGTTGGCAAAGACAACTTACTTATGATAATACATGATTATAAACATAACAACTGTTGTTAACATATCTTTTTATGATTGAACTACTGTCAACTATATTGATAGGGGTTATTCAAAAAGTATGCATGTTTGTGTGATAGGTAAACGACAGGTTGTAGATAATTTTTTGGACATGTTTGCCTTTTATCTTTTGACGTTGATGTACTGACAAGCCTGTATAATGCCAGCTTGGAGGAACTGGCCTGGCCGCTAAGGTTTGAAATGCTAAATTCTGACAAATTTTTACAATATTCGGGACCCTACCCAGCAGCATGCATTTTTTGAAGACCTTTATTTTTTTGAAATTTCAATTTTTCTTTGGTATGAACTTTTTGCTTTATAACTACATTTAAAACTTTGTCATACTAGGGTTGGGCGTCAACAGTAATTTTTTGAGCAAAGACAAAAAATTGAAGATGTAGTATTTTTTTTTGTGTAAATTTAACCTATTGTGAGGCATTCTGCGCAATCTTTAAGTTCAGAAGTCCAAAATTGGCAAAGTCTTCCTTGGGGCACTGATTCGCACTATAGGCAAAAATTAGAAAAAATGACATTTTTTACCTTTTTAGGCCGTAAATATGTGACTTGGTAAAAAGACCCTTCTTCTTTGGCCTCTACTAGACAGGTCTTTTTACCTTTTGGGCCGCTCGGATATTGAAGAAGGCCGATGCGAGGCCATTAGCGCCCCTTAGCGGTCCTTAGCTTTGTTTTTCAATTTACTTACATTTTCAAGTACATTTAATAATAATAATAATAATAATGATATATTTCTGGCATTTCCAAAATTTACATTTGGCTCTTCACCTGAAAATTCTGTATATAATATATGTGCAATGTCTAGAAAAAAAAATTGAAAAATAACCTGGTAATATACTGAAGAAAAATTGGGGCCCTATGCGGACAAGCAGATAGGGACGAAGCGGTGGGCTAGTATGATGAATAAGATGATTAGGATTAAGAACTATGAGGGGTAAAATGTGAATAGTGATAGAGCTACCCTAAAACCTAAACAAATCCGAGTATCTGAGTATGCTAGCTGAGGCCATCGCAATCTGTGCTATTATAAAAAATTAACGAATATATTTAAAAAAAAAAATACTAACATAATGTTATAAGCTAGACTAGAATAAGGTTCAAGTACTATTGGTGGCTAGAGGTAAAGTAAGCGACAAAATAGATCTAAGAACTCAGTGAGATAGAATCACGACATAGCGTAAGATAGAATAAGCAAAACTTGCATAGATTGCAACACCGAAGGCTGTGTGTAAAAGTGTACTGGACCTTGCAAAACACGACCAGTATTATGACATAAATAAGTGAGCTATCAAGTATCTAAATTAAATTAATTGAAAATAATTAAACATCAAATAGAAAAAAAACTTCATAGAACTAGAAATATGATAAACTAAGTCATATGCACTGAAGAAAATACAAACTAAGTGAACCTAAGAACAGATGGGCTAAATCTAAAGATCAGAATGGAGACTAGGGAACCAAGGCTACGAGTAGCTATATTGGAAGAATTGAAGTCAAAATTAATTAAAACTAAAATGGCGCGTGAATCAAATCGAGAATTAGACTAAAACTAGGTCTAAGAAATAATATAACATAGAAAACACCAGCTAGGAAATAGCGAGTAGCGACGCAGGGACTACAGTTGGTAGAAGAGGTACTACTGCAAGCTCCTAGCTAGGGCTTTGTCGAAAAAATATTTTTTTGTTTCTTGACAAAAGGCTTTGTAAGTTTCTGAGTCACGACAGTTAACAGGTAGTTCATTAAAAATTTTAGAAGCTTCAGATTCAAAGGAACCACTAACATTACAGGTTTCACGCAATTTAGTTCCACCAATTACATCCGTTCGAGTCTTGGCTTGCACATATTTCTCCATAGGGAGGAATTTGGGCCAGTCATTCATATTCACTGATTTCCACGCAAGTTTAGCCAAACTGTATTCGGTCCGTTCTTTGACAGGTAGCCA
Organism: Clytia hemisphaerica; assembly: GCF_902728285.1. Taxonomy (NCBI): domain Eukaryota; kingdom Metazoa; phylum Cnidaria; class Hydrozoa; order Leptothecata; family Clytiidae; genus Clytia; species Clytia hemisphaerica. The sequence continues at coordinate 110,585 of NW_027103559.1, read as the reverse complement.
TTTCATATCTATTACGTCAGACTTGCGAGAGTAGCTCTTCCGGACGAAGCTAGCTGTGGCATTTTGGACTCGTTGTAATTGGTTGAATAGATATTGTGGTGCGTTGTGAATTACGGTATTACCATAGTCTATTTTACTCAATACAAGAGATTCTGCCAATTGGCGTCGTACACGGTATGGTAAATATCGTTTAATGAGGGATAGACTCTTCAGCGTGCCATATGCTTTAGTGACGATTTTTTTGACATGTTCATTCCATGTTAGGTTTTCGGTGAAGATGATTCCTAACAGCTTGAATAGGGGAACACGCTCAATCACATTTTCGTTATTTGACTTGATTTCGAATTCAAAATTATACCTCCTTGCCATTTTGAGATGTGGCAAAGAGCATCGATTTAGTTTTTCTGGCGTTAAATGTCAAGTTCGAATCCAGCGACCATTTCTCAATTACGCTAATATCAGAGTTCATTTCAGTGACACAATTTTCAAGCTCGTTTGGTTTGGTGTGGCGATATATAGTCATGTCATCAGCATATTGAACACATTTTGCGGTGGTTTTTGTTGCCATGTCGTGCACGTAAATGTTGAAGAGAATGGGTCCAAGTATGCTTCCTTGGGGGGACGCCATTAGTAACTGTGAGAATAGATGACTTCTTGTCGTTGATCTGTACGTACTGAAGTCGATTGCTCAGATAGTTGGAGATAACATAGAGTGACTTTTTTGAGAATCGTAGTGTGTGAAGTTTTTTGATAAGAGTTTCAAAATCAACTGTATCAAATGCTTTTGAAAAGTCAGCGAGAACTGCAAGAGTTCACTTGATTCATCGCTTTCAGGATGTCGTTTTTTATTTTGATGCAGGTGGTTATTGTGCAGTGACCCTTTCGAAAACCAGATTGATGTTTTGATAGTAGTTCTTCACTTTCTAGATAGTTTGCCATTTGTGTCATAATCAGTCTCTCGTATACTTTTGAAAGGATCGGTAATATAGAGATTGGACGGTAGTCGCTCGGATCAGCGGGTGACTCAATTTTAGGAATAGGGCTGATTTTCGAGATCTTCCACTGGCTAGGAAAGACGGATTGTCGAATGGAAGAGTTGATAATATGGCAAATGGGACTACAGATTTCATCGATGGCGAGTTTAATATATTTCGACGGTATCTGGTCATGGCCGGTTGAGCAGTCGTTTCGAAGATTACATAAGGCTTTACGAACGTCAGCGTAGGAAACTTCGTTTATGTTGAATGGATTGTCTTGTTCAGGTAATTCGTTGATGAGTTGATGTAGGATTTGCTCTGATTTTGGTTTTGAGTTAAGAAGTCTCCCGGCTGTTGTGTTGAAGTGAACATTGAGTGTGTCGGGGTCAGCGGATATCTTTTGTGGTGATGGTTTCAGGATGCGATGGATGGTTGACCATACTTCTTTCAGTCTTTTGGAGGATAGTGCGCGTCGGTAAAAACTGGATTTTGTTACTCGAATAAGAGTTTTTAATTCATTTCGGATTTTACGAAACAGATCCCAATCTTTTTGCTCGGACTGCGGGGATTGACATTTGGTTCGTAAATAGTCTCTTTCCTTTTGCTTCTCGCTGATGTTGAGATCTTTTAACCACAGAGCTGGTGGGCGCGTTAATTCCTGCCTGATGAGGGGTGCGTGTCGGTCTAGACAATCGGTAAAAAGTTTGTTAAATATGTCTAGTTTTTCTTCAGCGGTATCAAAAGCGTAAACAAGCTTGAACGGTATTTGTCTGATATCTGTTTTAAATGCTGCTAAATCAAAGTTTTTCTCATTTCGAATAAAGTTTTTCTCATTTGGAACAAAGAAAGATTTTTTCAGAAATCAAAAAGGGCAAAACAAAAAAAAGATAAAAGGGAGGGCGCTCAAAAGAATACGTCATTACGTCATATAAAAGCAGGAAGAAAACAATATTTTGCTCTTTTGTCAAGCCTGAAAAAGTTTTTGAGAAATTACTCTACTTTGTTTTGAAACAACAGTTTTATCTTTCGTTTGATCCATTTAATAAGTTTTAGAACAGCTTTGTGTTTGAAATTATATTGCTCTATTTACACCGTCATTATCATCATTATCAACTTTGCTCCTAAGTCAAACATTGTTTTTAACCAATAAACCAAACTAGATAATCAAAATAAAGAAGGACCTAAGAAGCCATCAAATCTTGTAAAATAAAATGATCGCTTCCCCTAGAGGAGAGGGAAAGCTTCCAAAAGGGCATCTCGCAGGCTTTGCTTTCTCACAAGCTCCTGATCTGTGACGTTTCGAATGTTTGATGCAACTTTTAGAATGCGAGAGAGAGAAAAGAAAAAGAACACACTCAGAAGGAGTGTATTTCATCACTATTTTTGGTAAAAGTTCATGTGATAACACGAAGGAAAGCTCGCAGAGGGAGCTCAATGTAAACAAACATTTGGTAAAAGTCTGCACTCTGTTTCGTTCGTTGTGGGTCATGCTGGGCTTGGCTGAACCTCAAGATATTTGGTCTCTCGAGACATTTTTCTTGCTTTCCAATTCAATATTCTGATTTGAAAAAAAATGTAAGAGAGTAAAGTATTTCGCTATTCAAAAATACTTGATAAACTAATTCAGAATCTGTAAGTAGTTAAAATAAAACAACAATTTTCAAGATAACCCTGTCTCACCACGAACGATCCTTTTGATAATGTCCCCGTCTCAGTCAGTGGAAATATTTTTATTTTAGACAATGTAAAATTCTTTATAGCCGAAATTCGGTAAAACTTAAACCGAACTCCACAAGCTTAAGCCGAATTCAGTAATTACTTTTACCGAATTAGTTAAACATTTTATCGAAGCGATTCGGCTAGACAGCCGAATTTAACCAAAACCATTTTAGCGAAATTCGGTTATATTTTTGAGAAAATCCCTAAGAGCGAAAAAGGATTAATTTTAATCGAATACAAGGATTAAATAGTCGAAGCTATTCGACTAAACAACGGCAGCTATTCGATTAAATAGTCGAATCATTAATCGAAAATCGATTATATTTTTGAGAAGATCCCTAAAGAAGGCCGCTAATAGGCTGCTGGCCGCTTGGCCCGTATCTCGATCAAGAAAAAGCCTCTATAGAGGCCTTGAGTCCGCTCTTGGATAAATTCCATTTGCCGTTTCATGGTCGATCTTCTAAAATGTTAGGCCGCTTGAAATTTCACTTCGCTCGCTATGAGACCAGTCTTTTACCCGCTTTAGCTGGTCGGACTTTTGTGTACTTCAAATCGCTTGAAGTATCCAAATTATTGCAAAGCTGACTGAGTGAACCCACAATAATATTGTGCAAAATTAAATCTGTTGTATGAATGGATTTGGAATAACCTTTACCTTACTTTGACATTTTAGGAGTAAAATTTAGAGCAATTATGCCCACAATCAAAGATCCTAGATGTTGTGGTTTTATGAAGGTAGCAATTTATGAAAAAAGATTATCAAACCAGTTAAAAGGCAAGGCAATCATTTCAACAGGGTAAAAAGTCAAGCATTGAAACAAAATTTTGAAACTTTTTCTGAAATATTTTCTACGCATGATAGCTTCGTTGAAATTAAATATGAATGGTACAGACAAAATGAAAAGTTTGCCAAAACCTTGATGCAGAATGTGAATAGGCAAAGCGCAGAAATAAAGCAGACAGTTAAAACAATTTTGGATTGAATAGTTGGAGTAAAGTCAATGATCAAGAAAAGTTAACAACTCTCTATTTGAATGTCGGATTGGCAAAAAGAAATATAAATCAACTTTGATTTTACTATGAATTTACAGTCCACATAATAAAGTTTCTTCCAAAGTAGCAACAGGCAGGCCCAAAATGAAGATTTTTAAGGTAACAAATGAGACTGTGGAAAAACAAAATATAGAATTTAAGGGTAAATTTGGTAAAATTTTTGAAAGTGAATTTGAGAAACTTAAAGATTTGGAGGATAAAAAGACAGAAGACAAGTTATCATAACAGATTATTAAAAATATCGAAAGCCAATGGAAAGAAACATCAGTGCTGAGGTTTGTCAAAACTATCTATTTCAACTCGGTGAGAGTTGTTACTAAAGGTAACGAGTAAATTTTAATCAATATAATCTTGATTCCTATAGTTAATAAAGAAAAGTGGAGCCTACAGCTGATTAAATTTTGTGAAGAATCCTTAAAATTTTGTGGAGAGTTATTGCCTTTGGCCTAATATGTTTTCTCTAATTTAAATGACTTTGTGCTTTTTTTAGGGTATGTGGACATCTTTCTTGATAAATTCCCAACGATTGGTCGTATCTTTAGAACAATAAAATGTTTATACAGTAAAAGTAAATATCATCTGAAAGCCAGGAATATTTTCTTCCTTATGATAAAAATTCCACTATGCCTGAAAAAATTTTCTTTGACAAATGAAAAAAAGGTTTCCACATACCTTAAAGAATTGATTACCCCAAACATCTTAAAAAACTTGTTGCACAAGAATTACTATTTATCGCGTATCTCGCGATCAAAAGTTCGAAATTATGAGCGAAATGAGAACCATGTACTGGCACAAAGACAATGAGTGTGACCAAGAAGATATTGGCGAAGACATTCACGATCATTTTGTGGCAAGATCGAGAAACCACAAGTTCGATAACCTTCCTTCGTCATCAACTACTCACCCACTTCACTCAGATTTCATTCCCCCGAATACCACCAGAATCACTCCTGTGATTGCTAAGGATTTCAATGTCACTCTTGAGGATTATTTCACGATCATATACTTTGATGTAAACCACCTTTTGAAGGCATTTGAAAACGATTTGATGTCCGGAAACCTGGGGGAATCGTCAGCAAAAAAAACACTCCACTAACGTGAAAGTCATATGGAAATCGGTGACACCGAACATGGAAATGCTCCCAGTGAACCCTCTTGGAAACCTCCACCTCTTAGAACATGCCATTAAATTACCACAGAGACAGGTCATGGGGATAACCGAGGGGGTTCAGCCGGGGACTCTTCGTGCTCGTTACACATCTCTGTGCCATTTTATAAACTTTTTACGGGACAACCAAATCTTCGCCGACTTAAGGCCTACCTATATTAACTATTTATTTCAGAATACACGCTTTTCAAAGTGCGATATGTGTACATTAATCAAATCACTTCGAGAACAGACACTAGATAAGGAATTGAAAATTAGGATGAAAGATATGCACAAAACCCATAATGAGAAGCAAAGGTACATCAGATCCAATGTTTATTTGTTCGATCCATATAATTGACTTTTTCTTATTTAAAATGATTTATTATCTTTGTTATCTAGAGTAGATTTGGAAATGATACTAATGCATCTCTGGGCCTTTGAAATAATATTGCAGTTGTTTTATCATGCAATGATAAAAACAAGCAAAAAACTTTCTATGACTGTGTTCTTTTTAGAGATTTTAAAGCACAGTGAACATTTTACCTTTCTGGGAGGAAAGAGAAGTGTATTACCGCCATAGAAAGAAGGCAAGACAAAACCCAGACAAATACGCTTCAATCATTATCAATGGCATGGACCAGAACAAGACTAATTTGCCTCATTTCAAAGACATTAGCGATATTATGTAAATTCGATTTCTGGCGCTACGGTAAGTGCAAAGGTTAGTGACGTCACGACGGCCCGGGAAAGCAAATTCGACTTATCGGGAAAACTTGGTGTCAAATTTGCTCCAGACGGTAAAAACAAAAATTCGATTATGATCTAAACCCAAAAATATTTATTTTGTCCGGGAAATTTTTCAAAACTTTCAAACTGTAAGCATCGAAATCATCATATTTTAGTCATAAGAATTTTGTTTATTTTTTCTTTCGTGTTCTTTTCCTTAAATAAGTAGTGTTTAAAAAAACATAGTTTGCTGCAGTAAGAAAATTAAATTAGCTTTAATATCAATCTTTAAACATTATTTTAATTATATATTTTTTCTTCTTTAGCTCTGCTTCAAAAGAAAATCAACTACCAACACCCCACTTCGAAATCACCACCACCACACCAACGTCATCAAAGAAATTCCAAACACTCAACCAGCATGAACGTAGTAAAGTCATGATGCCACCTGTCAATTTGACAAAATTTTTTACAAATTCTGCCAGAAAACCGTACAATGCTCCATTTCGTTCCAATGTTCATATGTCTGTACCTTTTCGTCCATTGATTTGTTCTGCCGCAAATGTTATTGTTCCTGTTTGCCGTCCTCCTGTAGCTGTATCAACTGTTGCTCACACTGCTGTGTTTTCAACCAGTCAAAGTAATGTTGTGGATATGTCTTCCTGTGTTTCATCTCCTTCGTCATCATCGTTTGAAATCAACAACAACAACAATAATCAACCATCATCAAAATCGACTAGCACTAGCAGCTGATCTTGATTTACGTTTGATGTACAGGTTTCCTTATGTAAAGAGGTCATGATGACAAATTTATTTTCCTTTCCGAAAGGTTCTCCAAAAAGAACACCCATTTGGGAAGAATTAACAAGCAAGATGTCTTTGATAACAGGAAGGAACTTTTCAGCGAGTTCAAAATAATACAAAACTTACAAATTAAAGGTAGTGGCATGAACGACCCTACCCCAACAGAACTGGATGACTTATTGCAAAATTTGTGGGACATTGAAAATGAAGCATCGCAAGCAAAAGAAGAAAAGGCAAAATTAAAGAGGAAAACATTGTGTGAAACTATTGGAGAAACGAAAACTAAAGAGGAAGCACCTAAGAAACCACGTCAGGAAGGGTTGGTGTAATTTCAGATGCACGATCTAACGATTCACGATCTATGCATAAAGTATGCTGATTATTCCTAATAATTATCATAAAACTTAAATTATATAACATAATTCTAAACAATGGCATAATCTTTTCTCGCTTTTGTTTTACCACGGTAAACTTATGCAACACTTTTATGGACCTACCTGGTTATGCATTTAACATATATATAATTGATATCTACGTGAGCGTCACCATTAAACAATCATTCAGAACACAAATAGTGACAATCTATTAAAATTAGTCATTTCATTTGTTTTTTATAAAAAACGTTTAGGGACCAAAATTTCATGCTCTTGAAATATTCTTTTATATTCAAGACTTCGTAATATATATCATCCAAAAAGTAACTTGACTAAGAACATTGATGTATGCTTATTAATAGTGATTCTTATAGATAAGCATGCGTTTTTTGAGCCAACAAAATTTTTTTGCAAAAATCTGCTGGAGCCATCTTTTACCTACTCTCGGGTACCTGATAGCCGGGGGAATTGGAATAAGGGGGGGGTGGGAACAAAAATGCCTTGGGTGGAAAGTTGGAATAAGAGTGTCCTGGGTGGAAAATTTTCGAAAAATTAACTACCGAGGGGGGGCGGCTATTAGGTACCAGAGAGTATGATGGTACCCTGCTTTCATGCAAAATTCAGAAAAAATTAATGATCCAATTTTCAAAGTCCAAAAAACCCGTTTTTAGCCGTTTTTTGGCCCAAATTTGCCCAAAAACTTTTCTTTTCAAAAATCCGGCTCCGTCACATTTTCGCCAACACTATTTTGCACCTTTGTACCAAAAATCAAAAGATTCCTATGATTCAATTCTGAGAAAAGTTGGTAACAGACGAACGAACAGACGGACTACCGGACGAACAAACACAGGTTAATTTGTAGGACCTCCACCGGGATAGGTCCAAAAAAGAAATATAGTAAGTAAGCAATGGAACTACGAATAATTACGACCATAAAATTATTAAAAAAACTAACTACCTTGTGAACATAATCTTACAATATGTATACAGAGAGTGAAAGTAAACAATGCTCAGTTTTACCAATCATAATCAAATGTAGGAATCTATATATTAATAGCCGTACTGTTTGTGTGTCACTTTCGATTTTCCAAGCAATTTTTTTGTTCTCGATAAGTTTATTTTGATTGACAGATCGGATAGATTTAGACTTTATTCAGCGTTTGTTTTGAAATTTAAGGTCCAGCTACATTTAGTAATTCTAATTTTTGCCCAGGGTTGCCCCGCGCCTTTGTTTTTCTCTCTTCTTTTGTTTTAAATGTTTTCGAATGTAATTAACGATCGTATTTATTAATGACATTCGAATTCTTTTCAAAACAAAACAAACTCATTTAATAGAAAAGAACACTTCAAATGTAAAATAAATCAAACATAAAAATTAAAAAGTTTGTCAGACAACAACAGCATTCAAAGGGCGATAAAAAGCAAAAGAAAAATTAGTTCACCTCTGTCTTCCAATATAAACATTCAAGTCGTCGTTACTGTTAAAACGTGTGTACGTCATTTTACATGTTTAAATTCGCAAAGTTATGACAAGGATTTAAGAAAGCAACATAGAATTGTCTTTTTTTTTCAATCTGATAGAGTTTCACTATTCTATGTGACTTTCCCACTCTTTCCTGAAGAATTGTCATTTCAACTGGACAGCATATTTAACGCAAGCGAAGCAAGAAAAATAACTACCTGCAGAGTCGTTTCAGACGCAGTAAATGGAGCTCTTTCTGATAACTTTGACTTAAACAAAAAATTATGTCACGGGGGGGGGCAGTACAAGATCCAAATATGGTTAAAAGATAAGACACCCAGGAAGGGGTAGAATCAAACGTTGTAGAGATTTCTTTTTTTTATTTGATTGTGCTTTTCGGCCAACTTCAACATCCAAAGGACTTTTAGTGCGTTCAGCTACAGCTTAATCGGCGTGTGGCGTCGGGTAACGGCTAGTTTCTTTCTTAAAGCAAATAAAATAATATATTGGCAAACAGAGAGATAGAGTACAAAAGGTGAATGCACGTGGCTTTCCGTAGAGTTGACTTTCTTTCTACTATATGTGCTGGTTAGTAGCTTTTTTAGATCATTGAAAGTGACAATCAAGTTTGATAAAGTGGAAACATCTTCAGACGCTATTTCCAAATCAATATTGGTGGAAAGGTGGTGCAGTATTATCAAAAGTTCATCAATACGATGGCATTGAAATAACAATTCTTGATATCCGAAAGTGGGAGAAGATCAATGGAGGGGGGAACTATCAACGGAGAAGGGTTAACAGAAAAATCAAAGATTTGAATGAAAAAAAAGAGGTTTGAATGGAAAAATAAAGATTGAATAAAAAAAGATTAAAGATTAAACAAAAAAAAAGTTAAGTGAAAAAAAAAAGATTGGATTGAACCAAATTTGAGGAATTGGATTGAACTAAATACTCAAAAGATTGAATATTGCCACAGAATAGCCGACAGGCCATGACAATCTGTAATAAAAACCCAATAGACATTAAGGAAGAAAGAAATAAAAAAGTAAAAAACAAAAGGAATGTACAAGACACAAAGGAAGTGATAAGCTGAAGACCGAAGTCTGAGATCAGGTGCGGTACCTTGAGTAAGCATCTCCTGCCACTCTAGAGTCACCTGTCAACTTTAGTTAAATCTAACAGAAAAATACTAAGCGACCCCAACAATTATAGGGGGAGAAGCCTTATTCCGACATTAACAAAGATCATCGAACGAGTCACAATAAACAAAATTCCTGAACTGAAAAATTATGAACAGTCGCAATTTAGATTTGTTTCTGGTTCGTCCAAGACACACTACGATATTACAACAAGAAAAACCTTCCGATCTACATTTGCAGCCTGGATGTCGAAAAGGCTTTCGACTCCTGCTGCTCTTGGTATTATTTATTCGAAAAAAATCTCTTCCAAACCAGAAATACCTAAAACTGTCCTGAAAAGTGAATCGACAGTGACTTATAACAACCACAAACCGAAATCGTTCTACCACACTCAAAGCGTCAGACAAGGTTCATTATTATCACAATATCTTTATAACATTTACACGGAAGGACTTTTACAAAAAATAAAAGATCTTAACATTGGAATATACTTACCCAGTGGGATTGATACATCCATCATTGCATACGCAGATGAACTCATATTAATCAGCCCAACTTTAAAAGGACTTTAATTGATGTTGAAGTGTAGCGAATACGGTATGAATAATTGTCTAAAATTCTCAAAGTATAGTAAAAATCTGATTGACAAACTGTACAACATTCCACCGGTCACAACTTTAATTACAAACCATGCAACCCTTCTCATACAACAACCAGACCAAAGACTATCTTCTTCACATTCTCACCGTACCAGAACAAAAACGCCACGACTCAATTATAAATGAAATTTTACAGACATTTACAAATCATGATATGGATGTTATTTGTTATTGTCTTGGTTCAAAACAAACAGTCCCTCAACAAAACAATACAAACTCACCACCAGAACTGGAAGAATGCCGGAATGCATCGAAAACTGGCATATTGCGAACTTTAGAAATAATTTTTACAATATTCTTCAAGCATCATGTTTCAATTAATAACTAATATTTATAGTATTTACTTCTTGGTCTAATATTCTGGCATACTAAGTCTGGCCCAGCTCTCCTGTTTAAAATTCTTCAGTCATTACTCTAGTTTTGGGTACCTTTTGCTTTGTTTACATTTATCGAGATTCACCTCCTTAGTCTTTACACACCTTAGCCTACACTTCCAATTTCTGGCGGAAGTTCCCTGACGGGAGACCTCTACCTAGCATAGCGCTCGATTGTCTCTTTTTTCACTTAAACTGTTTTTTATTTTCACAAAAAAGAAAAATGTTTATATTTTGTTTTTAACTGTACGTATTACATAAAATTTTAGAAGCTTATTTACAGTAGGGGAATTTCCATTTTTATCTACACCTGATCCCAATCGCATTCTCGGTTACTTTCTTGTTTTTCTTCTCTTTTGGGAGATTCCCTCGCTCTTACTCAATTCCAGTCTCTACTTCTGGCTTCCGGGGCCCTTTTAGCGGCCTCTCGACAGTTGAAGGTCTTCTGAAGGCAAGACTGTTCTCAAACTTTGGATAAGTTCCGCTGGCAAGAACGGTCTCTCCTTCACATGGCATTAGCAGAATTTTTCGTTTTTTCAGTGCCCTTTTTTTGGTAATAATAACTATTTTCTTATTTTATTTTGTCTTAAAGAAAAACCTCCATCTTGAAGATCAGAGATCTGACCTCAAGGAGAGAAAGAGTTGAAAATACTAAATAAAATAAAGATGAAACATGAAAAGGGACTAATATTTTTATAATTATAAGTTTTTTTCAATTTTTTTGAATTTTTCTAAATATATTATTCAAATCAATTAAACATTCTGTCAAGAAATGAGAACTTTATGCGAAAAAGTACCAACAAACCAATAGTATAAAGTTCAAAAAGCCAAGCAGAAAAACAAAACAGCAATCACATAAACACAAATACCAAAAATCACTCAAAAGCCCAACAAATGCAATCTGGAGTCCCCGACTTGCGACAGGTGCAGCGGCTTAAAACTTGTTTTAAGGACGTCAAACACTCAGCCTCCCCCAGATTCCATAACACTGAACCCACCTGCAGTCCAAACAAACTAACGAATATAGAAAAATAAACAAAAACTTGCACACAAATACAAAGAAACAAAAAAGGGGTTAAACAACAGACAAAACAAACAAGTTCAAAGAGACAAGAACAAGACAAACGACAAAAGTATCAAAAAACATAAATTTTCAAAGAGTAGGCCCAGAACCCGGTTCGACACCGAAAGTCCGTGCAGCCGTCTGCACGGGAAAGAACGAAAAAGACAATGACTGAGAAAACTAACATACAATACATAATATAAAAGAAATTTTCAATTTTTCAAAAATGCAGCTGCATTAAAAAAATCATTTAAAGATTCTGCAAATTTCATAAAAGTCTCTGGAAATCTATCAAAACACTTTACAATTTGTTTTCGCAAGAAAGATCTTTCAGCTCCCTGATTGAGCATGCGCTTGAAAAGTTCTGAAATTCTGGGCAGAACATCTACAAAAAGAAGAGTGCATCTAGCAATGCGTAGGAACTCAGAATATATAGAACTATAAAAGATGATTGATGGTAAATTGCTATCTTTATGTGGCATTCTCACAATGAAAAAGGGAAAGGCATCTCTCTTGTCAAAAAATTTGTAGCGAACGATGTTATTTTCAATGCTTATATCTTGATCCAAAAACGTTGCACGTGATCCATGATGTTCAACTTTCAACTGTAGCTCTTCCGGATAGATATCATTATAACATGAGAAAAAAATCATCTCTATCATTAATAGCAATATCAATAAATCTACCAACTAATTGAAAATTGTATGCTCTAGGAGAACTAGTAGATATCAAATTTTATAGATATTTAGATTCGTAATAATAAAGAACAAGATTCGCAAATATGCGACAAAATATTTCCCAACAACAGCTTTTAAAATTGTAATTGAAATTATTTTCTAACGATGAAACAAAAATTCTTGTCCTTACTTCTTCTTATTCCTTAACTCTATCAATCACTGTAAATAAAGTTATCAAATAAATATACTATAGAAAAGAGAGTATTTTACAAATACACCCGAGAAGAATTTGTTTTCTTCGCACACGCACGCGGTGATAGGCGCGAGCGTTGCACGTATAGAGGTTGTTTACATCAAATTTCTCGAGCGATACTTTGTTAAATTAGTTTCCTTGTGGTAACATACACGGAACCGTCCGCGATAGATGATCTAGACATGTTCACGGACTTATATCCGGATGACGGACTTTTGGCTATCATCCATGTTTCTTGCCTTTATAAATATTGTGTATCATGATACTAGCTGGTCTCTCTGCCAGTTTTTTAGAGAAGTTCTAAGAAATTTTACTTCCCATCGATTCCCATCTGCAATTAATATACTACTATAGCATGTTATCGTATTGAAATCTTGCCACGTGGGGCATACCCCCTAGATACCCAACAGTAGCCCAAATTCTTTAAGCACAAATTAACTTTTGGATTGGATACATTTTTCAGCATCTATTTTAACTTTAATAATATGGTATTTAATTTAATGATTTAACTCAAATTTTCTCAATTGGCGCTTTATTAAATTTTTGTGAATTTACTTTAGGTGCGGCGCGATATCAATAGTTCAATTCAGTTTTCATATAAAAATTTCTTTTTTGTCTAAATAATAAATGAAAAAGGAAGCAGCACAGAGAAGGGTTAATAAATTTGGATGTAATACGGATTATAAACATTGATATTAATATTCAAAAGAAAGAAAAATAATATCAAAGTAACTATTTTTTCTTCGATAGCCAGTTAACTGTCCTGGCAAATATATTTTTGATGCCTATGAAAAAAATTTATGCCCCAATGAATTTTCAACATTTTCACACTTGATTTTGAACTTTGAAATCCATCGTCCGTTCATAAAGACTGGAATGGAGATTTCCGTTAATTCTTCTCAATTCATGATGTAATCTTTTACACGGAGACACACGAAATAATACGGACTAGTGGCAAAAGTCTTTTGTTATTTTGCCACTAGTTCCGGGTTATCTCGGGTGCTTCCGTGGAAAAGATTACGTCATGAATATCATGAATTCATGATATCCATGACGTAATCTTTCGCGCCGCGTGATTACATAACTTTTCACATCCGCCATTATTGGTGGCAAAAAAATGTAAACAAACCGAAAGTCAAGGGGAAAAGATGCACAGATTTCTTTCTCTTTCCTTCCTCTGTTGATGTAATGATCGAATCTTGTAAATACAGGAGGTCAAAGTACTATCATGACCTTGAACCTATTCCAAAGAGAAGATATGAACAAAAACTGCTTGAACTTAAAATATTAGACGATCCTTTAACGTTGAGGAATGATGAATTCGACCGAACTAGTAATACTCTGCTTTGGCCTGACTTATCTTTTCCTGACATTTTCTGCTACCTCGTACAATACCCAGGTCAATACTCTTCAGGATCTTTGAAGGCTTACAAGTCTTTGGATGCCTATAAGTATGTTGTTAGTGGTCTAGTGTACGATGTGAAAGTAAAAACAATTTCTGACAATAATTTTCTTGTGGCTGGTCGAATAAGGCATGGACAGAGTCAATTTTCTAAAACTGCAAACCATGCTTGGGTTGGAATAGAGACAGAAGGTGAAATCATAAATGCCCATTGTACTTGTATGGCTGGACTAGGAGAGGCATGTTCCCATGTTGGAGCCTTAATGTTTTACCTCTACTTAACCGCTGAACACAACAAGAGAACTCGTGTAGGCCTAGATGCATGCACATCAAACCCAAATGGTTGGTTGCCTCCTAGTGCTAAGGAAGTACCATTTGCCAAGCTGTCAGAAATAAACTTTCAAGATCCAAAAAGAAAACTTTCAGACAATGATTTTTCTCAGTTACATGAAACCAAGCCCCCACCTCCGAAGTACCACAAGCACCAGGCTTCAAGACCATCTGAAGAAGAAAAAAACACATTTTTTAAAAAAATTGCCAACACAGGGCACGAAGTTGCTATCTTGAGACTTATACCTCCATACAATGATAAATGCATTTCAGTAAAAGGAAGGATAAAAAAACTACTATTTAACAAATTTTATGATAAGAAATACAATGATGTAAATAATTATCAATATCATGAATTAATCCAAGAGTCAGTTACAAAGTTTCATTCATTAAAAAAGGCTACCCAAGAAGATGTTGATCTTATTGAAAAACATACCAGAGAACAGTCAAAATCAAATCTTTGGTTTGAAGCACGTGCTGGTATTATTACTGCTAGTCGCTTTAGACAAACATGTCATTCAGATGTAACACAGCCCTCAAAGAGTCTTATTATGGGAATCTTCTATCCACAGAAAAACAGATTCAAAAGTGATGCAACAACCTACGGATGTGAAAATGAAAAAATTGCTCTCTCGTATCTTGAAGTATATCTTAAACATGAGCATAAAGATGTTAAGATAACAGAGTCCGGTCTAATCAGAAGTTGCGATTTCCCATTTCTCGGTGCTACACCAGATGGCCTTTTGAATTGCTCATGTTGTGATAAAAATTATGTCATTGAAATAAAATGTCCTTTCAAATGTAAGGAAAAATCTCCGGCTGACCTAGCAAAATCTGATGTAAATTTCTCTATGATGTACAATGATTCTGATACAAAATACTACTTAAAACGAGATCATGCGTATTACTACCAAATTCAATTGCAAATGTTGCTGTCCAAACGCGAGGCATGCTATTTCATGGTTTATGGCTACAAAAACTGTCTGATTGAGGTTGTTGATATAGACTACAGTTTTTTAACTCTGAAGATTGACATTGCAAAAAAATTTTATGTACTTGCAATTTTACCAGAACTCATTGGGCATTGGTATTCTAAACGTCATATTCCGCTTCCGGAAATCAAAAACAAAGAGAACTGTGCCAAAAATATTTGTACGTGTGAAACAAATATGGACTCAGATCTGATTACTTGCGCTGACAAATCCTGCGTCGTGAAAGAGTACCATTTATCTTGTTTAGGTATTGAAAAAGTGACGAAAAAGAAATGGTATTGTCCCTATTGCAGGCGGAAAACAAAAAATCAACGAAAAAGTAAAAAAAATAATTAAAAAGATGAAAGTTTTGAAAATCTAGAACTCTCCTCTGGTTAAGCCCCAAAAAGAATTGGTAAAAGATAGAAAGAAATATATTGTAGAAATTTAGATTCAAAACCTTCATCTTTTACTGTACGGTATGTAAAAATGTTAATATAAACCGATTAGTATATAATATATATTATTTGGCACTACCATTAAAGGAAGAATATTTTGTGGTTTGATTTTGTGATTTAGAGTTTCATAGGTTACAGTATGTATTTTTTTTGCAAATTTTAAAATACCTATTACAACCAAAGTAACAAAATTTTTTTCCCTTAAGGTAATTTTTGTTTATGATATATCTATTGTTATTTTATTTTTATTGCTACAGTATATCTCTATGTTAATATTTAAAAAAAACTTTGAAATATTTCACTTCTATCATCAACTTAATCCAACGGTACCACAGGACCACTCAAGTTACAGAGTGCCGAACAAACAATTAGAACTTCTGACAGTGTACATGTTCCATCAGATTTTTTCATTAACATTTTGTTAGGTAGAATTTTCTGAAGCAAAGTAAATTTGTTACGTAATAGCCCAATAACTCGTTCAACATGTATTCGAACAGATGCAAGATCCCGGGTTCCATCAATTGCTGTTTTCTCAAGTTGTTATTTACCTTTTGTAAATTCAGGAATTTTTAACTCTGCACAGTATAAACCAACAGAATCACTAATCGTAAAACCACGATCTGCCATCACAACATCTCCGGGAATAAGGTTTTTGAGTAAACCAGAATTTTCAGTAAGGTACACATCTGATGTACGTCCTCCCCATGGTTCTGAAACAAATGAAATTGTGCCTTGTGGTGTTATACCCAATAATACTTTAACAGTATTATGGTGTTTATATGACGAATAAGTTTGAGCACGAGCAGTTAGGTCGTTTGGTTTTTCGATGAAGACTTCAAAGCAATCTAAGATTACTGCACACTTTTCAAAGTTCTCGAGAAAGCAGGCAGGCTTAGTTTTACGCAATTGCTCCCGTTCTGGCCATTGAATTAAAAAAGAAAATCTTGTTGCCATCACTCCAATCCAGCGTGATAAAATTCGCGAAATAGTTGATTGTGCAACACCGAATCTATATGCCAAGTCTTCTTCAAGTAGACCAAGTCGTAAACGCATCATAACAATCACAAATTCTTGCTTGTGGGTAAGCTTGGTAGATGTTTCATCTCTGTCAACATGATCTTTAATGAACTCAATTACATTTTTGAAAATCTCGAAAGAAGGGAGCCCTGTGTAAAATTTCATTTTCTTTTTACTATCATTTGTGATAAACAAATGGTCCCTGAGAAGTGCTTTTGTTTCGATTAGCTTGAGGTTAGTCACATTATTATACTTTATCAATTTGTTAACTCTTTCTTTCAATTTTCGATTAGAATTATAAAGTGTAACTATTGTTCTTTTAGAAGATAAAAGTTCTTTGTTTTGTTTTGAAATTGTTTTTTTAGAAGATAAAAGTTCATTGTTTTGTTTTGAAATTACACTCTCCATTTCCTTGATTTTTTCTTTTAAAGCTCCTAGTTCAATTGTTGGGTCATCTGTTGGGTTATCTTCACAATTTGTATCTTGTTCATCATTAAGCGTCCTTTTTCTTCTTTTTGGATTGTTTAACCGCGCCTTCAAAATGTTTTTGTGTCTAATTGCACGTCTCAAAGATGATGAAGCAAGTTTTGTGGGAGATTTAGTTGCACTTGTATTTGAGCTTGACAATAAATTTGTGGAGGGCAATGGGTTGGTAGTACTGCTACTGGATTGTAATTTCTTTATGACATTGATAGTTGGTACATAATCTGGGTGATTTTTATCGTTACTTTTTTTGCCAGTAATGAAATGTTCACCACAAACGTAAACTGTCTCTGGAAGTGTTCCTTTTTTTCTGTTTATGAAAGCAATCCATTTTAATCTTCTTTCTTCATCCGTTGGTAGAGTATGGAAAGGTATATTCTTGTGTGATTTTTTCGTTTTCTCTGTAATGACTACCTTGTTTGAAACATAACGATTTGTGCAATTAAACACACTGCATGACTTTGGCATCTTCTGTCTTTACGATGATGGATCTTCTTTTTAATATTGTCTGAAGGAATTACTGGAAAAATTAACAGGACAGGAACAAATTTGACAGCACAGGAGCTTATAGTTGAAAAAACACTAGAGATTACGTTGAAAAAGCAGTTTGTTTTTGTTTTTTTGACACCAATAATGGCTGATTCCGAGAAATGGAATTCACGGTAACGAAAAAGATTACGTCATGGATATCATGAATAGCGAGGTTAAATATTTTGATGAAAATCGCCACGACGGATGGAAAATGCTAGTGATGACGTCATAACTCGAGAATTCCGAACCTCAGTTTTGACAAATCATGTTGCGTATTTTCACAAGTGTATTTCGTTCGTCGCAGGGAATTACCCCCTATTTTCATTACTGGGGGAAGATAGTGCCATAGCCTGCAGATATTTAAATTGACTTTTATTCTAAAAGCCATTCCAGTCTAAATCGACATTCAGAGCTTAATTATACTACATAAGTAAATTGCTGAGTTTTAGTAGGAGTTGGTACTTAGGAAGTAGAGAATTGGCCTAAATCAAGCTGTGTTTGAGAAGTAAAGTCGAAATCTTTTAGTGCTTTTTGCATCTAATTTTTGCGGTGGAAATAAAAATATTAGTAAAACAAAATTATAAAAAGGGGGGAATTTAGTTCCCTAAGGTATTGTATTGTATTGTATTTGGGTGTCCCAGGTGACTTATGGCATGTGTCAAAATTTTCATGTTTTTGAGACATGCCATTACTTACCTCAGCTTTTTTTTTAAAGACAAGCCTACATAATGTTTGCAATGAAGAGTTACTTTGAGCTATTTACAGTATAAAATATGAAGTACTATGAAAATATATTTAAATCCACATAAATTCATAGAACATCAAATAAAAAAGAGCAGGAAAAACTGAAGAGTTTCTTTTTTAAGTTATTATACAGTTTAAAATATGAAGTAGTATCTATGAAAATATATTAAAATCTATATACGCTTAGAATATGAAAATACAAATTAAGAACAGCAGAAGCAAAGTATATGATTGAGAAAGGCAAGTCAAGGAAGCTAAATACTGGTCTATTCTCAAAGCTGGCAAGTTAGATTGGCCAAAACAGTGCCACAGGATAGCTGAAATATAGGGCAGAACAAAATAGAAAAAACAACAAATTGACACACATTCACATTCCGTTCATAGCCCATACTTTTATAAGAACAATTATAATTTGATTTCAAAGTTTAGAAGATGGAATGAAGATGAAACCTTCAAATATCAAAAGAGAACAAAAAACAACAATGTTTTTTTTTCTGCAGCTTTCTCAAATGCACGTTTTTTCAATGATGAGAGACACACAAGCTCACTGAAGGTATTCGTGTCCATCTGCAAAACAGCATTGAAATAATTACAGTTTTTAGCGGCAAAATATAAAAATATTAACATATGGACAAACATTCTCATCATAGCCCATACTCTTATAAGAATAATTATAAATTGATTCTTTTCAAAGTTCAGAAGACTGAGTGAAGATAAAACTTAATAACCAAAGATCAAAGTTCAGAAGACTGAGTGAAGATAAAACTTAATAACCACACCTTCAAACATCAAAAGAGAACAAAAAATAACAATGTAACAGTAGAACGGAATGGTATTTAATTTACCTCCAAGTCATAAAAAGATCAAGATTAAAATTCAATTCTTTTTTCCAGCAAAATTCAAAAGACAGCTACTGTAAAGGAAAACAAATATCAAAAGAAATTTTCTTTTACTATAATAAAAGTCATCAATGACAGTTCTATAAATTTATACGTCTCACAGCAAGGGAGTAAGTTTACTTAAACCCAATACAATAATTTTGTGCATCATAAAGCATGATAGAGTTACAGTCCTGCAGTAGGGCAATACTGATGTCATCAACATCACGGGGCACGGCAGAGCCAAATCTTTTAAAGTATTCCTCCACCTGGCTTCCTCCAAACCTAACTTTGACCGATTCGTGATCATCCTCAAATTCTAATAGAGTACTAATTCTCTTTTTCATGCGTACGGTTGAGAGATTAGATTTACATGATGAGCAAGAAAATAAGTTTGGATAAGATTTGTGATGTAGAATCTTTGAATTTATTACATGAAGTACAGTAATACCTGCGTTGCAAATTGATCACTCTGATGGGTGGAAACTTGACAGCTGATGTTTTCTGATTAGTTGGTAATGGGGATGGGATGGGGCTACAGCAGTGTCATCATTGTAAATTTTGGTTGAAGAATTAGTGGTTAGAGACAACTTGCCATACCCAGACTTCACTTTAGCGTTGATAACACTACTCTCCACTTGATTTACTAAATCACTCCAAAGAGCCAATGGCAAGAGTGCAAAAGTATCAGGTATCAATGATAATTTCAGACAGACGAGTTTGTGCAACCTGAAAAATAAAGAGTAGGGAATTATTACCAATTTCAAAACTTGTCCATACCTTATTGGCGTAGCAAAAAAGGTCAAAACAGCAAATATAAATTTTTATTGGGGACCACGAAAATTAGAACAATCCCAAAACCAGAACTGTCTGAAATAATATAATCCCTTATAAAAATTTACATTACATCATAAATTTTTGTGATTCATAATATGGGAAATTATAAGTTTAAAGTTTTTAAAAACATATCAGCATTTTATTCATATCCATTATGTCATTCTGTGAAATAAAAAAATTGAGAAAATCTCTTTCAACCATAAACTGTTAAGATCAACATAAGAAACATATTTTAAAATTTAATTTTACCTTTTCTTATGGGTCGTATCCTGAATATACATTTAGGTGACAAGTAAATTCTGGTTAACACTGATATGATGTTTGGCGAAGACATTTGGTTGACGGTTTTGAAGATACGATTTAACCCGGTGCCAAATTAATTTGAATACTTAATCCACTTCCACTCCCACTTGTTATACTTCAGCCGAACAATTGAATTCATTCTGGTCTAGTACCAATTATTTCAACAAGCAAATCCATCCAAATATAAATTTTCATTGTTAATGTCTTGCATATTAATTTGTTAGCTATAATTGAGATTGTTCATTGTTCATTGTCATATCAGAAAGAAATGCTATTGATAAAATCTAAAATTAAACTTTTGCATTCAAATAATTTTGCCATGGTGCATTGAAATCTATTGAACATTTACATGGTATCTGGATAAAAAGTATTCCTCTTAGGAGAAAGTATTAAGCTTCAGTAGAGCATTCCCTTTTTTAGCAGATACCATATAAATAATTCAATTTTACGATAACAAACAGTAGATATATCAAAAGTCACCCCAAAAAGGAAACACCCTTACCCCAAAAACAGCCATTCTCTGGTTGATAATAATAACCTCAGCCATTCGCTGGTTGATTATAATGCCAGTATACATTGGCAACGTCTCTTAAAATTCGGGACTTGGAGGAGCATACCTAAGCTATGTTTTTAAATTTAGCCTATTGAGATAAAGTCTTCAATGCACCAGGCCTGGGTATGTGTAAAGATATCACTCTGACCTAAAAAAGAGAAACAGGATTCATAAAAAGTTAAATAAAATCCTCATCATACTTTAATCTTTATTAAGATTAATAAGACAACATAATATTGCCATCAACTCGGAAAGCAATTCAGTTGGCTATCGAAACAGGAAATGAAGTGAAAAAGTTTTTATAATTCAATAATGAGGATTATATCTCCAAGAATTCTGCTCCACCTTTTTATGACACACTGTGTAAAAACTTTTGAAAAGGAAAACCAACTAATTGATAATTTAATTAACTTAAAATTGATAAATACCAAACAATTATGAAATTCAATATGAAAATATATAGTATATTACCAATAATTATTAATAAATACAAATTAAATTATAATAAATACAGAAATATAATGATAAATTACTTAAAATATAATAACAAATTTATATTTAAAAAAGTTTTTTAAAAATTTTTATGAATTGGTTTTAATGTTTTTGCGGCCCTAATGTAATGAATTTGCATACCTTAAAGGGATAATTTTTTATTTAATTTCTTGCGAGAGTTACCAAATTCTACAGTATTTTGAAAATGTCTGGTTAATTTGAAAGAATTTTGCAAAATTGTAAAAACTCTTCTCTATAATCGATTCCCGCGAAAAATTATCCCTTAAAGTAAGCCCTAAGGCGAAATTAATTAAGTGTTGTGTTTCTGGAATGCGGGCAAGAGAAAACAGTTGTCCGGCCGTAAAATAATTTTTTCACCTTTTTTGATGAAATATGTATATTCATTCTTTTGTGGCCGGGTAAGATTTTAAAATGTTCCACCCAGCCCCTTTCCGGAAACACTCTTTTTTAATTTTTGCCTAAAAGAAGATTCCCTCCATAAAATTGCTCCTCCAACCCCTCCCCTATTAATTGAACAAGCTCAAAATGGCGAGCTGGTAAACTATCCTGGTAAAATCTCCGCTTTTATTGCATCATGATCAGAAAGATTTAAACAATACTTTAAATGATTTGTGTCATCATAAAATGTTGATGTAATAAAAATATTGTCTATAAGACCTCCATCAATATGAGTTGGTTTTTGTGCAATTGGGAAAAAATTCCTGGTTTCATTCAAAAGCTTTGCCTCCCTATGGTCAATACATGTAGCCTTCCTCCAGAGAATGAAAACGTAGAGGACGATTCTAGCGAACCTATCTTGACCATAGGTAAAAAACTAACAATTCCACCAAAGTCTATGGCTGTTTGCCAACTTTTGAATCCTACAAAGGCCTCAAATGGCCATGAGTACTTTTTAGAAGCAATAGAATCAGAGACTTATGAACTGACCTTAGTTACTCCGATCACCCACGAACTGAACGTAAACGTTTTAGAAGTTGTTTTACATAATCCTTCTGACAGGCCACTTTGTATTCCGGCCCACTCGCCACTGGTGCAAGCATCAATAATAGATTCCTACGTTGACCTCGATACTGTCACAAAACCAGTTGTCTCTATTTTAACTCATCCTCCGAAAAACAGATCTCAATTGACACCAATCGATTTCAGTTTTGACGGGACCTCCTTGGCCCCAAAACAGGAGAAAAAGCTTCGTGATTTACTTTACGTTTACCGAGGTGTCTTTGCGGTTTCTGATGATGAGTTAGGACGAACAGATGCCGTACAACATCGCATCGATCTTAAGGATAAGACACCGGTCCGTTCGAAGCCTTACCGCGCAACTAATGAGAACAGAACGAAAATCAGAGAAATTGTGGAGCACATGCTCAAGCATGATATCATTGAGCCCTCTAGTAGTAGCTATGCGTCTCCAGTGGTTTTAGCAAAGAAAAAGGACGGTGGCGACAGGTTTTGTGTTGATTTTCGTAAGCTTAACGCCATTACGCATAAGGATTCTCATCCTATTCCTCGCATCCAAGATACGCTTGATGCGCTTTACGGTGCCACTTTCATGACCTCATTGGACATGAGAGCTGGGTACTGGCAAATAGGTATGGACCCAGATTCAAAGCATTTAACCGCCTTTATCACGTATGAGGGTTTGTATCAATTTAACGTTCTTCCTTTCGGACTGTCAAATGCCGTAGGTAGTTTCTAGAGACTAATAGAATGTGTTTTGCGTGGCCTCACTTACGTTAAATGCCTGATTTATATTGATGATATTGTTGTGTACAGTCGCTCTTTTGAAGACCACTTGAAGGATTTAGCCGAAGTTTTTGATAGATTACTTGCCGCGAATATCAAGTTGAAACCAACGAAGTGCCACTTTGTCAGAGACGAACTGAATTTTCTAGGCCACATCGTTTCTAAAGACGGTGTAAGGCCAGACCCAGACAAGACTAAACTTCTCGTCGATTATCCGGTCCCCAAAAACCAAAAGCAAATTAAACAATTTCTCGGCCTTACAGGGTATTATCGCCGTTTTGTCGAAGGGTACGCCCGCCTGGCGGCCCCACTAACAAATCTATTGCGAAAAGATTGTATTTTTAATTGGGACGAAAATTGTCAAGAATCTTTTGAAACCTTGCGCAAAAAGTTCATAGAACCTCCCATTCTGGCACTTCCTGATTTCAACTCGAAATTCGAACTTTATGTGGACGCCAGCAACTTTGCTTTAGGAATGATTTTGGGCCAGTTCCAAAATAATAAAGAAAGGGTCATCTCTTATTATTATTAATATTACAACGAATACAAAGTTCAGGCACGCCGTGGGCCTCTAGAACTGGTCTTTGTTTATTTACAATAAATATCGTAGTTCATGGTTTGCCCATGCTTTGTTTAAATTATTCTTGAACGATTTTATCGATGATGCTTCTGCCACGTATTTTGGAAGCGCGTTCCATGTTGAGATAGTTCTATAAAAGAAGGACTTGCTTTGTGCACCACGTACTCCATCGTCCGGGAAATTCATCTGAAGCTCGTGTATATGCTTTCTACATGGTCGCGTCCTTTTGATAAACTTTTTTGGTGTTGTTTTACTATCATAGATGTGGATATGCTTATACACCTGGACCATGTCACAGAAAAGTCTTCGAAACTCAAGGGATGGTAGCGCCAAGCGTCTTAGTCTTTCTGCATATGGTAACCGTGAGATTGGTTTTACTAGTTTTGTCGCACGTCTTTGGACACTCTCGATCAGGTTGATAGATCGACGTAATCTTGGTTGCCATACTGATTGAGCATACTCTAAATGTGGTCGTACAAAGGTGGTATAAAGTGTCTGGAATACGTGAGGACTAGGGTCTTGAAATCCTCTTTTGAGCAATCCCAACATAGAATTAGCTTTGTTTACTTGCTTAGCGATATGTTCTTCAAATGAAAGATCTGAGTCTATCAAAACACCGAGATCTTTTTCTGTGAAGACATGTTCAAGTTGCTCTCCATTTAGTTGATACGGGTGTGCATGCTTTATGTTCTCGAATTTACCTATCGTTAAAACGTGGCATTTGTCGGGGTGGAATTTCAACAGCCACTCATGGGACCATCTTTCAAGTGCTTCAATGTCATGTTGTACGATTAAGGAGTCAAGAATGGAATTGATTTCCTTTATAATCTTCGTGTCGTCTGCAAACAAGAAAATGCTTGATAGAACATGTTCTGGTAGGTCATTAATATAAATAACAAAAAGCAGAGGACCGAGCACGCTTCCTTGAGGAATGCCACTTATCACTGGATCTAAAGATGATTTTGCGCCATTAACACTCACTAATTGCTTGCGGTTCGATAGAAAAGATTTGATCCAGTTCAGAATTAATTCGTTTATCCCGTAGCGTTCTAGTTTCATCATAAGTCTTCGATGGGGTACCGTGTCAAATGCCTTGGCAAAGTCGAAGTATATGCAGTCGACCACTTCACTTTTTGCAGTTGATTCGCAACACATATCTATAAAGGAGATAAGCTGTGTGACTGTTGACCTTTTGTTGATGAAACCGTATTGCTTGTTCGATAGAAGCTCCTCGCTGATAAGGTGTTCCATGATATGTTTTCGTATCATTGTTTCCATCAACTTACAGACTACTGAAGTTAGACTTACGGGGCGATAGTTAATAGCAAGGTTGTGTGCTCCTTTGTTTTTATAGATTGGTGTCACATATGCTAGTTTCCAGTCACTAGGTAAGTTTCCTTCCTCGAGAGTTTTATTCATTATGATTGATAGTGGTTCTGCAATATGGTCACGAAGTTCAATAAGCATTGAGGCATGAATCTCATCTGGACCAATTGATTTATTCACATTGAGCTTCCTGATTAGTTCTGTCATCATTTCCTTCGTAATGTTTAGTGGTTGAAGTATTTTATCTGTTCTGTTGTCAAAATCAGGTAGATCACCTTCCGGTTCTTTAGTAAAGACACTGCAAAATTGTTTCTGCAGGATGTTGGCCTTTTCTTGGTCCTCGTGCTTTAGGGATGTCTTGTCATCGGGCGTTTCAAGAAGAGGGGAAACTCCACTTTTTGATTTAAGTTTGCCTCTGACATGTGACCAGAACGCTTTTGGGTTTCTCTTTGAGTTTTCACCGATGGCTAGATCGTATTCTCTTTTTGCAAGTGCCATCTTTCGATTGACACGGTTCCTCGCGATTACATATCGGATTCTTGCTTGACGTCTGTTTGTGGGTGATGATTTTGATTTTAACCAGATCCTGTGAAGTCGCCTCTTTTCTTTGATGTCATTACGTAGTTCAGCATTAATTGGAATTTTCCCTTTCTTTTTCCAGTGAGGCGCTCCTAACTCTTTTCTTGGGACAAATTGATCTCTGAGTTGAAGAAGTTTTGTTTTGAATTTTGACCAGAGCTTCTCGATCGACCCATGTGAGGTATCTATGAATTCTCTCGTCCAGTTGATTCTTTGCAGATGACTTTTCATCGACTTAAAGTCTGCCAAGTGGTAGGTGTATCTTTCGGTTGGTGCTTTAAGTTCCATATAACATTTAAAGCTAAAAGAGAGAACGCTATGATCACTTTTTCCTAAAGGGCTTAGGAAATTTAGATCTTGAACCTGATCTCTTTCATCTGTTAAGATGAGGTCAATCAGTGAAGGCTCGTCAGTACCTCGACATCTGGTAGGTTCATTCGTATGTTGGAAAAGGAATGAATCACGTAATGCTTCCAGGAATTGCTCTTCTTTACTTTCCTCTACATGTGGGCTTGTCCAGTTCTTCCAATTTATAGTTGGAAAATTGAAGTCGCCAATGATGCAACGATGCGTGTATCTCTTATCTTCTGATATAATTCGTAAGAGCTGGTTAAGATTGGCATTATTTTCTCCAGAGTTTGATTGATTCGTTGGACTGCGGTAGACGCATGCAAAGCAAAGCATATCTTTTCCAGCCAGACGTACTTCAATGATGCACGCCTCCTCCAGTGCTACAGGACATTCAATGTCAACTGTAAGGTGGTCTACACTGGTATGTCCTAGGATGACGATACCACGTCCTGTATTGTTCTCAGTATTGGTGTGGTTTACGACTGTGTATCCATCAATTAGATATTCGTGAATTTTCCATCTTTCACCGTTCTTTGGTTTGACTTCACAGATTGCAATAAAATGTGGATATTCTTTTGTTATGAGTTCTTCTAGTTGTAGTTTTTTCATTGTTGTCAGCTGGTCGGCATTTGTATACATAATTTTTATTTCCGAAATTGTGTTTGATTGGTTCTCGTTTTTGTTTTTTGATACTTGTTTATGCGTTTCTCTTGTTTTTATTGGTGGTTTGCGACTTTGATCTTCTTCAGGTAAAAGCCGTTTTTTGAATTGCCTCTCACACGATAGATATAGGTTTCTGATTTCTCTTGTGAGTTTCTTGTTTTGGCTTCTGTTGAGAGTACCTTGAATTGTTTTCTTTCATCAGGGGTGAGATCCTCAGTAACGCTAATACCTTTGTACGTCGCGTTATCCTTCAGTGCTGTAAGATTGCCAAGTAAATTCCATTTATCAGACTCATCGTTAAGAGAGACTAACAATGGACGTTTCTTTCCTTCTTCCTCCTTACCCAATCTTGCTACACGTTTGATAAGACTGCGTGAGTGGGTATCCTTAATCAAGTTTGAAGCCCAGGTTTTGTCATCATTAATACTTTGCTCAACAACGCCATGTACGATAACATTTGAGGCGCGTTTTTGTTTACTGTATTCTTCGGTTTCTTCTTCGCGTATTGCGTCCCTGATCACTTCTTTCAGGGCTTTTGAATCCGGGGACTCCTTTGAGCCAGTAACATTGGCATAGGTCTGTGACAGAAACTTACATTCTTTTTTAATTGTCTCCTCAAGCATTTCCTTGAGGGATTCGATTTTGCTTTCTATCTTGGTCTCCAACTTCTGTTCGACAAATTCGAAAGTGTGAAGGCCAGGATCGGTACTGAGTTTACTCTTTAAACTTTCCAGTTCATGTTGTTGTTCATTTATTTTCTTTCGGTCAATCTCATTCTGTTTTAACAATCCTTTGCAAGCATTACGCTCTCGGCGGAGTGTCTCGTTTTCCCTTTTAACAGATGATGGTAGGGTCCGTGGTTTTGCAGGAACAAGTTCAAGAACTTTGGGTGTTACAGTCACGCAGCTGGGACAAACATACTTGTAGTGCGTGCTTTTGTGCTTGTCTAGGAAAAGTTGAATTTGGTATGGTGGTAACTGTGTACAGCGAAAATGGACCAAGCGTCTACATTTCAGACAAACCAAACAATCTTGATCTTTGTCGTCGATGCAGTCCGTTAGTGTGCATATGACCAATTCAGCACTGGACTTATGGTGGACGCGCTCTAAATAAAGCCGAACGAAACTATTCCACGACAGAGCAAGAAGCGTTAGCAGTAGTCGCCGGTGTTAAGAAATACCTTCCGTATTTGCACGGACGGTCATTTACGGTCCACACGGACCATAGCTCCTTGCGTTGGCTACTAAGCCTTAAAGAACCACGAGCCCGTTTAGCACGCTGGATTTTGACTTTGCAGCAGCACGACTTTGACATTAAGCACAGGCCAGGCCGAGTCCATGATAACGCAGATGTAATGTCTAGACATCCTAACTTTGTGTGCGCCTTATCCTCGGGATATTTACCAGAAACCATTAAGGAAATGCAATATGAGGATCCTGCCCTCAAGTTTTTGATTTTTTACATCTTGAATGAACGCCTTCACTCAAAAGATCGACGCCAAAAAGAGACTTTATCAATAGCTCCTTCTTACTTAGTCAATGATTACGGTATTCTTCATCACGTAACAATACCTTCAAGCGGTCGAAAAGCCGAAGCAAATATAGAACTAGTAGTTCCAAAGCGATTACAACAGAAAGTTTTAATTGATCACCACGATTCCGTGACAGGTGGTCATTTTGATGCCGATAAGACTTACAAGAAAATTCGAAGCCGCTACTTTTGGAAAAACATGTACGCCGATTGCCAAAGATGGGTTAAGTCTTGCCCAGAATGCGCCTCCTATAAGCTCGGTGTAGGTACAAAAAGAGCACCATTAAAACCATTACCTATTCCGGCCCCATTTGATCGTTTAGCCGTAGATATTACCGGCCCATTTCCAGTTTCTGATAACGGAAATAAGTACATTTTAGTCGCAACTGATCATTTCACTAGATGGCCAGAAGCTTTTCCAATTCCAACAGCCGAAGCCCCTGTTATTGCTCGCATTTTTTTTAACGAAATAGTCTGCCGCCACGGAGCTCCGTCGGAACTGCTGTCCGACCGGGGTACTAACTTTTTATCGAAGCTTTTGCGAGAGGTTTGCCGCATCACAAACACGCAGAAAATAAATACAAGCTCTTACCATCCCCAAACCAATGGGATGTGCGAAATTTTCGGTTGGTGACAAGATCTTACTTAAGAAGGAAGCAAGAAAAAAAGGACTGAGTCCAAAATTGCAAGAGAAATATATTGGACCTTTTATTTTGAAACAAAAACTGTCCGATGTGTTGTTCTTTATCTCAGACATGTCAGGTAAAGTCCTCAAAGCGCCAACCCATGTTAACCGCATGAAACCATTTGATGACCCTGACGATGCGCCAATCAGACAAAACGCGAACCAAAATGATGATAGCGAAGATGAAATTCCTTTAGCTACCCTTCGAAAGAGATTACGTCATCAGCCTAAAGTAAACGCGCTTACAGCCACAAACAAGCCAAAACTGACCATTTATAGTAGCAAGCCAGGCCTCGCCAGTCGCTCACTCTTAGCACTCCTTGTTTTTGTGTCTTTGTTTAGTAACTGCACATCGTTAAACCTAGGACCTATCTTTGACTGCACGAAGGTCAAGCCAGCAGGTATTTATAGATTTCCTACGCTGAGAAATTGCACAGTTCCAAACTCAGACGAAAAATTGGGTATTCAAAAATATGAAGGCGAAGTTTTCCTTGACTCACCAAAATATACGCCAATTAAACTTTACCACTGCGAAAAATCTCAAGCAACACTATCATGTGAAGAAAATTTCTTTGGGGAAAGGCATCAAAAAATTAGGAGAATTAAAGTTTCTACAACGCCTAAAGAATGCAGAAGGGTTTGGAGAGCTAAGACATTAAAGAACGATTTTGTACTAAAACAAACAAGCGACGAAAGTAAATGGGAACTAGACGTTACAGAACGCTATGACTGTACGTGGATGCGCACAAAGACACGAAAATTTTTCCACTACTCAATAAACATTTACAAAGCCTTCGTTGTTGGTGGAGACGTTAATCTTCACCAATCTCTTACGACTACGTCTTGCCCCTATAATAAGACATATTGTAGGCCTCAGGAAGCGCATGGTAGCATTATAGTTTGGACTTTGCCAAAAAATCTCGACACAAAAGTTTTTCACTCCTTAGGAAAACATATAGCAGAAAGAACAGGATCTCTAATCTTAATACGCTCACTCAAAATAGGTGGTTCAATTCAACTGGAAAAGAAATTCCCAGGTATGGGTAGGGCTTTTGTTCTCGATAATGGTTACTTGTTTAAAGCCAAACATTTTCTAAAAGGGCATTTCGAACTTATAAAAGCGTCGGCGCGACGCTTAAGTATGCGGAAACCCGAGTGGTTTGCCGCTTCCCTTTTAGAAGCACAATTAGCTGCAGTAGATCAACAACAGCGTCTAAACTTAATACATGCGTGGAATGCTATTTGTCAGGACGAAATGAGGATACAGAAGTTAGAGCGTTGGGTTCTGTCCACTTTTCCAGGCTCCTCCAATACTTAGGAACAATTGGTCAGCACTTTGATCTAGTGGGTGACGGACTCTCTATAGGAAATTGTTTCCCTGTTACGTCATATTCAATCTATTGGGATAGACAGTGGAATGGAACATGCTACTCTCACTTCCCCGTGAGAATTCCATACTCCACAAAATTGTTATTTTTGGACGTCCCGTCCCGCTCCTTACTTCACACGAGCCAAAAAATTAACTGCGATGATAGACCTGAAACAACTTACGTCGTCGACGTAAATCAAAGAGCATTTGTTGTGGGCACCAAAGGAACAGTCACTCCAGCGGTTTTATCAAATTTAGTGAATAGAAAGGAATTCCAAATACTCGACCTAGTCATTGGTTTTGATTCAAAAGCTTTTGCTCGGAAACCCCCAAGATTAGATCAATATAGCATTCTTCAGCTACTAACCCTTACTAGTCAATCGCTTAATGATATGCATGAAGTTGCAACGACAGACTCAGACTCTGATTTCATTTCGAATTTCGGTATGGCATTAGGTTACACTATTGAGAAAATAGGCGATGGTTCCTCGAAAATTATTCGCTCTATAGGTTCAGCTCTTAAGGACGGACTTCAAGGGGCTGGCGATTTGGACAAAGCTGTAGTAGGTTCAATAGCAGATGCTAGTAAAGTAATTTTACCGGCCACAGGTGAATTACTTAAGGACGCCGGAACAGGCGCCGGAAACATGATCTCAGGAATTTTCGGTGGACCATTAGGCTTGGTCCAGGTCATTGTGCTAATCTTGCTATTTTTGTTTACCTTATATTTGTACTACACGAAACAAACGAACTATCCTTTAGCGACTAACGTTCTCAGAAGATTTTTTCCAGCAAAACAGCCCGAAAATATTTACGCTGAGGTTTGTACTAGAAGTGGCCCACTACCTTCTGCCCCAGCCCCAGTTAAAGATTTAGAATCGGGTAGCCAAGTGGATGATTCTCCAAAATATTCTAGACCTCCACTCCCACCGAGAATGAAATCACTTAAAGCACTATATCCCAACTTGCGTTTCCGTGACACAAGTGAGGACACTACACACCAGTACAACGTTTAACCGTAAGCCAGATATTGAAAATTACTGCAATTTCAATTTTGACATTTTTTTTATATAGTTAGTCACGATAAAAATTTACAAAAAAAAAAAAAAAAGTATATATTAATCCTATGTTACAATTATAACAGATTATAATCTTATCGACGGGTTCTGCCCAGTAACGCCTCAGCCTGAAAGCAATTAAAGGAATTGTATTTAACATATTGTAACCACACTGTATAACCGATAACCTATAATCACTTACTGTATTTAGAAATGAATTTTGTTTTCTTACCTCGTGGATATTCTGGATTATATCCACCAGCCACCTGTTCCTGGGAGGCGGATCGAAGCCTCCAGCACCCGCAGCTACGTTGAATAGGTTCCCCTCCATGTACCAGGAGACCTCCGGGTGCTCGCGGTCCAGGGTGGCTGATGTGAACTCATATAAATCCAAATGGGCAGTCCCCATCGCTGTTCGGGCTGCATCATCTCCCACATCGTGGACGCGTTTGATCAGATTGACCGCAACGGCCTTCACCAATCTAGACGGTAAACAATAGAAAATTTAATCCATTACCTGGTGAGTATATACAGTATTTTTACATTTTAAGTGATTGTTGTTGCGAAACGTACGTAAAAATACTGGATAAGCTTTAGCAAGATTATTAATAACAGCGAATTCATTTAAAATTGAACTTGGTTACTCACCTTAACTCTGACCTCAGAGTATATTCGCGGACAATTTGGTCTCCGCCCACTCGCGGGAAGTTCCTCCACATTTCGGTCAAATCCTTTAGCTCGACGGCATATCGATAATTGCTTGCGTGAGATGACATTGTATGTTTCAAAACGAGATTGTAAGTTTCAATAGCTAAACTTCTTCGGTTTGTCGAGCTCAAAATTTCATTTCTATTTATACCGTTCGCTAATCTAACCATTTGCTAGTCTAAATTGAGTCTTTAACCCGTGGAGATTTCAGTGTTTACCAATAATTTACGGAATTTGGAAATCTCAGTATTGTTTTTAACCATAATTTCATGTTTTAATTTTTAGATTGCAATAACAGTATCTCCCACTGCCCGAGAATAGATTATCTGATTATTTTAATTGATTGTTTGTCAAACACTCATTAACATTACAATAATCGTGTTTTCGAGCCAATTTAGCCTCACGAAATACAGTAATCTTCGGGCACTTAACGTCATTCTTGCAATGACCCATGCAATTAGGATAGCTTCTTTGTTTTTGAATGATTGCAAAATGTAGCCACTATCATCCTATCGATACGAGACTGAGCCTTTCGCTTTAATCAGAAAACCTGTAGTCCATAATATTTTACCTAATATTTACACATATTTTAATCGTATTTACCGTACCTTATATATAAAATGAAGAAAAAAAAAAAAAAAAAAAAAAAAAAAAAGATAAGAAAGAAAATGAAAATACAAAAGAAAAATAAATAATCGTGCGAAAAAGAAAAAGAAAAGACAGAAACAAAATACAAAAAATAAAAAATCAAAACACGAAAAAAAGAAATAAAATAGAATTTTGAGAAAACATTTTACTAGGATTTTTTTTTTTACTTGTAATTATCGCCAAGTATCTTGATTTTACTTAGGATTACTTTTGTTATTTTTATATAACTTTAAAATCCAGTCTGGCTGATTCCAAATGATGATTGCATTGTATGTATATTGGAAATAATGGTGTTGTAGCATTACCAATTGACAAACTTATATTCTTATACGAGCGCATGAACTTTTCGCACTCGCTTCCCGTAATTCCGTGTAACAGATTTGGCCTCGGATCGTATTCATCGCATTGCTTCCGTTACAAGCAACCTTCTCTACATAGACGGAGTGTATGAACTTTTCACACTTGTATTCCGTTATATCACGAGCGACCTCTCCGGTCCAACACTTTCTTACGACTACTACGTTCGATTACGCCGTGGAGAATGTCATGGGACACTTCCTTGAGGAGAACCTGACACTTTCTTGGGACAAGAAAAATTCAACCCGTGGAGAATGTCAGCTGGAGCTTAATACCAGCTGGCCACCCCATCGGAAAATGGCTCTACCAAGACCAATATCACATAACGATCGATGATTAAACCTACGCAAATGCTGAAACATGCTCGAACCGCAACAAACATACAAATGAGATCCATGCGGCCCAAGACCAATATCTGTTACTTTATTTAAATCTAACGACATTCCATTGACATTCCGTTGACAGCTATAAAAGCTGCAACTTAAACGAAGAAAGACGGAGATTGAAAGAGACACGAATAGTGTATAACCTATTTTGTAAGATCATATAAACTAAACGCTGTCAAATTATTATAAGTTGAAATTGAGAATATAAGTTAATCGATGGTACGAAACCATATACAGTCTTAAATTACTGATCTCTCCGCTGAGCCGTCTCCCCCTTTGTTAGCCTAGTCTACAATATGTTTAAAATGCACTGTAAGGGTCGGAAAAACTAGAGATGCACTGTAAGGGTAGAAATTTCAGAAAATTCTTGAAAAATCTAGATATTTTGACCAAAAATGCTTGAATTTTGACCATTTTTGCACGAAAGGGATCGAAAATTTGGGGGAAAATGCACTCTATTGCTCTAAGGGTATGATTTTCACAGATTTTTGCTGCACTGTAAGGGTGCAATTTTAAAAGCCAATTTTTGGCCCGCACATACCGTCAGTCCGCAAACCCAGTGCCTCCCCCCCCCCGGGGTTTTGCCCCTTCATTACGCAAACTTGTGTTCATGACTGGCAGGTTTGGTTATTGTCTTCATAGCTATCATTTGAAGAAAGAACGATTCATAGCCATATATCCTGTTTTTTCTAAAATGGGGTTTGAAAAGTTGTGCAATATTCCACGGGATAATGAGCCCATAATTGCATTACTTATGATTTAAGGCGATTAGTTAGTGAATGTTTTCATTAAAAAGTCTACAAAATCTCGATCTTTCAAACCATTTACTAACTGTTGCATGATATATTGATGTGATGTACATGATGTATACATGAGAAGACTAAATGAAATGTTTGTTTTGAATTTAAACTGTCTTTTCATCTCTGGTGAAATGCTACACGTATTTTTTATCAGAACACCTTAATTTTGGCTGAGCCTGGATGTATGCTTATTTTTTCATCGAATTTCAGCCGCAGATGCGCTCTTATATTGGCATTCTTATTTGAAACCAAATATCTTAAGAAAAAAATTACGTTGAGGATAGACGTGAGGATGATGAACACGTAGAAAGGGAGCTGAAGCTCTATTCGAAAATGGGTGATTTAAGGGTGAAATTAATTATTCACTTATTATTGGAAAATATAAAGTCTGATTCTCAGATGGGGACGAGGACTCGAAGGACTCTCTCTTCTCCCAGGCTGGACATGCTCTTAAGATGTTCTTATTTTTTTGCCAAACTTCAGCCTCAATGTTCTTATAAACTGGGTTCTAATAAAAAAAACGTGTACCACCATATCCAGGAGTGTGCAATTGTCTTAAAAATGATTTCAAAATTACGAGTAAATGCTTTCCCCAAGAAGCTGATCTATTTATTCTTTACTGTCGTTTTTTATAAGTTTCCCATTTCACACTAAGATTCCTTTATTCCTTTGTCACTTTTCTAGACCCGGACCTCGGGTAGTTGAAAAATAAGCTTCAGAAAGTTAGACAGTTTTGTATGGGTAAGCACAAGATTTTCCGTACCCTTAGAAACAAATCTTTTCCAATCTCACGTCGGTTAGCTCGGGAAATATACCAGAAATGCTTCGGAAAAGTAACAAGCATCTTATAGTGCGGAAATGGGAAAAAAAAAGACGGTATCATCAATTTTCAACGTCTTTCTTGAAGGGAAATTTGCATTTGCGCATTTTCCCCTTTAAATTAAATATCAGATGAACAAATAACAAATGCACAAATCCTATGAAATAGGCTAATAGGTTCATTTTGAAGTTTGTTTTGATAGATATCATATATTTTAATCAACAGAAAAATGGTACCCAAACCCCATAAGCTTACACGAAAGCGTATTGCTATCATAGGCTGTGGACCAAGTGGAATGTCTATGTTGATCACTTTAGTGAAAGCAAAACAAAATGGTGATCAGATTCCTGATATTGTATGTTTTGAGAAACAATCTATAATGGGTGGACAGTGGGTGTATGAATGGCGAACGGGCGTTGATGAATTTGGAACGCCCGTTTATACGAAGCTTTGAGATTGAATAATGCAAAAGAAGCCCAAGAATACCAGGTATTCATCCTATCCAGTTCCTTAGTCCATAAGAAAAGCATGGCAGTTAGAAATAGTTTTCAATTGATCTGTAAAAACAACCAATGTCAATTGAATTCTATTTCGGCTGCAAACTCCGGTAACTGTCATTTTTAAATAGCAAACCATTATGTTAACATCTTTATCGTGGTCAGTCTTTATTAATAAGTCTAACATAAAAATTAAAAGAATATATCCTAGTAAGTGCGAGCGCAAACGCAAACCAATTCAGGAAATCAAACCGGAAATATCGGGAAATTGAGCTTGACTATCGCGATTGATCGGATTTACGCACAATAAATGAAAAACACTGGTTTTAAGAAACTTCTTAACCGGAGTTTAATAATCTCTAATTTATTATTTTCTCTTTTATTTTACATGTTCAGGGTTACAAATGTTATATTTCTTATATGTTATATTTCTTCAGGATTACACTTTCGATGAGCACTTCAAAAAACCGATATCATCTTACCCTCCAAGACATTTGATTCACGACTACATCCTTGGTCGAGCTAGAAAATACGATATCGAACGATTCGTGAAATTTTCAACATTTGTAAAGCAAGTGATCAAAAATGAAAATGGTGTCGGATTTTCGATCACTTATGAACATTTACCTACTCGAACATCAAGTCAAGAGTATTTTGATTACGTCATCGTAGCAAGTGGTTTATACACCACAGCGTTCTTTCCTGTATACCCTGGGATTGAGACATTTCCTGGTCGAGTTATTCATTCTAAAGATTTCCGAAGAAATGAAGAATTGATTCAGGTCCAGAAACTTTTGATCGTTGGGACGAGTTTCAGTGCAATGGATATTGCTCAGTTTCATCAGAAAGTAAACAGTAACTGCACACACTTATCTATCCTACCAAAAAGACGCGCCTTCAATCGTATATCCTGAATCGCCAAAAGTGCATAATATACCATGCTTGCTCAAAGTATCGGGAAAAACTTGCTTTTTCAAAGATGGAAGCAGCTTCGAATTCGATATGATCATTTTTGCAACGGGTTATCAAATCAATTTCTCCTTCCTGGAGCCTGATTTGAGATTAACTGCCAAAAAACACTCTTTGATTTACAACGATCTTTACAAAGGTGTTTTCTTACAATCAGAGCCCGATTTATTATTTATCGGGATGCTAATTCCGTCTTTTACTTTCGGGTTATATGATGCACAAGCATGGTTAATAAAAGAATTCCTTCTTGGTAGATTCGATACACCAGATAGAGCTCAGCGACAACAGGAGATTGACTTCTTGTGGGATAAATATCAGACTCTTGCAAAGGCAATGAAAGGTGACCGAAGATTTGCATACGTGATTTTAAAGTTCTACTATGAAGAACTGTTAAAGGTAAACTGTTGTCTCTTGATCTATTTTTCAGATTTCTGTAGGAATCTGGCAAAAATACCTCAATATGAAAATCACAGAAATATTTGCAATACCCCCTTCTCATAGACCCAATGGGACTCCTTCCCACTGGAGATATTGGCCAATGTCCCCAGTGGAAAACTAAACCCCAACTTTTGTCCCCGCTGAAAATAATCAAATAAACAAATCCTCACGGCTGCAAAATATTGTGTTATTTTTTCCATCCCGCTGAATTTCCTGACTACCATAGAGCTCAAATACCCAGCCATAAAGAAAATGGAGAATGTCACTCCCCATCTAGTTTTAGTCCATTATTTTTTACCCTAACTAGCTGAAAGAAGCCTACCGGGTTTGTGAGAAGGGGTGCTTTGCAACAAACTTTCAGTACACATACTTTAATAGTATAATGCAAACCCTTTGCACTGATTACATCAGGTGGAGTCACCAAAAAAACAAAACAAAACTCAGTCAAATTGCTCCCGATGAGAAAACACCCTCAAATTTTAACACATCGGGGAAACACACCCAGCTACCATTTCCACTGGGAGAGATTTACTGGATTTTTGAGTTGTAAGCGATAAAGTTAGAAATTCCGGGATGTTAAAAAGTAAACATTTTTATCCCCTTGGAATTTAACATCATAAAAGAAAAACAGGGTATTGCTATTATAAAGTCTATTCTAAAGACTCTTTGATCCAAGAAATTTCACCAAAATATTTATTCAATATAAAGTCATGATAAAAAGTTAACAAGTAGCCTGGCGGCATTACGGCCCAGCATAAGACGTCTTTCATTGTATCGAATGTACAATATTAATCTGACATCAAGTGGCCTATTCCCGTGACACTTCAAGGTCTCTCGAACATAGTTTTTCATATTTATATTTTGTTAAAATGTATATTTCTGGTACGCAGCCTCCCTTCTATGACCTCTATAGAGGTTTTGTAGATGGCACTGAATAATCTGTAGTATTTCAGATATTGTTTTTTAATAGAAATAACAGCACATGGGTCAAATTCCGTGTTTTCAGGTGTTTCCAATAGGTACGTTTTTTATAAGAATGTAAGGCAATGTTTATTGTAATAGAGCTATAGGAGTTTTTTGGACCTACCCCGGTGGGCTGTAGGTCCTATAAATTAACCTCTGTTCGTTCGTCCGTTCGTCCGTTCGTCCGTTCGTTAATAGCTTTTCTCGGGATTGGCTCATTAGTTTTTCCTAATTTTTGGCACAAAGATGCAAAATGGTAATGCCCAAAATGTGACGGAGCCCGATTTTCGAAAATTCATTTCCGGCCGAAAATGCCGGAAATATGCCGGAAAAACCGGTTTTTTGGCATTTTCTCGAGATTTCATCATTAGTTTTTTCTGATTTTTTGCACAAAGATGCGTATTAGCAATGCCTAAAACATGGATTAGTCCGATTTTTGAGAAAAATTCTATTCCGGCTGAAAATGCCGGAAATATCCCGGAAATCGCCGTTTTTGCAGATTTTCATTGGACTTTTTCCTTATATTTCGTTGTTTTTTCACACAAAAACATTATTTGTAGCAATGCCCACCATCAAGCATGGTTTAATTGTCAATAAAAGTGATTTTTGAAGCCGGAACTTTCTAAAAATCGCCGGAACAGCCTATTTTCGCCGGAAAAACGGTATTTCTTGAATTTCTCGAGCTGTACTTTATATTTTTTCATGAAATTTTGCACACTGATGCAAAATGGCAATACCTAAAATATGACAGAGCCTGATTTTCAATTAACGTACTTTTCCGGCCGAAAATGCCGGAAATATGCCGGAAAAACCGGTTTTTTGGCATTTTCTCGAGATTTCATCATTAGTTTTTTCTGATTTTTTGCACAAAGATGCGTATTAACAATGTCTAAAACATGGCTTAGTCCGATTTTTGAGAAAAATTCTATTCCGGCTGAAAATGCCGGAAATATCCCGGAAATCGCCGTTTTTGTAGATTTTCATCGGACTTTTTCCTTATATTTCGTTGTTTTTTCACACAAAAACATTATTGATAGCAATGCCCACCATCAAGCATGATTTAATTGTCAATAAAAGTGATTTTTGAAGCCGGAACTTTCTAAAAATCGCCGGAACAGCCTATTTTCGCCGGGAAAACGGTATTTCTTGAATTTCTCGAGCTGTACTTTATATTTTTTCATGAAATTTTGCACACTGATGCAAAATGACAATACCTAAAATGTGACGGAGCCCGATTTTCGAAATATATTTTTTCCCGGCCGAAAATGCCAGAAATATGCCGGAAAACCGTTTTTTTTACATTTTCTCGAATTTTCATCTTTAGCTTTTTCTGATTTTTTGCAGAAAGATGCGTATTTGCAATGCTCAAAACATGGCCGAGTTCGATTTTTGAGAAAAAAATTTTTCCGGTTGAAAATGCCGGAAATCGCCGTCTTTGCAGATTTTCATTATATGTTTTCCTTGTATTTCTATGTTCTTCACACAAAAACATTATTGATAACAATGCTCACCATCAAGCATGATTCAATTGTCAATAAAACTGATTTTTGCGACCAGAACTTTCTATTAATTTTTCCCTACAACCCTTCCCTCTCCCCCCATCAACAATCAATGATGAATTTATTGCGTTATGCATTTTCGCTAAACGATATATTTTCTGACTGATTTTTTTCTCCTCGCATTGCTATCTAACTTTCATCATCAGGTAGGTCCATTCAGCATCTAGCTTGTTTTTTAAGAAATAATTTTATTTTGTAGAACATAGATCTTTCATTTTACTGTTATTAGTATTACTTGTAATTATTCCATCGTATGTAATGCTTTTTTTATCTCCTTGAAAAAAATAACGTTCTACAAAAATTAAATGCTCTGTTCCTCCGTTAAGTTTGCTACCTGAAAACATCCTCGCTTAAAAGCCTTTTTATAAAAAATGATTTTAGCATGCACATTCTTCTACCTGGTTCGGAGCTAAAACGCACCTTCATTTCAGACTACAGAGTTTATTTCGACTTTTTGAAATTTTCTTTCCGCCAAAATTTCTTCCTTTAAGGTATTCGAAAACCCTGATCTACCTTCTTTTACTTTAGAAAGATTCTACTAAAAAAGGGAAGGGTTTACTCTTAGGTGCCAAATAAACGGCCCCCCCCCCGCTTGTTAATTTTTCGATTTTTTTCCAACCCCCCCCCGGACCTTATTAGGTCCCCCCCGTTTATTAATTTTTGAAAAAATTCCCAGCTACCAAAAGAAAAGTTCCTCTTTTTACTCTAAAAAGCCTAAATTTAGTCTATTTTGACCCTTTTTAGGGTTTTTTTAAGGTCCATTTTCCAACCAACCCCCCCCCGGTAATTAGGTCCCCCCCGTTTATTTAAT
Organism: Clytia hemisphaerica; assembly: GCF_902728285.1. Taxonomy (NCBI): domain Eukaryota; kingdom Metazoa; phylum Cnidaria; class Hydrozoa; order Leptothecata; family Clytiidae; genus Clytia; species Clytia hemisphaerica. Next base: position 70,295 of record NW_027103559.1, on the reverse strand, counting down.
TTGAAAATTTTTTCCAACCCCCCCGTTTATTCGAACCCCCCCCCCGTTTATTTGGCACCTAAGAGTAAGAAGTCTAGAAAGCCCTTTACTGGGAAGTGACGAGCCAACCTTAAAACCTCGATATATTGAACGAAGGTCAAATTGCCTAGTTCCATTAAAGTTGCCGATCGAACTACGATAAGCTTCGATCGATATCATGATTTTTCGCCTAAAGATTACTTTGCGAAGGGAAGAACAAAAAAATGACACAGGAAACTCCCAGGAAACTTCAATGTATATTTTAAAACGGTATTGTTAACCGAGTAAGCTGATTGAGTTAAGTAAGATTTGGCTGTTTGGCTTTGTAGTATGGTATACACTCCACCGACAGATCAGTGGTTTCGGCGTTGATTCCTAAAACGAAAAAGAAAATATGAAACGTCAATTTCTTATTGAATTGCTATTCTCTCCTAAAAAGGGGGAGTTATTATCTTCGAGTTAAGAAAATCGAGTTGTGTAACTCGATGACTTATTTTAAACAAACTTATCAAGTTATGTACTCGGTGACTTTATTTCATTAGGAATGTTAAGTAACTCGATACCTTATTTCATAAACAGATTCATTGAGTTAGGAAATAGTCATAACTCTAAGCATGGCGTCATGCTTCATAATTCGAAGACTAACTCGATATTTTATAACTCGATAAGATTATAAGCCCCTAAAAAGGCAGGGGAATAATTTTTCAGTGACTTCTTAATACTGCTAATGAGCCTATTTTTTCTATTCATGTCCTTGTCTTTTGTGAGAGAAAGAGAGAGCGAGATAGGAGGGGTGTAAATTTTTTCATCACAAAGTTAATTTTATAATGGAGCCCCCCATCTACATTTAATCAAAATTCGAAAGAGAAAACAAAAGTTTCAAATTATTTTAAGCAGCCCTAAAATGCAATTTTAAGTTTTAATTATTACAGTAAATAGAAAGAAAGACCCCGTCCATTTTTTGGTTTTGATCAGAGGGAAGAAATTTTTGTGGTTTTGGGTGTCTGTCAACCACACGAAATTGAATGCCACAAAAATTTCTTCTATTTAAAATGTACTCGACTTCCCCTTTAATTAAATACAACTTGCAGTTAATAAAACATAGTCAACTCACCTGTAAAGGATTGGAATCAAGATAGGATTTCTTTCTTGTCAGTAATTATTCGAGTGAGCACTAGAAAAAATGGAACATATTTTATAAGATTATGTTTCAGTAGAAAAATTTAATGCGTTTCGTTAAACGAATTGATGACAGTAGAATATGAGTAAAAACATGTGTTTTTCATTTTTCTTTATGTCCTAATAAGCGTGGCTTTATTTTTCTTGATTTTCTAATAAGCGCCGCTTTGCATCGGATTCTAGGTGTGGCGCTTATTTTGAAAAAAAATCTATAGGTGCAGCGCTTAGGGAGCGCTTAAAAGAGGGTCATTCTGGTATTTTTAATACATATAACTACATCCATTGTTTTAAACCAGAAATAGATTAAACATTATGCCATCTAATCTCAGACTGTGTCATTTTAATCACACACTAAAGTAAGACAAACTATTTTCAGAGCAAACGTAAATTGTTATCTTTTTCTTTGAGCATTGCTGACTGGTAGTAAAAGTACTGAAGTTTTCAAAAATTCCATGCAATAGAAGTTGAGAAAAAGGCCAAAAAGGCCAAAAACCACTCTTCCCTAAGGAAAAGCAAGCAAAATTGGGTTTGTTTACCTCCCTTTTAAAAAGCGATGGAGTGCAAAGACTGAGAAAAAAAATCCAGAAAACCGGAATTATGGGAAAGGTGTGGAGGGGTCCGACCGACATTGCTACGTTCTCCAAGCAACAACATTAAAAGGGAGCTGCACAGTCTATTTAATAGACACTATTATTTGTTAGCCATTCCAAATATATGGTTTCGGTGTATGGCGGCAATCGAAAATATGTTCCGTTCGCATCAAAACCACAGCCATTGATTACTTTTTTTTACGAGCGCACAAGAGTGTCATTTTGTTATTGTTTTATTTTCATGATTACATACAGAGTGAAACGAAGGACTGGTTTCTGTAAGCTCTCAAACTTGCTTAAATAGTAAGGGGGCCGTCCATATAGTAAGTACGCAAAGATTTTCCAAAAATTTGATACCCCCTCCTCCCTTGTACGCAGAGAACAATAGAAATGATGTCATTTAAACAATAGATGTACGCTTTTGCTAAACCCCCTCTCCCCCTTCACTGCGTACGTACTATATGGATGGCCCCAAGCAGTGCCCGCGGGCGAAAGATTTGTATGGATGTGGAAACTGTCCATTTTTCTAAAATGGTATTTGTATTCCAGTTTATTTGGCAATTTGGTGTGCACGGTTTCAATTTCAATTTGAAGCCGCCATTTCTTTATTATTCATTTGCGACCAGCGAAGTCTTGAAGATGGTGGTGTGATTGTTGTAACTGGACCGTAAATGATGTAGAGGATATGACGATAGTAAATTAGGTGATTTCAAAGTTTTTAGTATTTATTCGCTCGCTCGATGAAAAATTGCAACAATTTTCCGACTTGTCAGACTTGGAATCTTTTACTGCCAATTTCTTGGTCGGTCGGCTGACACAAACAGAACATATTTTTGATAGTCGCCTATATTAAAAAAATGTCTCAATGATTTAATTAATTACCTTTTGAAAGAAATGTATATGATGATAGCAGGGAGCAGATTCGCGATTGAGCAAGAAACTACAGTCAGCACCAAATGATATGGATGTTTGTATTTGCACTATTTGTAATAAATACCCACAGGATCACAGGAAAAACTACTTTCAGCATCAATAATGATAGTTACAACTGGTAAAAAAACCGGCAGGTACAAAATGCATAAAACATAATGCATATTGCATAATGCATAATAGTATTGTGTAATTTACAGAACGCTTTTATATTTTCTAAAACTCTCCTTTGTAGAGGCTAAAACCGCAAACTTTTCGAATCCAAACGAAAGAGAAAACATTCGAATCATATGCACTGTTATTGTCACGTGACCACCGAAAAACCACATCAAAAGGATGCGCTGTTTGAAGTGACCGCCCTTCCCGACCAGGGTTTTCTGTCTATTGACTATGATTGGAGTTTTTTTAGAATTGGTACCCAAGGAGAAGCCATTGCAATGTTAAAAATTAACGTCTAACGCCGCTACATCATCAAAAGAATTTGAGGAAAAGTAGACCTAGCGCTCTCGATGCATTTACACCGCTATCGAGTAGTGCCGACATTAGGGTACCAATTTTCAAAAAACTCCGATCAAAGATTTTGCTTGGCTGGGATTGAGAAGCTTTGTCCAGGGTATATAAAGGTCAGTGATCACATGACTTTCCGCGGCAAAGTATTGATAATTAGCCTGTAATCTTTGTTTTCCTCAAATAATGAAACGAGCTCCGTCTACCATGCGAGTTACTTACAGCGGGCACAGTGCAAATGAAAGGCCCTTACGCTAACCGCGCTGGGCCAATAAGTGATTGACCCCAAAAAACAGCAGAAAACAGCGTTTTTAGACGTCAATCAGCTTATAACTTTGTTTGATATCTTTTGACTGGATGATTATTTTTGAGAAATTTTTTCACAGTGATGACGTTCGATGATCAAGGATTCATTTCAGTGAAAATAATAGTTACAGCACTTTTCTACAAGATCTTCATTTTTTTCTTCTTCATTTTCATCTTCATTTTTGGAATTTTTTTAAACATTTTTTTTATTTCAAATTGTTCCACTCACTAATATCTTTTCAATGATACCAAATTTATAAAGATTGAAGAATTCCTTCGAAAGTTATAGGTAAAAGAAAAAAGAGTGCACACTGATCCTGAACAGACTTTAGAGATATAATGACATATTCGGCTCTAAAAGGCCCTAAAACCTTTTTGAGAATAATTCACGAATTTCGAAATCGTACAAAAATGACAAAAAAATACCTTTTATTTTGATTTTGGTGCAATTTGGCGAGAATTAATTTTGGCAAATGGCCTACAAATAAAATTGTTGGTGAATATTTGGTCGAATTCGACGAAATTTCTTTCCGCCAAAATTTTTTCTCTTTAATCTGTATCTTATTTTAGGAAACTCCGGGTCACCCTCAGTTTATCAACGAACTGATGGTCGACATGCAAGCAAACAACAATGAACGAGGAGCTACGAATGCAATCACTTTCCGTGAAGATCAATACGTTTCGACGTTCACAAATACTAAAGCAGCTTCTAGCACTTCTGGATAGCCAACTAAATTTGGTTTTATTGTCTACGTTGTTTGTCAAATTTCTAACTTCCCTAGGATTTGTACATTTGACCATTGTAGTAGCACGAAACTCTGAGAAGTGTACTTTTTACTTACTGTTGCGATGAAAGATATCTTTTAATTTTTTACTTGGCTCTGGTTCCATTTATCACTCTGCAACATCGACCACAAGTAAAACTAACTAAGGAAATATTTTTGTTTGATTGTTTCGGGAGGGGGTATTTAGGCAAAATGTGTGCTGGTTGTGTGTGGACAAAAAGGGTCGGTTTTTTCACCTTACGAAGTCTCTCTAACAGTTGTAAAAATCCAAAGATTTTGAATCAATCTCTCTAAGAGTCAATCTTTTTTTAGTTTTGAAAGAAAATATTGTGAAGATAGTCTCTCTAGGGTAAGACGAAATGTTTCAAAAATGTCTCTAAGGGTCACTTTTTCACTAAAAATTGGTCGCTCTCTTGGTCGATTTTCGGAGGTCTGGTCAACACATATCCAACATTCATTAACCCTAGTAACCAAACCTGGGTTTAAGATACATGCTGATGAAGTCATGTAAAGAAAAGGTAAAGAAGATTTCAATGTATAAGCAGTCTCTTTATTTTCTGATCAATCTGCTGCTTTTACGATTTTAAGTTATTCTGTAAGTATAAGAAATTTTGTAGACTATGCTATAGTCTAAAAGACGAGTTTCATCTAAGAGGAATAAACGTGAAGACGGGAGTTTTTTCGGGGGTAGCTGTTGTAAACACAAACTCTATTTTCCGCCGAGCAACATATTACGTTTTATAATATACAAACAAACTATGTTATATCCTAATAATATATTATACGGACGATAGCATCGTCTAGTAATTAAGTATATTCATTTGGTGGCTGTCGGTGGAGCCGAGAGTGAGGGAGACTATATCCCCTTTTTCTATGTGCGCTAGACCTGGAAAATCGAATGCTGAGGTGGAGCGCTACATCTACTCTCATCTCCCAGTAACCGCCTAGATCAGATTACCCAACTAAGCTACTCATTCGCTGAGTTTGCGGTGACAGGGGATCGAATCCACAACACTTAGACTGTAAGACTAATGTTCTACTGACTGAGCTACCCGGTCACTAGATAACCCTAAAATATCCCTAGATCAACGATGCATACCAATCTGACACAAGACGCTTTCTTAACATTCATCCAACGTTATAATGAATATTGAAAATGTTAAATGAATATTGAAAGAGCATTATTTGCCAGCTAAGGATCAATTGGTCTGCTCGGCTACTGACATCCATTAACGGATTCGTGCTCCTTATATTACTGGCAATCTTTTTAGAGGTCTGCAGTGCAGACTACTTGTCTGCATGATAACCTCCGTCCAAGGTAGTACATAACCTTGTTTGATTGTTCATCAAACGCCCATAAGATCCAATAATGTTATCAGATTGATGAAACAAGGTTATCACTTATGTGCTAACTGGAGTAAGTTGACTAACTTAATCCTTGAATAGATCTGGAGCATTTCATGTTGTATTCCATCCACAAGGAGATCTCAAACACTTGTACCATAAGTACAAAAGTTTAGAATTTTTATTAATGGAGGTCAATTGGAGTACTTATGGAGGCAGCAATCTACCGAATACTAAGGAGACACGGCCCTTAAAGTGATCAGACCCGGAGGAACAACCGTAAAAGTGGAGAGGCTGTAGGCTCAAAATGAGATAAAATTCGTTAAGGGATTTGAGAAAAAATCTCACTCATTTGCTCAAAAGTTGGGAGGCTGAAGTCTCCCCAGTCTCCCCGCTTCTGCCGGACCTAGTGATTGATGCGTGATGTGGATTAACTGAACACGAATAATTTCTTCCGTTCCGCGAGATCCAGGATGGACAGTTCGTAAACAGTATACATTTCGATTGCATTAATACGTTGTTTTGGTCGAAGTTAGTATATATCCTGACTTAATAGTAAGAAGACATTGCATTGACGTCAAAAGAGGGCTATGCATCACTTTAGACGGCCCACTTTATGATTATGCCCTCTTTAATTCACAATTAGAATAGGCAGGGCAAAAAGTGGGCCGTCTAAACTAGAGCTAAGTCTCCAAAGCCTTAGTATGTTCTTAGAATATTCTTAAATTTTTGGGCCTCGAAGCCTTATGTTCTTATATAGTTTGTTCTTATAAAAAAAAAATGTGTACCTATTTTGCATCAAAACTGTGTAATTGAAAATCATTCTTTTTTGAAAATCAACATTCAATAAATTTTTTATGGAATATATAATCAAAGATAAACAAGTTATACTTTTATGGACCTACCTGGTTATCAAAACTAATCAATGAACATTGAAACAATGAAACACATAAGACATAACTGGACAAAATAAAAAATATATAATGAAAGCATGCCTATTGGGAGAAATTATCAACCCTATTGAAAAAGCTAAAAAAATTATTATAAACGCTTTTCTTTATAAAAACAATCTACTTTCAGAAAAATACACAGCTTAATAAATAAGGTTTCTAGAAAACTCGAACCATCGCGCTCTACCGTGACATTTTCTTCTTTGAGAAAAAAAAAAAAGTTTTATTGACAATCGAAACATGATTGATGGTAGCTATCAATGATGTTTTTTTTATGAGGAAAAACAAAGAAATGTTAGGAAAAAGCCCAATGAAAAGCTGCAAAAACGGCGATTTCCGGCATATTTCCGGCATTTTCGGCCGGAAAAAAATTTTTAGAAAAAAATCGAACTCTGTCATGTTTTGAGCATTGCGAATACGCATCTTTCTGCAAAAAATCAGAAAAAACTAAGGATGAAAATTTGGGAAAATGTCAAAAAACCGTTTTTTCAGGCATATTTCCGGCATTTTCGGCCGGAAAAAATGTTTTTCGAAAATCGGGGTCCGTCACATTTTAGGTATTGTCATTTTGCATCAGTGTGCAAAATTTCATAAAAAAATATAAAGTACAACTCGAGAAATTCAAAAAATACTGTCTTTCCGGCGAAAATAGGTTGTTCCGGTGATTTTTTAATAGTTCCGGCTTTAAAAATCAATTTTATTGAAAAATTGAAACATGCTTGATGGTGGGCATTGCTATTAATAATGTTTTTGACTGAAAAAACAACCAATTATAAGGATAAAGTCTAATGAAAATCCAGAAAAACGGTGATTTCCGGCATATTTCCGGCATTTTCGGCCGGAAAAATTTTTTTCTCAAAAATCGGACTTGGCCATGTTTTGGGCATTGTTAATACGCATCTTTAAGCAAAAAATCAGAAAAAACTAATGATGAAATCTCGAGAAAATGTCAAAAAACCGGTTTTTCCGGCATGTTTCCGGCATTTTCGGCCGGAAAATTTTTTTCTTCGAAAATCGGGCTCCGTCACATTTTGGGCATTGCCATTTTGCATCTTTGTGCCAAAAATCAGAAAAAACTAATGAGCCAATCTCGAGAAAAGCTGGTAACAGACGGACGGACGGACGGACAGACGGACGGACAGACGAACAAAGGTTAATTTATAGGACCTCCAGGTAGGTCCAAAAATATACTTTCCTTTTTGCAGTAACCTTTTACCTTATCGTTAACAAACTTAGGGGTGCAATACCGAATTTTTGGATGTATAATACAATTTATTTACAAAGATTTTCAAAGATTGCATACATCATTGAGCTCCCTGCTAAGAAGTTTGTTTTGGTATATTAAACGGAAATGATTTCCAAATTTTTTTATTACTTATCATCAACAACTTCTAATTGTACTTTAAATTATTGTATAGAATTTGATCAAGTTTTGATAAATAATGCCATTAAATATTACATTATTTGTTATGCAAAGTCCAAAAACTTCTTATCGTACTTTAAAATAATTTGATCAAGTTTTGAAAATTATAAATAATGCAAAATAAATGTTGTATTATTTGTAATGAAGTCTCTTGCACAAACAAACAAAAACATTTCCCCTTAAAAAACCCTATAAAAGGGGTCAACATACTAGAAATTTCAGTATCAGCTGACAATAGACAAGCTAAAAGGACAACTATACAAAAGAAGAAACAACAGCATTAAACAAGCAGTATGAATTTGACTTTAAACATTGTAAGCTACCCTGCCTATCTTTCAATTTTTCAAAGTTTTTATGTTTGTTTCTCTTCAAAAAGAGACTGGGTCTAGTGGCACGGATTTGCTACCACCTCAAGAAACGCCAAAAAAATCAAGTCGGCCAAATTACACCGGGCCACTTATATTATCAGCGCCATCCAGTCTATCAAAAAGCTATAAGTGGTCCCCGGGCTATAAGTTCATTGACCGTACAATAACTGGTGCGATCTTTACACGGTCGTGAGTAACAACATTGTTATTTTAGACGACAATAGCTCACAGTTATATAATAAGATGATTGAATAGTCTTATCCCCTCGATGTGACGTCATGAAAAAAGCCTAAAAGTATTTTAATGAATGAAATGACAAAAAGACTAGTAACTTTTGAACAGCCATTCCATCATTTCATCTGTTTTCATTTTTTAGGCTCGAATCTTGATCTTCGTTATCTTTGCTTTACAAAATATTTTGGCGACGCAAATTAACACTGATGATGAAATTGAAATCAAGGTCTCCAAACATGACCAAAAGGATCATATCCAACCTTTCAAGAATCATTTGATGTCTGTCTTTAATCGAAACAAAAGATCATTATCTCCAGTACCTGTCTGTAAACCAACAACAACTACTGTCAATCTCATTGTTGGACACTGTCTAAAGAATATCACCATTGATCTCTGTAAAGGTATTTGCCAGCCTGGTGATAAAGGAGAATGCAGACAATGTCATGAAAAAACATTCAAAAATGTTTCTATAGCTGAAGGTTGTAAGGTTGTAATGGTGACAAATTGGACAAGCAATTTTATCTGCGTTCTGCCACATCCTGCTTTTGTGGGACATGCGGTGGCAAAAAAGTTATCAATTAACTACAATCATGGACATTAATGTCTGAAAATAACACTTGCAAATGCTGGAAAAACAATGAAATAGCCCCCCTTCTTCCCAGTGGCAATGTTTAGTGTGAACGGCCTTCCCACTGACTTTTCAAATGCCCTTAAACATTGCCACTTGGGGGAAGGGGCGAAGGGGGGATGAAGCTTATATTCTACCCTTGTCTCACAATTTTTCTCCATGAATGTATTTCCAAATAATATTATTGTAATAATTATGAATGAATATATGAACAAAATATTCTAATTGAAAGATACACTAAATTAAACAATTCCTTCAAGCGAAAGTTAATTTTCATTTTTCTCACCATTTTAGAAAACAAGTTTATTTAGAAAACATTATTTTTTAAATTCTGAAGTTCAAAGGTAAGGAAACTCAAGTTAGGGTTGTACACGCTTTTTTTATAAGAATACACTTCATAAGAATGTCCATGATGAAAATGGCCAAAAAATTAAGAATATGCTAAGAATATCACCATCATGGAATTTTGCTAGGAATGCCATTTTTAGAGCATTTTCAATCATAAATTGTCATTTACCCCCAAGTAAGATTCCCTCCTTTCACAAAAATGCCTATTTATTCTTGAGACGCATGTACTAAATAATAAATCTAGTCTGAATTGGATCCTAATCTAAGAATTCTGTAAGAATATTTTCCCAAATAAGTTAAAAATATCCATGATGAAATGGATTTACACGATTCTTATAAAAAAAATCGTGTATACAACCCTGTTTCACACAACACAAATTTGTTTGAGTTATGGAGAAATTTCGAGTTATGGAGTAATGTTTATAAGGCAATAAGGCAACTGAAGGGACAAGAGAATTTGTTTCAGTTAAGGCAATATTCGATTTATAGAGGTTCGAGTTAAAGAGACTCTACTATACCCTCTGAATCCATCACATTGGAGAATCGCAGCCCAGCTGACACACAACGTTGTTTCAACGTTTATTTAACGTTCACAACATCCATATAACGTTAGATAAACGTTGAAAAACGTTGTGTGCCAGCCAGCTGGGAGCATAGGATTCACAAGGAAGTAAAACATGGGTGTAAGTAACTTACCTTCAAGTTATAAATCGTTGCATTGCAGTTGTTGACAAAAATGTCTTGGTTAATTGTAGAGATGCAACTATCGACAATATTATGTCGTTTTGATCTTCTCACCATACTCACCATTGAAGCATAATGAAAAGATTTGTGGGCTGGTAATGCTCTTTTTTGGGGAGCATAGATCTATGTAAGAAAACAAATTATGGTGAAATTAGTTAATTGACATTGTATAAACTATTTACGGAAAAGTTGCTCTCCAAAAATTTCCAAATTTGATTTGAAAGATTAGCCTTTGTACTGTATAGCGAGGAAAGTTCAAGGAACTTGACGAGGGCTTCTAAATTATAAAATGTTGAATTATAGTGACTTGTTTGATATTTGTTAAGCTTGTGATCGGATTGCAAAAAAAGCGATTGAACAGTGTTCTAAGGCCTGTAGTAGGGGGGCAAAAGGCCTGATAAACAAATTTGAGTCACAGCGTTTGGCTTGGTAGGCTAAACATGGTGAGCTTTATAGAATTATAGAGTGTCAACTTTCAAAGTTTATTGATATTGTATTTCTAATCTTTATAGAGTATTCGAGATATTTAACTTCGTTCCAAGATGACTCATTTCAGTATTGAATTTGTATCCTATGTATTCTAGAATAAGAAAACTCCAACTAGAGTACAACGTTGGTTGAACGTTAAATGGACATATTATTAATGTTTTGTAGCAGCAACGATACACAGTAAGGATGGAATTTTCAGCAAATCTTTGCAGAAAATTTTGAGATTTAAGGATTTGAGAAAAATACACTGTAAGAGTATGATTGACGATTTTAAAAGCTAAATCCGCCGCACATACCCGTCATTTGGTAAACCCACGCACCCTAGCCCGGGGTCCACTTAAAGCTTTTTTATAGACTGGATGGCGCGATTAAGTGGCCCGGTAATATGCTTTTGCTTACACCGCCCTTACGCCAGGAAAAAAAGAATGAAGCAATGTTTTTATTTGAAAATAAGGAATTCAAAATCTATTATTGATGTTTGTTTCTTAATTATATTTTCAACTTCAAGTAGCTTTTTTGTTATTTGGATTTTAAGTATTTTTTTTCTCAAAATGACATCCTCGTCAGATGCTCCTAGTCTACTTCACTGGACTAGCGTCATCAAAAATTACTAGAAAGCAAATTTCAGCCAGAAGTAGACTCCCGTCTAATCCCCCGGGCAAGGATAAATTAATAAATTCATGTACGTACATTTTCATTGTTGTTGTCATGAATTTTCTCATAATGAGTGACTTCACCGTTTTATCCAATTGTCTTGATTTCAAGGTTTCCATGAGATGCACAAATCTCAAAACTTGCGTCAGAAAACGTCACGAAAAATAAAGCAACAGTAATCTAAACAAGATTCAAACAGATAGTTTTTGTTAAGTAAGTTAGTAATAAGTACATAAATTTAACCTGAGATCAGATTGTGATTGTAAGAAAATTATGACCAGCTCTTATCAGGTTACATAGATAGGAATGAGTCTCGTGATCCTTAAAATTTAGCAATAATACACTCTTCTTGAAATGTATGAAATAATTGCGATCTTCGTTCTCAAAAACATGTTGCTACGATACTTTAACTTTGTCAGACATAATTAATGTTGGCAAGCGTTTGCGGTTTTGTATCAAAATTAAAAACGGTCTTTTGGGAAAAACTATTATATGTGTAAATGTTGGTTGAAGTAATTATTTCATTTGAAAACGAAGCCGCAACACTGTTGATTTTATCTCAAGAAGTGTGTATTTTGACCCTTAAAATATTCTTAAGTAATTTTAAATCATAGATCAATTGAATTAATCAAAAATCAGGCAAAGATTGTCTCCTTTATTTTCTCCTGTGAAAAATTATGAAATTTCATTTCCATCTTAACTGAAACCGATTCTCGCCATTTACACTGAAAAGAACGCTGAAAGTTACGTAAAAAAAGATTTCATTGGGTTACTTAGAAAGAGGTGTATGGTCATAGACACAAACTTTGAAATTAAACGTACACGTTTTTTATAAGAACAAGCTAAATAAGAATAAGATGGCCAAAATACTCATAGAAGGGACAAAAATGCCTACAAAATGGTGAAAATAAGAACATGTTAAGAACATTTTAAGGCTTGAAACTCAAAAAGTTCGAAGCATCCGAAGGCTTAAAAGATTTTGTATACTCTTATAAAAAACGCTGTAGATCTTAAAAAAGAAAATGTTGACGCATAGTTGATACTTACCAATGAATTCCAAACCATTTTATTTGTTATGAGATAATCAAGTTTGATATCTTTGAGTTTCTCTAATGTTTCTGGCTGACTTCTTACCTCTGCAGTTTGTGTATCAGTGAACCTTATACCTCCTCTATATAAAGATTTCACCTTTTTAAGCCCACTCGTTTTCCTGGTGGTCTGATTACCAAATATAGTTATATTCTAACTGAGAGGAGGTGTATTAAGATTTTAATTATAGATTTATTGCTTAATGGTTGATATTTTTAGATTTTATTTTTTAAACTCGAAAGATCTTTATAATGAAATTACAGTTTTTAATGCAGTACAAAAGGCTATATTGCTTGGTTGACATTTGGATAGTATTTAGCATCCGAGGGGGGGGGGGCGCCTTTACGTAAAATTGGGAACGGGGATATGCCGCTGGTCAGGGTCCCTTTTTTAGGCTCTGAAGATAGCTGGCAGGGTTCCAAATTAACTGATTTTCAAAATTTTAATCTGACAGGGTCCACTTTAGTCTGAATCGCAGACCTCTACAAAACCCCAGGTAGTATAGGTCTGCTTAATGATCTACCAACCGCTTTCCGGTTTGCAAAGGAAATCTTAGCGAGTTAATAATTTGATTGACATTCTTGATGTGCACGCAACGATCGTTTCGAACGTTTTCAATGGAATGTTTACATTTGAAATTCGAATCCCAGACCAGAAAAACAAAACAGAAAAAAGATAAAAACCACAGATCTGTAAAGCCCGAAGGGCTAGATTTGCGGCTTTTATCGAAAAGTGAAGCCTAGGTTTGGAAGGATTTCCTACCAAAGTCACGTGACTAAAATATGCAATTTCCCCGGTTTGAGAGATGTGAAATAGCGTTTGCCGCCTACTTTTTTTGATCTCGCGCTCCGAAAACAATTAAAATGCTAGATCCTATCCACCCGGGCCACCGGCACGAAATTTAAAAAGTCAAATTTTTGCTAATTTTTGCTTCACTTTTTTTTTGCTGGAGAAAGCTTAAAGTTGCTTATCTACACGCTTTTTTTTATAAGAACAAACTATATAAGAACATAAGGCTTCGAGGCCCAAAAACTTAAGAACATTCTAAGAACATTCTAAGGCTTTGGAGACTTGAAAACATGCATTTTCTTAAGAAATTACATCAAAATGCTCAAAAAATGCTGAAAATAAGAACATTTTGAGAACATTTTTAGGCTTCAAATTCAAAAAACTAAGAACATCCGAAGGCTTCGAAAAATTTTGACGTTCTTATAAAAAAAAAACGTGTAGCCCTTCGGGCTTTAAAGATATCTGTGATAAAAACAATCTGATGCGCACATTTTGAACAGTCTGTAGATTTATTTTTGACTTTTGCTTTTAAAGATATCTGGTCTGTAAATTTATCAAAACTTTTCCATCACGCTCTTCGGTGGAAGCTCAAAAAAATACAAATATGAACACAAAAGTGAAAGAAAACAACCAGAAACACTCCAATCTCTTCAAAGACCTGAAGCTAAGTACCTGAAAAGATACAAAGGCACACACAGTATTAAAAAGTGAAATGCCTAAGCTGAAGAAAAGTTCTTTGTTTGTTTTAACATTTAACAAGGGAACAACAACACTCCCTTTTGTAGAATCATAAAGAAGTAATGTCAGAAACATTCGTTATGACCCCCAAAATGTACTGTATATACATAGCTAGAATACCTTGAAATAATCTGCAACATATCTGTAGAACTGACAAAACGGGGACAAAACATTATCTGGAGCCAAAGTGATCAACGAATCCAGTGTAATAAAAATTATACACTCATACAAGTCCAAATTCAAGCATCAAAATGTAGTTTTATGAAGCAAAATTTTGTTGGTGCACACAGAAGATACATCAGGGCACTTAAATTCAATAAATCTAATTTCTCATCTTTTACAAAATCTCCATATTAAACAAGAAAAGAGGAAGAAAAACAAGCAAACTTCCTTCCGCCTATTTTTTTTCGAAATCCAAATATATTTTCCAATCTATGATTTGGTGCTCGCAGATAATTCAAACATTGGCCTTTTCCAGAAAAAAGTTTTACCCCCACTGTTGAGGATATTGATTTTTCGAAGTATCGAACCCCCTGGATATCCTACTTTATTAGTAAAGACCCCCTGGATGTCCACTCTTAAAAATATGCTCAACCCCCTGGATATCCTCTCTTATAAAGATGCTTACCCCTGGATATCGTATTTTTTATTTGAAAAGGCACTTTACCCCCTGGATATCCACTCCCTTGTAGATATTTAATCCCTGGATATTCACTTTTGAACAAAAATCGTTAACCCTCTGGATATCCAATATCCTCAACAAGGGGGGCACGGACTATTTCTGGAAAAGCCCATTACGTAATGTGATATTTGTAGACACTCGCCGGCTAAAAATGTCTTTAGCCGTATATCGGCTAAAGGCGGCAAATCTCTGGACAAAGGAAATATCGCTTATTAAGCATCCTCTCTAAGGATCACAAATCCGTTAGTGGATGCCAGCAGCCTAGGTCGCGCCCCCCCCCCTAGGTCCACTTTCGATTATTTTGGATAATTTTCAAGGTGGAAATTAGAAACGTTTTCAATTTTTCGTCTACTTTTAGGCATTTTTACCAATTTTCAGGGTGAAAATTAAAAAGAATTTCGACTTTTTATTCTGACAGGGTCCCAAACTTACCAGACATTCATATCTGACAGGGTCCACTTTTCAAACTCCAGTGGCACGTCCCCGTCGGCCGTCAAGGTTAGTGCCACCCCCCCCCACAGAGAAACAAGTGTTCTTTTTTCGTGATTTTCATTCCAAAATGTTCTAAAAACTTCTAAGCTTACTTTATTCATTAATAGCGACCTTTAGCATCTAGGATGGCGACTTGAATGAGGACGTGACGTAAATCATAAAATCAAAAGGAAATTTTTAGCTAGATTTGATATCACATGGATAGTACTCTTCCTTTACCGTCTTCGTCACAAAGGCGACGTCAAAAAAGAAAATTCAATTTCTAGCCTGGATTCGTCAATCATAAGAACACATTATATAACATAAGATTTCGATGGCCAAAATGTTAAGAACACGTTTAGAACATATTAAGACTTCGCAGACTCCAAAACGCCCGATTTCTTACGAAAATGGTCAAAAATACTCAAAAAATGGCGAAAAAAAGAACATGCTAATGACATTCCTAGGCTTAAAACTCAAATAGTTAAGAACATCCAGATTCAAAAGTTTTGGATGTTCTTATTAAAAACGTGTATCTTTAATTCTTTCTAATTATTTCTAAAATGCACTAATCGGTCACTATGAAGATCCATATGAAGATCCACTTGTGATGTCTGAGCAGCAGTGGTATGGCGAATCGCAATGCCCAGGGGGATGAAAGTTGGATATTCCATCGAAGATGGAAATTCTATTTCTCCTAACTCAAAAACACCAGTGGGGATGGTTTTGGAGGGTAAATTCCAGTAGAGGGTGGTGACACGAGGGTGTATATTAGGACAGCTAACAAGCTAGTTTTTTTTTTTTGTTGTCAAATATTTATATGAACATTTTTATTGGATTAGAAATTCTGTTGGTTTAGGGGCCAATCTCATATCGATGTTTCCCACAACTAACGTCAAATTGATGCGAATGAGGGGGGGGTCAGAGGCACTGACGCTAAGAAAATCAACCAAACTATCGATTTTCAGTCCTGATTCAATTCTAGTTTTTCTAACAGGTAAACCAGATATTTCTTTATTTTGTTAACTAATTTCTACGAATGGTTTTGTCGTTTATTTTCATGTTACACAAAATATTGGTGTCAAGACGAGACAAGTCGATCAATTTTCGGATGCTGTTAGCACAAGTTTTTAATTGAACGTGTGTGATCACGATTTCATCAATCTTCTGTGGCTGAAGCTAAAGGTAAGGGGTTGGGGTCTTGGAAAAGTCGACATGTGAGTGGCCTCTTAGGATTATACACTCCTACATAATATCTGCTGTTCGTAAGATTTTGCTTTCGACTTCAAATAAAGCTCAGAAAAAGGCTTTCCAGCGTTATCAAACATGACAAAATAGCGTTCTTGCATAAGCTAGCGGTTTGAAAAATAAATTGATATGTTGACATAGAAATCTTGCTAAGAACGGAATGAAAAAATGGCTGAATTTCATTATTGTTTTGTCTATCTATTTTAAGTTTGAATTCAAAATCTTTAATTTAAAGAACTTATTGATAGAATTATCACAAAACAAATTTTCCGGTTCTTTTCCTCCTACACATGATCATTTCAAGCAAAAGTGCATGCAATAACAGGAAGGAATTTTCAGTTCAATTTTCTATCATTTTTCTACTAACCGTTTATCCCTGCAAGTCCAAAGATTCTTTTGCAAAGATTTTTACAAAGCTTTATATTGTATTAATTTGCAATGAAATTTTAAAAGTTTTGAGATGATTAAAAATTGAATTTGTCACAGTATGAGGTACTCTCTAAACCTAAATTTGGATCATATTGAAATTATCTGCCTTTTTTTCTGTGCATTTCTAAATCCCTCTCAAAATATGCTACCTTAGCGGCCAAAACTTAGTCGGCCTTGATAAGATATGTTTCATATCGCGCAACTTCTCTTTAAAAGGAGCTATCAGATTATAGGTGTTTTTCTTTATCTTTCTTGGTTACCTCTTATCAAAACGCCTCCATGTACCTCTGATTCAACCCACTGGCTACCCCATTGAAGAATTCTTCCAAAAGTTTCCAAATTTGCAAAGCGTGGTGCGTTTGCTCGAGATCTAGAGTGCACAACTGGGAAAAAGTCGAGTGCAGGTGCAAAATTTGAGGTTTTCAGGTGCAAGTGCAGACGATTTTTTAACCCCAAGTGCAGAGTACTGCTCTTTTTCTCCTCAAGTGCAACTAATTTTAGCAATGTTTTGCCTTTTTGGACGAATTTCTGAGGTATAGATGCACCTTGTCTGGTCCAAAATTTATCAGGTGGGCTCTTCCAGTGCGGAACTTGGTATTTCCGTATTTTTCCTCGAGTACAGCCTTGCCATACTCTGCAAACTGGAAGTTTTCTGCCCTACTGGACAAATTACTCAATCATCTGGAGTGTTGTTGTTAGAAATGGTAAAAAATTCATACATTCCCAATTTAGAATTACCTCAGTAGAATTTCTTTTTCAAATGAGTACCCCACTTGACTCTTCTACCTCTTCTTATTCTAAAAACAATTATTTCAAGTAAAAACCCGAAAAAAGGAAAAATAGTGAGCTCTCTTCGCTCGCAATCTAATTGTCTCACTAGAATGTATTGCCTGCACCTAACCCGAATTCCATGGCAGGCCAGCTGGCACACAACGTTGTTTCAACGTTTTTCTAATATTCACAACATCCATATAACGTTAGATGAACGTTAACACAACCTGTGAGTCAGCTGGGCACGATCTTTGGAGAGAACGTTGTCTTTAACGAATGATAAACGTGAAAATTAAAACGCGTACTTCTTTTGAAGCTCTAAAAGTTTAGTATCATTTCCAGTAGGAATGAGAATTCAATGGAGCTAAACCGGTTTTCTAGTTTGATTGATGCGACCACCGGATCGTCGACATAGGATGTGTGTAAAACAAATGATTAAGGGTTTTATTTTTACATAAGTGTTCCCGCATTTCATACCAGATACATATTTCATATCAGGACAGTGTCCCTATTGCTATAATGTGCCGATATAAACAAAAAAATGCTTTTCTTTTCATCTTTCTGACCAATCTTGTTCCACATCCTTGTCAATCTAAAGTGAAAAAGCTTGCAAATCAAATTTGATGAATAAGCTAACGATACCACTCTTATTTAATAACAAAGCCTTTAAATTTGTCTCAAGATTTGAGAGAAAAAATGTGATTTCGAGAAATTCAAGTGGGATTGAAAATCAGAATTTTCCTCACCGACATAAAGCATGGTTGTACCTCCTTAGTCACTTTTTTTGTGCTCTTCTTTTTTCCTCTTTATTGAAACATAAACACGTGGTAAGCTATTTATATTGTAATATCCGCTTAAATCGGGACGAGGTGGAGTTTTTACAAGCTGTTTTTTGTTTTTGATTTGGTTGGTCGTTAACCAGTAATAAAATAATTTTGTTACTTTTTCTAAAGAACGCGTCATTTTCATTGCTTCAAATGACCAATTACTAAAGTATCTTATAAAAATCCATCTCATCTGCTTAAATCGGAACTCCTCCATTCTCGCATGAGGTTTTTTCGCTAGCGATTTTTAAGTAGACGGCAATTATTTTTCGCACCTCTTTTGTATTGATCTTTCAATTTGTCAAATTCCGCTCTTAAAATGAAAGCATTTTGGAACATTTCCAAGAATGCTTCGAAATCTGAACACTCATTCTCTTTTTCTTTTTCATTTAAAAAAATTTAATTTTCATAGTTTCAAAGCTATTCAAAGTCTTTCAAAGTCACTCTCGAATTTCTGCTCACGATGGCTAGCCACGACTTTAGCAGTGCAAGTCTTCTTTTCTTGCCACAACATTGAAAAATAAATGGCAGTTTTGATTCGATAACCCGATGAACCATTTTTTACTTTTCTAAAAAAATCAGCTCGATGAAAGTAGATAATTTTCTCTAAATATATCAAAATTATCTTATGTGATTTTTCCTTGGAAAATACAAGAGATCATCAATAGTAAACATGCATATTGATACAAGGTGCATTAACACTATTGCTTGAAGGGTGCTTGAAAATATGGGAACAAAGAACTGCACGATCTTCTCCTTTGTTAGACGATGCTATCGTCCGTTTAGAGGTCAGTAAACGCGGGAAAGAGTTAGGGCGTCAGGGCGGTTTACGGCTTAAGCATCTCCGCCACTGCTTACTCCACCCGAATTTACCACGCCTCCTAAACTATTCCCTTTTCTAGTGATCTTGTGTAGACGATAGGATCGTCTACTCCTTCGTCTCTTATTATCTAAGTTTGCACGATCGCGTGATCGTATCTCAAGCAAACTTCAAGCAAAAACCATTAATCATCTTGTTTTGATGTTAAAACAATATTTCTATCAGTGAAAAGGAAATCAATTCTTCGCTAAACATTTATTGGATTTAAAAATATAGTTTAAGAACATTTTCATTAGTTTTTAATCGCTTTCATAGTTTTTAAAGTACTGACTACTTTTAGTGACCTTTTCGGTTGTGTTGAAGTTTTTATAAAATGCTCACATAATTGGCTATTCAAAACAATAGAGATGACGCCTTCTTTAGAAAAATATAACAAAAGTTTTTGTTTGAATAGTTAACGATCAATCCAATGACAAAAATTTTTTGTAAAATGTTCAACTTGACCCGACCTTTTAGACCTTAAAAACTAATTTGTAACTAAAGAGTTACGTGCAGAATTCAAAATGACCAACTATTTCGAAAACAACTTTGGAGCCCTATAAAAGGTAAAACAAAAATGCAACAAACCATCAACCAATTTTTAACAAAACGACAACAGGTCAAGCAAATCATAGACACATCTTGAAGCTGATATAAAAAATCCTTCTTTGAAGATCATTACAAACAACTCGAAAAAATGATTCGAATAGCAGCTCAAAATGTAAGTTTCTGGTGGTATTTCTCGGGAGGGGGGAGGTACTTGGGTAACAAGGGGTACGGGGATGTGTTGCACGAAATTATAAGTTTTTGAAAACTGATCCTTTCTTATACAGTGCAGAGAACATTTCATTAAATTTGAGTGAAAAATCGGCGCTCACCATGCATTTTCTTAAATTTTTTTTGTCCATTTTAAGGCAAATCTTTTCAAAATGTTGCCAAAAAACTTCGTTTCGCTCATTTTTAACGCCTTTAGAGTGCACTTTCAGTCATCTATGCTCATTTCGACCCTTACTATGTATTTTTTATCTTGAAAAACACAACATTTACCTTGGGTGGCCCCGCCCCCGGGGATCTACCATAACGTTAGAAAGATGTTGAAAGAAAAGTTGTTGAATTTTTCATTTATTAATATACGTTTTCAAACAAGAAGAAATTGGCTTTTCTTCATACGTTGATCATCGATTCTTTTTTTCCTTTGCTTTAGCTCCAGAAACTTCTCCTGGTTTCTATCATCTTGCAAAGTGTTCTGTCAACACATATCGATACAGACGATTCAGTTGAAATCAAAATCTCTAAACACCAAAACATCGAACCATTCAAGAACAATTTGATGTCGATCCTCAACCGAAGTAAAAGATCACAGCAACCTACGCCACGTCCGTGCTCACCTGAACTCTTACCATCTTTTCCCATATCTGCTAGTAACTGTACCAAAATGGTAACCCTGAATGGCTGCAAAGGTGCATGTAATCCAGATTCAAATGGTCATTGCACCGAGTGCGTCATGAAAACTTCAGTTGACGTCAAAGTCGAATTTAAGTGTGGTGGAAAAACCGTGAATTACCCATTGAGTTTCAAGTCAGCTAAAACATGCATCTGCAAAGGACCTTGTGGTCTTTAGACACTATTATTTTTGATTTAATAAAATCAAGGATTTATTATACACTGGATATACAAGTAAGAGATTTTTGCCGATTTCTCGTGTACTAACTATGTCCGCAGTAATGATTTTATTGTTCACTCTCCTTCCCTCATTAAATTTTTTTCGAAGCATTTTTATTGCATTTCTTATCGAAAATCACTCATCCAATTCCCAAAAGAGACTTAAAACTTTCCTGTGAGAGTCAGATTCTTCCACTTAATTGCTAATTATAAGTCGTTATGATGTTTCAAGCTGTGAGAAAGATATAAAAGATGTGTTGTGTATAAGAAATTTAATGTTGACACCGGGGCTTCAACCTTAAAAAACCACCTTGCCACCCCGTGCCTCCAAAGGATTTTCATACCACAGTGGAGCCAAGACACTCAAGTCTTATGTATGTTAATTTCAGCTCTTCTGGGGACAGTCTTGGAAAGATATTTCCAATTGAAAATTTCATGTCACTATAAGCATTTTGTCTAAATTTCTTGTCTATTGATGTTTTTCTCACTTTAGATTTCACAAATGTATCCAGCTTGGAATGCTAGCCTTACTTTCAAACTTTTTTTCTGCAAATGTACAAAAACAAAGAGCTAGAGAACTTTTTAAAAATAAGACTGATAAACATTTCAAAAGTCGGAGATCTTCGAGCCGCCATGACAGTTGTCCTTTGCGGACAAAGCTAGAACATCAATTGTTTTCTGAAACAATGAAAATACAATGATCGCTCTCCATCGTTTTATGAGTCGTTCATCCATATCGTCGTTATCGTTTTTTTATTTTGCTTACTTTGATTGTTGAGTTGTTTCCTGTTGTTGTTAACTACTCGTTTATTTTAAATCGAATAACTTTTAGATTAGTTATTTAAAATTCCCTTATTTTGAACTATTCTATAACTCGGTTCCCGAATACCAGATTGTTGATAAGGTTATTGTAATCAAGCCAAAAATTACAAAAAAGTACGCAACAACTCTGCATTTCATAACTCAAAAAAAATAAAATAACTCGACCTCAATTTCCGTGGACCGAATAGCTTTTCCGACGGCCAATTTTCCGCGCGCCGGGTGACTTTTTTGGCGGCTGGATAACTGTTCCTACGGCCGGATGACTATTCCAACGGCCAATTTTCCGCCGGCCGTATAACATTTCCGCCGGCTGGACGACTATTCTGCCGACCGAGGAACTATTTCGACGGCCGAATTTCCGGTGAATTCTGACCCGGATCCCCCTGATATGTTTGATTCGTGTTCAAGTGATACCAATGTCAAAAGAATTAACACACCAAAAATCGCCCCAAACTTTCAACAATTTCTAATCAAAATTTTTATTCAAAATTTGGTTGGAATTACATCAGACTTGGACCAAAACTCGACCAAACTTTCATAAATTTTTATTTAAATTTTGGTCGATATTTGGTTGGAATTAGGTCGGATTCTTACCGAAACTCGACCAAACTTTCATAAATTTTTATTTAAATTTTGGTCGAAATTTGGTTGGAATTAGGTCGGATTCCGACCAAAAGTCGACCAAACTTTCATCAATTTTTATTCAAAATTTTGTTGAAATTTGGTCGCATTGCAACCAAAAATCAACCTAACTTCCACCAGTTTTTAATCAAAATCTGGTCGAGATTTGGTTAGGATTAGGTCGGATTCCAACCAAAAGTCGACTAAACTTTCAACAATTTTTATTCAAAATTGGTCAGAATTTGGTCGGAAAATTTTGTCAAAATTTGAAATTGAGGGAATCTAACCATTTAAGTACAAGCTTTCCTGGACAAAATAAATATTTTTAGGTTTAGATCCTAACCGAAACAGGCAGACGGTAATTTGTTGCTTTTACCGTCTGAAGCAAAATCGACACCAAGTTTTTCCGATGAGTCGAATTTTTTTTCCCGGGCGGTCGTGACGTCACTAACGTTCGCACTCGCCGTAGCGCTAGGAATCGAATTTAAATAATCTCGCTAAAGTGAACCGGGTGAACCCAGTGACGTAATTCGTGCTCAGGTAAGCCCGAAGTGAGGCTCGCAGATATTGGCTAAACCATTTCATTTCAATGCAGTGGTCGTGCTGGAAGGTCACAAAGGGAAAAGCAAACCTAATTGAAAATCAAAACATTTTCAGAGATTAGGGATATTAGTTACTTTCAGAAACACATGCATTTCCTATGCCCCCTGACACGGACATTGAATTGGTTGAGAGGAGAACGTATTTATATACTCGACTTAGAAAAGAAGGTGGTTACTTGCCGAAATTCGAGCACTATCCCAAAGATCAAAATAAGCATAAAAAGGAAAGGGGTGGTCAAAGGATTTCAAATTTTACTGTGTCGAGCAAAACTCGGTTCACCCCTGTCCACCTATCAGTTCCCTCGGTTCACCTTTTTCTAATTACCAAAAACAAAGCTAAAATCATGTAAAACTAAAAATTCTCAGAAAACATCTCACAAACACCCAAACTTCAAACATCCTATCTGATTGAACAAAAGCAAATGTACTAGAATTTACAAATGCATCAGGCTGAAATTTCCTAAAGAGTGTGCAAACTATGAATTTTGTTTATCAACAATAAAGGGGGGGGGGGGGTTGACGGGAGTGGAATCTACCCTTATCTCGATCAGAGTGGTGGGATTTCGACGAAAATTTCGACGGAATTTCGGAAAATGGGTTCTCTAAAAAATCGGAAGAAGAATCGGAATTTGACGTTTGATCAACTTTGAAAGTTACCGTCTTTGAAAGGATTTACCACCGGTTTGATACTCTGTTTGTTTGTTTTTCACAATTTATTTAGTCAATATTAAATTGAAAGTGATGTGTTTTAGGTACAGTGGTTTTTTTTGCCTTTCCCTGAGGTAATAATTATTGGGTAATAAATCGAGTGTGATCTTTTCATTGGAGCTCCATATTCTTTTTTAACCACGTTACAATTAAGTATTGAATTTATTCATAATATTCACATATATACAATTATTCATTAAATGAAAATTTAAAACTACTAAATCCTGTATGCATAAAACTTTTAGCATTTGTGTATACAACTGACTCTCTATAAATCGATCTTCAAGGGTCCAAGAATTCTCTTAGAATTATAAAAAAATTCAGATTACGGGGAGTAATTCATACAACTTCCTATCATGTCGAGGGAACCAATCCTTTACTTCGAATTGCAGTAAGATTAGAATAATAGAAGTTCGAATTAGAGAGAGAGTTGTCTGTATCAGCACTATGCTGATGAGTATCAAAAAAGACGAAATGCAAATGGTGCCCTGCCACCCAAATCTCCTTATTTGATAAATTTTGACAGAAATAATTCTTTAAATATATTTTAACTAAAAAACAAATATTTTCTGCAGCATTTAGTTCCAAAAGGTCTTGTCAAATTACTCTGTCAGTGTAATTAATGATAAAAAAGACAAAAGGAAAATCACCTTTTATTCAATTATTTCAATGATTTATAAACAATTACAGTGTTCTCCCGTCAACAAAGCTGGTCTAGATTGTGGAGACAATGTTCAATCTGAATTCTTCTTCACCGGAGACTGTTTTCGGCCTACTTTTATAGTGGTTAGGCCTTACGGCCTTAGGCCTTAGGCCTAACGGCCCTTTTCTATATCAAGGTTTGTTTTTCAATTTCTTTTCCAAAGGGAATTTCGTTTTATTAGACTAAAAATAATAGTGTCTAAAGACCACAAGGTCCTTTGCAAACACATGTTTTAGCTGACTTGAAACTTAATGGATAATTGACAGTTTTTCCGTCACATTTAAATTCGACTTTGACGTCAACTGAAGTTTTCATGATGCACTTGGTGCAATGGCTATTTGAGTCTGGATTGCATGCACCTTTGCAGCCATTCAGGGTTACCATTTTGGTACAGTTACCAGCAGTGATTAGAAAAGATGGTAAGAGTTCAGGTGAGCACGGACGTGGCGTAGGTTGCTGTGATCTTTTACTTCGGTTGAGGATCGACATCAAATTGTTCTTGAATGGTTCGATGTTTTGGTGTTTAGTGATTTTGATTTCAACTGAATCGTCTGTATCGATATGTGTTGAGAAAACTCCTTGCAAGATGATAGAAGCCAATAGAAGTTTTTGGATCTAAAGTAATTTGGTGAAAAGAATTGGTTTATTAACCCTTTGGGCGTTTTCAGGGTCTATTTGGACCCTGCTCTACTTTTTGGACGTTTGGGAATTCCCCAGATAGCCACAAGTGGTTTTTAAGCGTCGTACCCCTATGGTAGTGAAAGCAGTCCTTGTGGCTTTAGTCCTTGCGGTTTTTGGACTTCCAAGGACTTCATATGACTGAAAATGGCTGAAATTTGGCAGAGTGGTTGCCAATACTTGACATTTTGAAGCTATGGCTATCCTGTTCAAAATCGAACATTTTATTGTTGTCCAGGAAGCTTACGACCCCAATTTTTTTATATTTTCAATAAAAAAATGACCTTTTACTCATCATTTTGACTTGTAAAATAATTTTTTCGATGAGTTCTGGCTTCATAAAAACCAGATTTCCAAGCACTTTTCAGTTCTAGCTTTTAAAAAATGTTCACTGTTGCGGCTTAAACTTAGCAGTGTAGAAGCCTCTGCAACTCGATTCCTGGCCGTTCTTTTATCTTACCAAAAGCAAAAACTTTATTGAACGCCCAAAGGGTTAAGCAAAATTGACAAAATTTTCCAAAAACACCATTTTTCGGGCTTTTTTCAAATTTTTGACGGATTTGACCAATCTAAATGCATTTTTATGCAAAATATTGGTTTCAACACTTTTCGGTGAAGTGTCGTCTAAAGAAACCCGATTTTCAAGTTTTTGGTCCCAAATAGCCTCAAAATGGACCAATTTGGGCTAGAAGCTCAATTTTGAAATTTTCACAGCAGTTGTGACGTCACTAGTTGTCCTGAAAAACAGATTTTTTGGTGATTTTGATTCATTTTTTGGGGGTTTTTGCCCAAAAATTTGCCGTTTTTTGGTGGAAAAAACATTTTTTATCACTTTTGCTTAACCCTTTGGGCGTTTTCAGGGTCTATTTGGACCCTGCTCTACTTTTTGGACGTTTGGGAATTCCCAGATAGCCACAAGTGGTTTTTAAAGCGTCGTACCCCTATGGTAGTGAAAGCAGTCCTTGTGGCTTTAGTCCTTGCGGTTTTTTGGACTTCCAAGGACTTCATATGACTGAAAATGGCTGAAATTTGGCAGAGTGGTTGCCAATACTTGACATTTTGAAGCTATGGCTATCCTGTTCAAAATCGAACATTTTATTGTTGTCCAGGAAGCTTACGACCCCAATTTTTTTATATTTTCAATAAAAAAATGACCTTTTACTCATCATTTTGACTTGTAAAATAATTTTTTCGATGAGTTCTGGCTTCATAAAAACCAGATTTCCAAGCACTTTTCAGTTCTAGCTTTTAAAAAATGTTCACTGTTGCGGCTTAAACTTAGCAGTGTAGAAGCCTCTGCAACTCGATTCCTGGCCGTTCTTTTATCTTACCAAAAGCAAAAACTTTATTGAACGCCCAAAGGGTTAAGCAAAATTGACAAAATTTTCCAAAAACACCATTTTTCGGGCTTTTTTCAAATTTTTGACGGATTTGACCAATCTAAATGCATTTTTATGCAAAATATTGGTTTCAACACTTTTCGGTGAAGTGTCGTCTAAAGAAACCCGATTTTCAAGTTTTTGGTCCCAAATAGCCTCAAAATGGACCAATTTGGGCTAGAAGCTCAATTTTGAAATTTTCACAGCAGTTGTGACGTCACTAGTTGTCCTGAAAAACAGATTTTTTGGTGATTTTGATTCATTTTTTGGGGGTTTTTGCCCAAAAATTTGCCGTTTTTTGGTGGAAAAAACATTTTTTATCACTTTTGCTTAACCCTTTGGGCGTTTTCAGGGTCTATTTGGACCCTGCTCTACTTTTTGGACGTTTGGGAATTCCCCAGATAGCCACAAGTGGTTTTTAAGCGTCGTACCCCTATGGTAGTGAAAGCAGTCCTTGTGGCTTTAGTCCTTGCGGTTTTTGGACTTCCAAGGACTTCATATGACTGAAAATGGCTGAAATTTGGCAGAGTGGTTGCCAATACTTGACATTTTGAAGCTATGGCTATCCTGTTCAAAATCGAACATTTTATTGTTGTCCAGGAAGCTTACGACCCCAATTTTTTTATATTTTCAATAAAAAAATGACCTTTTACTCATCATTTTGACTTGTAAAATAATTTTTTCGATGAGTTCTGGCTTCATAAAAACCAGATTTCCAAGCACTTTTCAGTTCTAGCTTTTAAAAAATGTTCACTGTTGCGGCTTAAACTTAGCAGTGTAGAAGCCTCTGCAACTCGATTCCTGGCCGTTCTTTTATCTTACCAAAAGCAAAAACTTTATTGAACGCCCAAAGGGTTAATGATATAAAATCTCAGAATTCATAGTAATGGATTTTACAACTGAGATCCAAAAAGTGTTCATTCATCGGTGTTATTTTCAGAACCGGTATTATTTTTTTTTGAAACACTCAAAACCTTTCTAGGAATTAAAATTCTTTGAATATATAGATAGAAGCCTCGGTAGTAGAAACGGGGTAGAAACCTTTTTCAACGACCATCTGAATACCCCTGTCTCACAGCCCCGAAGAAAAATTTTTCCCACAGCTGCGATAAAAGTTTTTATCGAAATTCCAATGGGGATGGATGATCTATTTTTCCAAGCTCAAAAGATCCAGTGGAAATCTCGCCTTTTTTCATTGTAATCAAAATTTATTATTGATTGCTTCTGGACTACAGTATATGGCCCCCAAAACGGAGACGGCCCCCAAAACGGAGGTTTTCATTAAAATGAAGATTCTGACTTGTAGATTTATCAGAATAAAACGATTTTTGTTTATTTTGAAAGAATGATGGTTATACTTAAAAATGAGCATGTTTTTGCTGGTTTGAGACGGATTCAAAATAAAATATTTGCGTCTAAAGGAAATATTTTAACACCAAAATTAGATAAAAATTGCATATAACTCACTCTAGCTCCTTGGATATTGAAAATAAGTTATGAAAACGGGGTATAGGAAACTTTCTACACCTAATGCCGTTCAGAAAATGCAAATACATCTGTGACTTTAGAGGCTGGGTAAAAGATATAGCATCTTGAAGGTCAACCAGTATTTTGGAGCCCTAGAATCAGCATTGACAAAACCGAAAATTCTAAATATGAGGAAAAGTAAAAAATCTTGGAATTCTATTCCTATCACCTTAAGTTAATAGTTTATAACAAAAAATTGACATTATATATAAAAATTTTCGCTGAATCAGCAAAAACGGCAAATTCTGTCATTTTTTTGCAAAATATAGGAGAAAAATATCTTAAAGCTTAATATTTTCAGTTTCAGTTAAGCTTTTTTTCTAAAATTTTCACAGCTTATTCCATATATGAATGGAACTATTTTCAAAAGGGATTTGTTTTCAAAAACTTGATTAAGACGTTGTTAAATCAAAATTGTCGTTTTGAAAATTTCTAAATTTTCAGTTTGGACTTTGCAATATCGAAAATCTTGAAATATTTCATAAAAATCATAAATTTTACATCCATCGGGTCGTAAATTTAAGGGAAAACACAAATATGTTCATAGTTTTTCCCCCTATTACCACTGGGCTTAATAATTTGATTTTAGCTACACCTCCGTTTTGGGGGCCCCAAACCTGCATTTTGACAACCAGGGGTATACTGTAAAAATTTTATCAAATAAATTTATGCCCAAAACCCTCTAAATCATATTTCAAAACTATGGTCAAAATTTTGTATTCATATCTTAAAGATATCTCGAGAAATCGCTAAAATTTCAAACCTCCGTTTTGGGGGCCATTAGAAAAAAGCTACCTATCTTTAAGCGATTGAAAAATATTGTTGAAATTGAAAATTTTGAAAAAGAACTTCCAGGAAATAAAGTAGAGATGTTAAAGGTTTTCATGCAGCAAAAATTTTTGTAAAATCTCTTTTCCCCTAGATTTGAGAGAAATTTCAAATTTGATCGCCGTTTTGGGGGCCACATACTGTAAGTTTATTGTGGTTTTCGTAAAATAAGAATTAGCAGAACACATCAAAGAAAACGCGGAAATTATTGTCATTTGGTATTTTGAAACATGTATAATTCTAAATTGAATTTATATCTTGGAGTCATTCCCCTTGTTTGGCTTGTTTCTTCGTATTAGATAGGCTGGATTGCATTTAAAAGCAACGCAGAAGGAGGAGGCTAGACCTCTGAAAATCAAGTTAAATTTTACATAGTTGAAGCTAAAATTCGGATGACTTTTGATATGGAAATTTCAAAACCATATTTATATGTTTTGATCATTTTGTTTGGTGGAATAGCAGAGGGTTTTGATTCTTTCCAAGTTTCAAGAATACCAACAAATTAAGAAATCAACACACAATCAGCAAGTTATCCAAATGGCACTGACAACCATAATCTGAATCATACAACCACCTTTGAGAACACAACTAATAGAAGCAATCTCTCTGCTAGTTCATCTTTAGTTGGCAACGTCTCATTTTCCTCAAATCAGAATTCAACATCTGCAATCGACAGCAATTCAACCTCCATCATTCTGATCCTCCAAAACTCCACAGAATTGAACACAACTGATCCAGACACAACCCAGAGAGAATCTACCATCATAATCAAACAAAATATTACGACATTCCCAGTCGTGCTGAATATTACCTTACCAATCATCATCTCTGGCAACTTATCCGTGCTTACCAATGAAAGCATATCCATTGATTTTCCCCTGAGGAATGACACCAATTCAACATCCACAGTAACTACTAAAACCTTTCAACCTGGACCACCACTTTACAATCGAAACACTACCAGGTCAAATACGCCTGCAAATACGTCACAACGTCTAAAATCAATCATTGCAAGCCTCCAAGGATCGTTATCAAACTAGGTCAATCCTCCTTATCAGATGTTTGCTTGCAACTAAATATTCCAAAGGAACGCTGCAAATGCCCTGATTTGGGACAGCTCTGTCTCTTTTTCAAAGACGACAAACGCGTAGAGAAAATCTTAGTCTGTTCAAAAGCACATAAAGTCAAAACCTACAGCATTATCGTCATATGTTCAATTGGTATTATTGGAAATCTATTATGCCTATTCGTGACAATGGTTAATGAGAAAAATACAATCTGTCGTAAGGTTATAGGCATGTTGGCATTTGCTGATTTGGTTTTCTCTTGCTTGCAGCTTACAGTTGTTGTTCCAGGCATCTGGTCATGCCAGTGAGAATATAACGACCATGTCTGCAAGTTTTTATATTCGATCATTAACTCAACAGCAATCATGGCTTTAGGCTTCATCTTGATCATATCAATGGAACGTTTTAATGGGATCGTAAAACCTTTCATGAATCAAAGTTCCAACGCTAAAATCACTATTATGTCGGTCGTCAATGTTTCCCTTGCGCTCTTATTCGTCGTACCCCGGGGGGGGGGGGGGGTACTTAGGCAAAATGGGTGCCGGGTATGTGCGAGCCATAAGGGTACCTTTTCTCATTCCTCAAAAGTCTCTCAAAGGGGTACAAATTCAAATGTTAGTCTCTGAAAGGGTCCCAAAATCACAAAAATCAAAAATTTCTCTCTCAAAGGGTCACGATTTCCAAGAATTTTGACCAAAATTTGGTGAAAATCAAACCAAAATTTGGAAAAAATGGACCAAAATTTAGGAAAAAGTCTCTCAAAGGGTCCCAAAATCACCAAAATTTTGTCTCTCAAAGGGTCGATTTTCGATTTTCGGCTCGGACATACCCGTCACCTCGCAAACCTAGTACCCCCCCCGGGCGTCGTACCAACTATCATTGTATCGAAAGTCGAACATATTGATGATGCAGCACTTTGCAAAGAACAATGGCCCGACAAGAGGTAAGTGATCTTACTTTGGTCAAGACTGTGCTTTAGAAAAGTCTATGCTAAAGACAAGGCTAGATTGTATTTCATATAAGACTTTGGTGTATGCTATACTATGCAACAATCTCGTTCTCAGAGGGTTCTCGCGGGTTCAACCCCCGGCCAGATCGAAGCAAAGACTTCGTACGGAGCGCAAAAAAGGTGATTGATAGCTTTCGGTTTAATATGCTCAGCGATTGGGAAAATAATTAAGGGAAGGCGAAACAATCCAGGGAGAAAGAGTGACAACCTTTAAGAAGATAGCTATCGAAAGGGAGCCTTCTGGTCGCCCCCACCTGCCGTTACAGACTTACTTAAAAAGAGTCGTTCTTAACCATAAACTCTTTATTCATTCTATTTATGTTTAGATATTCCTTATATTATTCTTGGTTCTTAATGATAGTAACTTTCATCATCCCGATCGTTGCTATTACATTCTTATACATGGGGGTCGTAAAGAGTCTCCGAAAATCACAGAATCACACGCGTAAAACGTTCAGTCTTAAAGAGCAATCCCGACGTCGTAAAGAAGATGGTAAAATCACAATGATCATATCGTATCTTTTGATCAGCTTTGCAGTCCTTGTATCACCAAATCGTATTGTATGGGTACTTTACGATCATGATGTTTTTAAAAGTGTATCTGCCGATACACTAGCCTACATCCGTATGGCAGCCCTTGTTCCGTACACCATTCACGCCTGCATCAACCCCATAATTTACAGCCTAGTCGATAAGAAATTCCGTGGGAATCTGAAATATATTTTCTTAAGAGTTACATGTCAAAAGAGATCAGCAGTCCATGTCAAGAATAAGCATAAAGGTTCATTTAACCACTCAGAGAGAGATACAAGTCTTTCAAACATCACCAAATCAACCATTCGCAAAACATCCGCCAGCCTCCCACCACCACCACCACCACCCTATGAAACCGCCAAAACGTCAGCTATCAAACTTGACAGTAATACTCAGTAATATAATAGTAATACTTAACAGGGACTTAACACATTGACAAACAAAATTAATTAATACAATGAATTGATATATCAATTTTGTTGTAGTTTGATACTGGCTAATTGGAGCCCAATCCTCTTTTCTGCAGTATTTGGAAGAAAATAAATGGTAGATGATTTTCTAACCCTGAATCATCCTTATTGACCAATCAAATGTGTGCTATATAAGAACTATAATACTCGATGACTCAAGGGCTTACAATAAAAGGCCCTTAGATTTTGATAATAACTAATAATAACATTTAAACAATTAGGACTAAAAGACAAAAATATCATGAAGTCTTTCGTGGTTTAGTTATTGAGATATTTAAGTCAGATAATATTGACGATGTTTTTCTGTCCGGAGTTTGTACTGAAACAAAACTTTTTAAAGATACTAACCAATTAAGAACTAGCATATTTGTGTGGCATTACGTTTTATGACAGTTGTTAAGATTATAATTGATATGAGTATTACTTTCTCTTTTCGAACTGAGAACGTGAGAACGTGAGCACACTACATGATATTTTTGGTATGTTGGGCTATTTATAGGTATAATATTTTATTGTTATCATTCCAGCCGCGGCTTTCTTATACAATGGATATACCATAGTTGATAAGTGATTTTACAATAAAAAAATATTTATACAATATAACTTATATTGTGATATATACTGTAATGTATCATGTCCTGTTAAGTATTATAGCCAAAACATTCTTTTTTAACGGTGGTTTTGATTTCGATTAATCCGACCTTTAACTTCAGAAACATCCGATGAATAGGTTTACAGGCTAGACTCTTTTAAATCAAATAAGAAATGATTCAAAACCAAAAACTTTATATGAAATATCAAATATGATATCATACTTAATTACATAATATAATCGACCGCCGGAGGCGGTTTCTTTCATAGTGGTACGCTAATCTCGTTTTGCCTTGGCTCATTACTTTGTCTACCATTTACTTTCGGTTTTTTTAACTAGATTACCCAGGTGTTTCTCTTTTTTTTCCCTGAATGTGTTTTATTCGGAATTGAATAATCGAGACATGAAAAATGACTATATTGTAGTCTGTTTTCAATGAATAATCTAAAATGTACTGGATATGACATGTAGGCATTAATAACGTGCGCGCGCTTTTTCGCGTGATGCGTGATGGAAGGCGGTCGTTTCAGTGTGGTTTAGATCCACACTGTGACCTAGTATAATATAATATATCTATATATTAATAGCGGTGCTTTGTGTGTCTGTGTGTCACCACTTTCGTTTTCGCTTTGTTTGTGTTTTAAAATTATGACTTTTAGTCTCTTGCTCCACAAATTTGTTCCATTGGATTCGCGCCATTTGCAAAAGATCGGATAGAGCTTGGTTTAGACTTTATTCAGCCTTTGTTTTGAAATTTAAGCCCCATCTACATTTTAGTAATTTTAATTTCTGCCCTGAGTTGTCTTTTTCTCTCTTCTTTTGTTTTAAATGTTTTCGAATGTATTTAACGATCGTAT
This sequence comes from Clytia hemisphaerica, assembly GCF_902728285.1. NCBI lineage: Eukaryota > Metazoa > Cnidaria > Hydrozoa > Leptothecata > Clytiidae > Clytia > Clytia hemisphaerica. Next base: position 36,839 of record NW_027103559.1, on the reverse strand, counting down.
TTATAAATGACATTCGAATTCTTTTCAAAACAAAACAATTTCATTTCATAGAAAAGAATATTTCAAAAGTAAATCAAAACATAAAAATCAAAAAGTTTGTGGACAACAACAGCATTCAAAAGTTTCAAAGGACGATATCAAGCATAAGAAAAAATTAGTTTACTTCTTTCTTCTTATAAAAATATTCAAGTCGTCGTTTAGTCTGTCATTTTTTATGTTTAAATTCGAAAAACTATGCCAAGGGTTTAAAAAAGCAACTTTAAATTGTTTTATTTTTTTTCGATCTGCTAAAAAACAAAGAGTTGCACTATTCTTTGTGACCTTCCCACTTTTTCCTGAAAAATTGTCATTTAAACTGGACGGCATATTTAACGCGAGCGAAGCGAGAAAAATAACTACCTGCAGAGTCGTTTCAAACGACACTGGTACAGTAAACGATGCTCTTTCTGATAACTTTTGACTTAAACAAAAAATTATGTCACGGGGGGACAGTACACGATCCAAATATATGGTTAAAAGATAAGACACCCGGGGAAGGTTAGAGTTAAACGTAGAGATTTCTTCTCTTTTTTTGATCGCTTTTTTAAGCCAGCTTCAACATCCAAAGGACTTTTAGTGCGTTCAGCTACAGCTTAACCGGCGTGCGACGCCGGGTACCGGCTAGTTATATTATATTATATTATATTATATCAAATCATTATGCATAAAAAAGGTACATTTAAATCATTGTTTTTTTTTCATTCTGTTGATCAAAATTTTGGCTGAAAGTTGAAGTAATAGTAAAGTACTGAATTTTCTGTCATAAATTTGGACTTAGTAAAAGCTTTTTTATCATTGAGCTTTTCACAAGCATGAATGAATTTGAATAAAATCTAGAAAATGGGTGTCTTTAACTGAGCATTGTAGTTGCAATTTTGCACTAACAATCCTATCAAAGCCTTCACTGTCATGACAATATGGGGATTTATGCTTTTACCTAAATTAGAGTACTAAAATTGATAATAGTGTAATCAAAATCGTATTGTTACTCTCTTTTTAAAATGCCTGATGCCCGGGGGGGGGGGGGGGGTACTTAGGCAAAAATAGGTGCTGGGTATGTGCGGACGGTAAGGGTCGGGTTTTTCACCTTTCAAAGTCTCTCTAAGGGTTACAAAAATCAGGAAATTTCAAAGTAGTCTCTCTAAGGGTGGGAAAAATCATGATTTTTAGACAAAAATTTGATTTTGAGAGAAAAAATTACAAAAAAGTCTCACTAAGGGTAGGAAATTTTTGAAAATCAGGGAAAATTTTTCGAAAAAGTCTCTCTAAGGGTCACTTTTTCACTAAAATTTGGTCTCTCTAAGGGTCGGTTTTCGGAGGTCCCGTCCGCACATACCCCTCATTCACCAACCCTAGTACCCCCCCCCCGGGCCTGATGTATTCATCAACTGTATAAGTCTCATCAATGTGTGAATCAAATATCTAAATGAGGAATTGACATTGTTTTGGCTTTCATACTACCAATTTTTGATTAATTATCAGATGACATCAATCATTTTAGAATTATTGATTTATGATAATAAAAGGTGTAGACTATTCAGTACTGGTTTAAGAACTCTTTTCCAAAATAAAATAGACTTGTGTATATATGCAGTATATGCACCCTTTCGAAATTTAAAATATTTCAGATGATGTCACTATTTGAGTCTGAACCCTTTCAGTAAACCTTTAGCCTTTCCTTCAACCCGTCATTTTCAACCCATACACGTTTTTTTTTTATAAGAGCGTCAAAAATTTTTGAAGCCTTCGGATGTTCTTAGTTTTTTGGATTTGAAGCCTTAAAAGGTTCTTAAAATGTTCTTATTTTCAGTATTTTTTGAGCATTTTGATGTAATTTCTTAAGAAATTGCATGTTTTTAAGTCTCCAAAGCCTTAGTATGTTCTTAGAATGTTCTTAAATTTTTGGGCCTCGAAGCCTTATGTTCTTATATAGTTTGTTCTTATAAAAAAAAAACGTGTATCAGCCATAAGCCCTTGGCACTTCATTTTTTGAACATCTTCACTAAATTGATTATTACACCCTAGGGTGTATGGCGTTTTAGTCACCCTCTTATGGACTTTTTTTAGAATGATTTGACCTGACGGGTGGTGTATTTAGCCCTTCTAATACAGTGGCGTGGTGGCAGGGGGGACCAGGGGGGCCAGGCCCCCCCAGCGGAGCCCTTTTGAGAAGGGGCGCCCAACAATAAGCGACGCCAAGAAGGATTTTTCAGGCGCCCATATCGAAAGATTGACAAATGAAAAAACAAAAATGGCGCCCCTAATCACCTCAAAAACTCAAAATTTTCTGGCTCGCTATTTTGTGTTCATAATGAGCGTATAGAGAGGAGCGCCAAAAACAAAAAATCTTTAAAAAGGGCGCCATATTTGCCTTGGCCACCCCAGAGAAATTTTCCCACCACGCCACTGCTTCTAAACTTTTCATTATTTCAGATGATCTCAACATTTGATTCTGAACCCCTTCTATAAGCCTTTAACCCTTCTTTCAAACCGTCATTTTCAAGCTAAATCAATCATAAACCCTTGGGTTTCTGGCGTTTTAACCACCCTACAATGGACTTAAATAATTTCAAATGATTTTAAGTTTTGAGAATAATGGCAAACACTCAACTTTTTCAATCTTAGTCTTTTTTCAGATGATTTCACTATATCAGTCTGAACCTTTTCTGTAAGTCTTTAGCCCTTCCTTCAACCGGTCATTTTCAAGCAAAATCATTCACAAGCCCTTGGCCTTTCACTTTTTGAACCCCCTTCCCAAATTGATTACTACGCCCAAGGGTGGTTGGCGTTTTAACCACCCTATAATAGATTTAAACAATCCCGAAATGATTTAGACTAAAGTATTTACCCTTTCGAAATGTATGTACTCAGATGACTATTTGAGTATGAACCCTTTCTGTAAGCCGTTAGCCCTTTCTACAGCCCGTGATTTTCCAGCTAAATCGATCATAAGCCCTTGGCCCTTCATTTTTTGAGCATCCCTTCAAAAATTATTATTAGACCAAAGGGTGTCTGGAGTTTCAACCACCCTTTAATGGACTTTAAATCTAATTCAAAATGATTTAGACTTGTGTATGTATGCACCCTTTCAAAACTTATAATATTTTAGATGGTTTCAATATTTGAGTTTGACCCCTTATCTCTGAGCCGTTAAATTGATCTTTACTCATCCTTTTCGAATTGATTATTATACCAAAGGGTGTTAGGTGCTTAACCTTCCTCTATTAGACTTGATAGTTTAAAAAAGATTTGACACTTTTTGAATGTCTTGCCTTGTCAAGCTTAAAATATTTCAGATGATCTCAATATTTGATTCCGACCCCTTTCTCTTAGCCGTTAGCCCTTTTTTCAACCCTTCATTTTCGAGCTAAATCGATCATAAGCCCTTTAGACCTTCATTTTTTGAACCTCCCTCTATTAGACTTGATAGTTTAAAAAAGACTGTTTTTGGCACTCTTGATTCATAATCAATTTAACACCTGAGGGTGTTAGGCGTTAGCTACACCCCATCTCAACTTTTAGTATTTCAGATTGTTTTTACTCCATTTCAAATCCTTATTTCTCAGCCTTCAGCCCTTGCTCAAGTCCGTTGTTTTTAAGGTAATTTGGTTAAAGGCCCTTGGTCTTTCACTTTTGGCACTCTTATTCAAGATCAATTTAACAGCTGAGGGTGTTAGGCGGTATATACACCCATCTCAACTTTTAGTATTTCAGATTGTTTGTACTCCATTTCAAACCCTTATTCCTCAGCCTTCAGCCCTTGCTCAAGTCCGTTGTTTTTAAGGTAATTTGGTTTAAGGCCCTTGGTCCTTCAATTTTGGCACTCTTATTCAAGATCAATTTAACAGTTTAGGGTGTTAGGCGGTAGATACACCCATCTCAACTTTTAGTATTTCAGATTGTTTCTACTCCATTTCAAACCCTTATTCCTCAGCCTTCAGCCCTTGCGCAAGTCCGTTGTTTTTAAGGTAATTTGGTTTAAGGCCCTTGGTCCTTCAATTCTTGCACTCTTATTCAAGATCAATTTAACAGTTTAGGGTGTTAGGCGGTATATACACCCCATCTCGACTTTTAGTATTTCAGATTGTTTGTACTTCATTTCAAATCCTTACTTCTCAGCCTTCAGCCCTTGCTCTGGTCCGTTGTTTTTAAGGTAATTTGATTAAAGGCCCTTTTCCCTTCATTTTTTGAACCTCCTACTACATCTAAGGGTGTTTGGTGTTTTAACCACCCTTTAATGGACTTGATAATTTGAAAACGGTTTTACAATTTATGATTGATAGCTGTTGTCTACCCTTCTCGAACTTAGAATCTTTCGGATGATTTCATTATTTGAGTCCGATCCCTTATCTCCAAGCCGTTAATCCTTCATTCAGCCCGTCACTTTCAAGCTAAACCGATCATAAGCCCTGAGCCCTTCATTTTTTGAACCTCCTTTCCAAATTGATTACTACATTCAAGGGTGTTTGGCGTTTAAGCCACCCTCTAAAGGACTTAATAATTTCAAAAAGGTTTTACACTTTTTTACTTTTTTCATGATTTCAGTCTGAACCCTTTCTCTTAGCCGTTAGCCCTTCTTTCAGTCCTTCATTTTCAAGCTAAATCGATCATCACTTTTTGAACCTTCTTTCTTAATTGATTACTGCACCCAAGGGTGTTTGGCGTCTTAACCACCCTCTGATGGACTTAAAGATTTCAGAAAGATTTTACACTTTTTGAGCGTCTTGCTTGTCCCTTTCTCTTAGCCGTTAGCCCTTGCTTCAGCCCTTCATTTTCAAGCTAAATTGATCATAAGCCCTTTGGCCCCTCATTTTTTGAACCTTCTTTCTTAATTGATTACTGCACCCAAGGGTGTTTGGCGTCTTAACCACCCTCTGATGGACTTAAAGATTTCAGAAAGATTTTACACTTTTTGAGCGTCTTGCTTGTCCCTTTCTCTTAGCCGTTAGCCCTTGCTTCAGCCCTTCATTTTCAAGCTAAATTGATCATAAGCCCTTTGGCCCCTCATTTTTTGAACCTTCTTTCTTAATTGATTACTGCACCCAAGGGTGTTTGGCGTCTTAACCACCCTCTGATGGACTTAAAGATTTCAGAAAGATTTTACACTTTTTGAGCGTCTTGCTTGTCCCTTTCTCTTAGCCGTTAGCCCTTGCTTCAGCCCTTCATTTTCAAGCTAAATTGATCATAAGCCCTTTGGCCCCTCATTTTTTGAACCTTCTTTCTTAATTGATTACTGCACCCAAGGGTGTTTGGCGTCTTAACCACCCTCTGATGGACTTAAAGATTTCAGAAAGATTTTACACTTTTTGAGCGTCTTGCCTTGTCCCTTTCTCTTAGCCGTTAGCCCTTGCTTCAGCCCTTCATTTTAAAGTTAAATCGATCATAAGCCCTTGGCCCCTCATTTTTTGAACCTTCTTTCTTAATTGATTACTGCACCCAAGGGTATTTGGCGTCTTAACCACCCTCTAATGGACTTAAAGATTTCAGAAAGATTTTTGCACTTTTTGAGCGTCTTGCCTTGTCAAACTTATAATATTTCAGATGATTTCAATTTTTGAATCTGACTCCTTTCTCTTAGCCGTTAGCCCTTGCTTCAGCCCTTCATTTTCAAGCTAATTTGATCATAAGCCCTTTGGCCCCTCACGTTTTCCTCTTTGGATATTTTTGAATCTTGAAAGTTATCAAGTCCTTAAATGAACCCGTGGAGCCCGTGGAGCCCTTTGTTTACCCCGTTATTTCAAGGCTAAAATGATCATAAGCCCGTGAGCCCTTCATTCTTTAAGTCTATATCAACCTCTTATAAAATACATATACTTTTACGCCATAACGGGCCTCTTTTATAAAAATTAGAATCTAACTGAGTCCATGAGGCCCGCCATAACGAGCCTCCTATGAAATAATTAGAATGTAATAGAGTTCATGTGGCCCGTCATGAGGCCCGCTATGACAGGCCTCCTTTATAAAATTTATAATGTAATTGAGTCCATGAGGCCCGTCAAAACGGGCCTCCCTTAAAAAAGTTACAATTTTTATGAATCCATAAGGCCCGTCATAACGGGCCTCCTATTAAATATTTAGAGTGTAACATATTACACGAGGCCCGTTATAACGGTCCTTGTATAGAACAGAAAGACTTTAACAAATTCAAAAGCCACTTTTTGATGAAATTTGTAATCCAAAAATCAAGGGCCTAAGGGGCCTATGAATATAATAGCCTGGGAGTGAAGGGCCAACTAGCGGGCTCCCTGGGCTCCAATAAGGATTTGATATGTTTTTAAATATTTTGTATGAATCTCTGCCGAAAGAATGAGGGCTCGAGGGCTCACAATCAATTTGCCTTGGGAAGGACGGTCTCCGATAAGGGCTAACGGCTAACCTAAACGGTTCAGAATCCAGACAGTAAACATTTAAAAATTGTATAAGTTTATGTAAGGGTGGTCGAAACGTTTTCCACCCATGGGTGCTAAAATAATTTTCAATCAAAGTCCCAAAAATGAAGGGCCAAGGGCTCATGATCAATTTACCTTAAAAACGGTGGACTCAAAGAAGGGCCCAAGGATGTAAAATAAGGGTTCTGATTAAGACAATACCCTTTTAACATGATACAAAAGTCAACTATTCATGCTACTGCGCAGTTAAAAAGACTCATTTGTTTCCAAAAAGAGGTTTAAACTTAGAGAAACAAAGTCTTTCCTCATTGAAGAGTGGGTGGGGCACCCTCCACCAATGGGAGTGCAAACTATTAATTTGAATCGGATGTCAAAAAAAAGAAGGGCCAAGGGCTTATGATCGATTTAGCTTGAAAATGGCGGGTTAAAGGAAGGGCTAAAGCCTTACAGAAAGGGTTCAGACTCAAATTGTGAAATCATGCGAGTACATATGTTTCGAAGGGGTAGGTACACTTGTCTAAATTATTTTGGAATTGTTTAAGTCTATTAAAGGGTGGTTAAAACGCCAAACACCCTTGGGTGTAAAATAAATTTGGAAAGGGTGTTAAAAAATTGAAGGGCCAAGGGCTTATGATCGATTTAGCTTGAAAATGAAGGGCTGAAAGAAGGGCTAACGGCGCTAAGATAAAGGGCTGAGAATCAAATCATCATCTGAAATATTCTTAGTTTGACTAGGCAAGACACTCAAAAAGTGTATAAAAATCTTTTTTAAACTATCAAGTCCAATAGAGGGTGGTTATAATGCCAAACACCCTTGGGTGTAATAATAATTTCGGAAAAGAGGTTCAATAAATGAAGGTCTAAAGGGCTTATGATCGATTTAGCTGTAAAATGAAGGGCTTGAGGAAGGGCTAACGGCCAAGATAAAGGGTTCAGACACAAATCATGAAATCATCTGAAATATTCTAAGTTTGACTAGACAAGACACTTAAAAAGTGTAAAATCTTTATTAAATTATCAAGAGAGTGGTTATAATGCCAAACACCCTTGGATGTAATAATAAATCTGGAAAGAAGGTTCAAAAAAGGAAGGTCTAAAGGGCTTATGATCGATTTAGCTTGAAAATGAAGGGCTGAAAGAAGGGCTAACGGCTAAGATAAAGGGTTGAGAATCAAATCATCATCTGAAATATTCTTAGTTTGACTAGGCAAGACACTCAAAAAGTGTAAAATCTTTTTTAAACTATCAAGTCCAATAGAGGGTGGTTAAAACGCCAAACACCCTTGGGTGTAGTAATAAATTTGGAAAGGAGGTTCAAAAAATGAAGGTCCAAAGGGCTTATGGTCGATTTGGCAAGAAAATGAAGGGCTGAAGGAGGGGCTAACGGCTAAAAGAAAGGGGTCAGATTCAAATAATTAGGATCGTCTGAAATAGAAATATTCTAAGTTTGACAAGGCAAGACATTCAAAAAGTGTCAAATCTTTTATAAACTATCAAGTTCATTAGAGGGTGGTTAAATCCAAACACCCTTGGGTGTAATAATAAATTCGGAAAGGAGGTTCAAAAAATGAAGGTCTAAAGGGCTTATGGTCGATTTAGCAAGAAAATGAAGGGCTGAATGAGGGGCTAACGGCTCAAAGAAAGGGGTCAGATTCAAATATTGAGATCGTCTGAAATATTCTAAGTTTTACAAGGTAAGATACCAGACACTAGTCAACAGACACCCTTGTATGTAATAGCTATTTGTGTAAGGATGTTGAAAAAAGAAAGGGCCAAGGGCTTATGAGCCATTTAGCTGGAAAATGACGGGTTGAAGGAAGGGCTTACGGTTTACAGAAAGGGGTCAGATACTCAAATATTGAAATCAGGGAAAACGTTCTCTTTAAATAAATCAATCAAATCGGAATCAGATTGTAAATTTATAAAATAATTTCCGATATAATGATCCGATTTAAAATCGGAAACCATGAAATTTTGAATTATTGTAATACAATCCCATTAACGTGAGTTCAGTTATGATAATCCATTAATGACGTCACAATCATCGTCACGTGCGTAGTGAACTGATTTTCATCAACTAACTTATAGTAGTTGTTTTTATATCCTTTTCTAACACTCATTTCAGTTTTTTGAAACAATTATGGGTCATTTCAGCAAAAGAAAAATTGATTGAAATTGGTATTCCCTTATGAAACATTCATAATAATTGTTGTCTCTAGAGACTTTTCAATGATTAACGGTATTTAAAAGAATGGAAGTCTTTTGTAATCGCGATGTACATCGAAGGAACAGTAATTTTGTCTCCGTTATGTTCTTTATTGTACACTTTGAGAAATATTCCACAGAGGCTCTCAACTTATTCACTTTGGTTCCTTTTTAGAGAACAGTTTTGTCTGTTGATGGAAAAGAATGTGTCCCTTGACAAATGTCCAATTTGTTCGCTTTTCATTTTCAAAACCATTCCCTCGAGAAATGAATAATTTCTTCTAACCCACCAGTGAACAATTTCGCAAGTTAAAGTAGAACATAATATCCCTTGATAAAATGTCCAACTTGATATTTTTAATAAAGGAATACTTTGTTCCATTCTGTGGGAGAACGATTTTGTACGGCAAAATAAAAGAGAATGTCTCATGACAATTGTCTAATATGGTGGTGTGTTCAATATCAAAACCGTTCTCTCAATACATGAATAATTTCTTCCAATACTTAGAGAACAATTTCGTATGTTAATATGAATAAACAAAATGTCTTTTGATAAATGTCCAATTAGCTTGCTTTTTCTGTACAGAATCGACTCAAAGGGAAGCAACTCTTCTAATCTGTAAGAAACCATGCGTTGTAAGCACTAGAACATTTCCAAATCCCAAGTTCTTATAATTTGAGTATCTTTTGCACGGACTAAATATTTCTAAAAACTGAAGTTAAATGTCCTCCTTACCTTTATTGATATGGTTCCAGTTAGTTCCGTTGTCACTTAATGAATAAAAGTTAAGTCTGGAACCCTCATTTATGGGGACAAAATTTGTTGTTTTTTCGGCGCCAAACAATTTTTACCCCCGTTTAACAAGTAAACCAATCAGAAGGCTGCAAATATAATAAGATGATAATAAATTTCCTTGTTTTAAAAGAATAGGACACCCCGTGTAAATGAATATTTCCTGAATCAAAATAGTATATAAGGACCTAATTTATATACTAAATTATCAAAAGCCGGTATGGCACGCCGACGAGTGCTCTTCGTAGACTGGAATTCACTCAATGGATCAGCAAATGGAAAGCGGAAGTTGATTTTCGAAGAAAACGATAAAGGTAAATTCACTTGTCCAGCTAAACTTTGCTTACATGCCGACTTTGGTAGTAAACGGGGCTTGCGGAAACACATCGACAATAAACACCCCTGGCTTTATTATTTTGATGATCAGCCTGAGATCAATAGACAGGAAATTGAACTGAATCAACCAATGGCTCATAGAAAGGCTGCTACCCACTCAAAACCTCACTATTCTATAGAAGACGGTATCGGCAAGGCGTTTCTCAATTGGCTACGAACTACCTGTGGCGGAGGTAAAAATGAAAAGGAAGCTAACCAGACCGCCAAACGTGCACTCAAGTTTTTGATGAGTAGTACTGGGGACAATGAATCTCAGGCATCATTGTCTTATGAGCTGATCGATTGTTGTTTGGGCTCGACAAGCATCATCTTAAAATTCATGACTGTATTAGAGGAGGAATGGAAACTGTCTTCCTCTGGAGCATTGAACTATGTAAAATCAATCTCTGATTTGATGGATTATAGAAAAGCGATGGGGATCAATGATAGCAAATTGCGTTGTTTTACTATTACAGAGGTTTACTTGAGAAGGGCAAGGGATAATCTAAGGAAGAAAAAACGTCTTGATAGCACAAGAAATTTTGATTTAGAAACCCTCATTGGTCGCGACAGCTGGGCAAGCTTGGAAGAAATGGAGCGGGTTATCCCTCACCATATCAATGGCTTCAAGCAGGTTGTTGAAAAGTGCAAATCGCAAACACCATTACCTACCAAGCAGGAATTAACATTTTGCACTCGTTTCGTGACAACCTATCTTTTTTTACGTGTTAAATGCAGCAGACCCATGACATTTCAATATCTAACTCTTCCGATGATCGAAAAGGCAAAGCAGACTGATGGCTTCATTGATCAAAGAGAATTCAAGACAAGTGGTAAATATCTATTCGACACTTTAATTCTAACAGAGGAAGTCTTTACAATTTTGGATAATTACATTGATATTGTCAGACCTCACATGAAGCCAGCATGCCACTATCTTCTGGTATCAACAGCCGGCACTCAATACCAATCCTTAACAAGTGCAATGACGATCCTTGTACACCAAGCAATAGGAAAGTACATCCATCCAACTCGCTACAGACAGATTATCGAGACCGCCAGTGCCGACAGGTTATCCCATTCAGAACAAGAAATAGTCTCCGAAGATCAAAAACATAGCTCAGAGGTAGCAAAGGTCCATTATAAGAAAAAACAGTCAAGAATTGTGGCAACGGAGGGGAAAAGATGCATGGAAAAAATGCTTGGAGACGCACGAAAGGACCAACAACAAGCCATTTCAGGTTTGTATACCGAGTTTGTCGTTCTACATTTATAATTATACGTCAATCGATACTTCGGTTAGCAGCCGTATTGAGAGAAAAAGAGAGTAGTATATGTGGTAGTGTGAAGGGTTCGAGCACAGACTTGCACCGCAAAGGACTGTGTTCGAATCCCATGCACTCACAGGCAGGATTTATTTTATGGTGAAAGATTCACTAACTTCACTTATAATTTCAGGTATATTCAAAGATTTGGCTGAAATATCCAAATTTCCATCGATGAGCGTGGCAAGTGAAAAAGCAGGACCATCGACAAGCAATGTAGCTTCGCCTTATGTGGTAAACTCTGACGAAGATATGCTTGATTCTGAGAGCATCGAAAGACAAAGTATAGAAGTTAATACTATTTTGCAACGAGTTCAAAACATGTGTTCGCCGGATGATAACGCAAATCTTGACGACAGTGAGGGTATCCAAATGGAAGTAGTGAGATCAGTGGATGAAGAAGCACCCGTCACATTGGAAGAATCGATTGTTTACGATAGAACCACGACAACTCGAAATTCATCAAGAAAAACGGAGGTTGAAGTAAAAGCTCAATCGAAAAACAAGGCAAAGAATGTAAAATTTTCCATCGAAGAAGACGAACAGTTATTAAAAGGTATTTTAAGACATGGCGAAAAAAGTTGGACAGCAATCTTAAAGGACACACAATACCAATTCCATCCAACGCGGAACCGAGATTCTCTTAGAGTGCGTGCAGACACGGCAGCTTTCAAAAAACTAAAGAAGAAACAACCCAAATAAACAGAAAACTGGAATTAATATTTTCTTAACTTAACATTTATGATAAAATTGTATATATTACATTAAAAATATCAAAGAATTTATAGAAAAATTTTTAGAGCGATAAACAAAACTAAAAAATTTTCAAAAACACTGCTTCCAAAATTTAACATGCTTGTTCCCAATAATATCAACATCTTCTTTGCTACTAGTGAAACCATAGATGCGATCAATTTCGGCAGCTCATGAATACAAAACATTATTTTCTTTTCTTATTTCGAGATTGTTTCCTAAAAATAGCCTGCTTGTTCCACTTAGTGTCACATTGTTCCTTGTTCTTACCCAATTTCTAGAGAAAAAGTGGATAGTGGCTGTCTAAGTCCGTAAAATTTTTAACTTTTATCTTGTTCCCAGATTGTTCCCTAAAAATAGCCTGCTTGTTCCCGTTAGTGTCACGTTGTTCCCGGTTGTTACTCATATTCTAGAGAAAAGGTGGGTCGAAATTGTAGAATTTTCTTGTTCCCAGATTGTTCCCTACAAATAGCCTGCTTGTTCCCGTTAGTGTCACGTTGTTCCTGGTTGTTACTTATATTCTAGAGAAAAGGTGGGTCGAAATTGTAGATTTTTCTTGTTCCCAGATTGTTCCCTACAAATAGCCTGCTTGTTCCCGTTAGTGTCACGTTGTTCCCGGTTGTTACTTATATTCTAGAGAAAAGGTGGGTCGAAATTGTAGATTTTTCTTGTTCCCGGATTGTTCCCTAAAAATAGCCTGCTTGTTCCCGTTAGTGTCACGTTGTTCCCGGTTGTTACTTATATTCTAGAGAAAAGGTGGGTCGAAATTGTAGATTTTTCTTGTTCCCAGATTGTTCCCTAAAAATAGCCTGCTTGTTCCCGTTAGTGTCACGTTGTTCCCGGTTGTTACTTACTAGTATATTCTAGAGAAAAGGTGGGTCGAAATTGTAGATTTTTCTTGTTCCCAGATTGTTCCCTAAAAATAGCCTGCTTGTTCCCGTTAGTGTCACGTTGTTCCCGGTTGTTACTTATATTCTAGAGAAAAGGTGGGTCGAAATTGTAGATTTTTCTTGTTCCCGGATTGTTCCCTAAAAATAGCCTGCTTGTTCCCGTTAGTGTCACGTTGTTCCCAGTTGTTACTTATATTCTAGAGAAAAGGTGGGTCGAAATTGTAGATTTTTCTTGTTCCCAGATTGTTCCCTAAAAATAGCCTGCTTGTTCCCGTTAGTGTCACGTTGTTCCCAGTTGTTACTTATATTCTAGAGAAAAGGTGGGTCGAAATTGTAGATTTTTCTTGTTCCCAGATTGTTCCCTAAAAATAGCCTGCTTGTTCCCGTTAGTGTCACGTTGTTCCCGGTTGTTACTTATATTCTAGAGAAAAGGTGGGTCGAAATTGTAGATTTTTCTTGTTCCCAGGTTGTTCCCAAATTTAGCCCGCTTGTTCCCGTTAGTGACACGTTGTTCCTTATTGTTAAACAATTTTCAGAGAAAAGGTGGATTTTCACTTGAGGGCTCCTCAGAAACTTATATTTTATGAAATATAATGACAATAACACGACATTACAAAAGAATTTATAAATCTAGTTATAGGGTTTCAAAGATATAAAAAGTATGGAACAATCATACAATGACAAAATCTTCTTCGATATCAGAATCCGGTATTTCGATTGGGTTTGTTATCTCTGAGGAAGTTTTGCGTACAGGTTTTATACGGATCTTTGGCTTGACCTCACCCCCTTCTTCTTCGTCTGTTGTGATCAAGGAGACTGGGTCCGTGATTACAGAGGGCGTTTTTCTACCTTTAATTCGTGGCGGTTTCTTATCTTCGTCCGAAGCGCTTTCCGTTGACGTGCCACTATCGATTTCATTTGACTTTTCCAATTTCTGTGATTTCTTCGTCCGCTTCAGGGATGGAAGAACTTCATCGTCGTCATCACTTGTATAGTCGCTGTAAAGAATCTTCAAGAGATGTAGAGGAGATCTTTTTGAAGACTTCGGCGGTGAAGGTGCAGAGGTTTTGCTCGAACTTGATGGGTTGGAAGAACTTCCCTGGGAACACTTTTTCCTTTTGATAGGACTGAAGTTTAACACTCGGTTGGGAAGTGTCGTTTTTGTTGAACTAGAAGAGTTAGAGTTTTGCTCTGCTACATTAGTAGGGGTGGAGGTTGAAACATTTGGGGCGGGCATATCCTTTAACGGAGTTTCAGGCACCGTTTCCTGCCGTGCCAGCCAAGCCTCGTAAAACGTGTCTCCGCCACGCCATTTGCGTTTTCTTCTTATCTCGTACCTAAAAAAAATAATGAAATCAGCCGTCAATATAACATCGGTTTCGTGGTGCTGGAAGTTTCCTTATGTTTCAATCGGAGCATGGAGCATAAGAATTTCGAATCCATAATATATTCAATGGTAAAACTTAACAAATTAACAATTTGCAGGCTCAGTTAATCACACTTTGAGAGAAATAATAACAAATACCTCTTTATGTCCTCCTGGTTGATAGGCACCTTCTTCCAATCCTCGTTAGACATGTAGTTCAAAGTATTGATACACAACTGGTAATGAGTAGTTCCTTTCTCCGTGTAGAAAAGTTGGTGTGTTTTAGCCCACCTAGCTGGAGTTGCCTCGTCCGACTCAAGAAAATAGAAATCCATATCCTCGTCATCCACAATCGGGTCTCTGACAATTTCCTGTTGTATTAGTTCATGGGCAGACTGAGAACATGATAATTCGTCTTCCTGAAAGTCTGACTCCATAATTAGCTTGTCGGAACCGCCGTCATAATCATTGTATATGCTTCCAACTTTGTCATCTTTAGTAGAAAATACGTAAGCGTCATCGCAGCTCTCGAATAGGGGCGTCTCTTTAAGCACCTCTGAACAATAATGAATGACCTCCATGCAGTGACGCCTCAGCCATCCTGTTAGAATGATATGGAAACCGTCCATTTAAATCAGCTGGATAATCAAGACGTGAGACATAGGAAATACATAATCTACTATACGCTCTAAGAAATTGCAAAACAAATTGCTTCAATTTAACAAACGTAGTTTTTTGAAATGCACCAATCGTAATTACTGTAATGCCTTACTTGTTACACTGGAATCATTCTTTGGTAACGGTTTTGTTGAGAACACCTTCAGCCGGTTGTATACAGCGTCATGATCTTTCGATATTCCAAAGTTTGGTAGCACATTCGTAGTGATAAAAAAACCCGAGTTGTACATCACCTTTGTTGCACTGGCGTGTTTCTGTGAGAGCATGATTAAACCACCTAAAATAGAAATGATTGAACCCAAATTGTCAATGTTTTTACTCGAGACACGCCCAAATTCACTTTTGCGCAGGAATCGATATGCCAATAGTCTACCTCTCGAAGATAAGATTGAAATAAACTTTATCATTTTACCTTGAAGTATACGCTTTGCATCTTCACAACTAAGACTGTTAACAGTCCACTCGTCCATGAACACCAACTCGGTTTGATTGTTTATCAAATGTCCTGCAAATCTTCCCTCTTGGGTGACTCCAGCGATGTTTTCTGTTGGTATTAAACCTTCGAATACGGCAGCCCAGCTGGTTTTGCCCGAATTTGAGTCGCCCTCTAGCAAAAGTTTTGGCTCCTTCATTGGGAACTTTTTGTGCAACAATAGTTGAAAATATTTCTGCAAGAAATGAACTCGTGTCTTCCGTTCGGGAAAACTGTTCATTATTCCTGAAGAGAAAAACAAAAAGAAGGTTTTCATAGTTTCAAACAAATTTACAAAGTTCAAAAGTTTTATGTCACTTTTCAAGTATATCGAAATGTGTCGAAATGACAAAGGCCAATTTAAAAATCTGGAAGTGGTTACCTTGGATGAAAGGTCGAGGATATGGTACGTATGATTTATCATATGTGTAGCGGATGAACGCACGGGGTGTGCACCCTTCAGGAAAATTCCTGATTTTGTAAAACCGCTTCTCTGAAATTACGAAGATGGTACGTGCCGGCAACACTTCAATAATATTGTAAAGTATCTTCAGTGGCTTTATCAATCCGCAGTCTGGATCTGAAAGCAAATTCGATACCGAATTGATGTGCGATGCCAGCACATTGGCGACCGAGCCAACACGGAGTGATCTCATCAGGAACCTCTTCACTGTAAGACAGTACACATAAGAGAAAGCACTATCTGGAGCCTTTTTGTAGATTTTCCCGTTACAGATGGCATAGCTTTTCTCCTTCATGAACCTTGATAGCTCTGCTACAGCAATACAAATTGGATCGGTGGGAATGAACGATGGTGTAAGGTTAGAAGCTGAAAAGGTAAAAAATTATATAAATAATAAGTGAAAAAGCCACCATCCATCTTTTCTCTAGAATATATGTAACAACAAAGAACAATGTGACACTATCGGGAACAAGCAGGCTAAATTTGGGAACAAGCTCGGAACAAGAAAAATAGCCATTATCCACTTTTTCTCTAGAAATTAAGTAACAACAAAGAACAACGTGACACTATCGGGAACAAGCAGGCTAAATTTGGTAACAAGTTCGGAACAAGAAAAACAGCCATTATCCACTTTTTCTCTAGAAATTAAGTAACAACAAAGAACAACGTGACACTAACGGGAACAAGCAGGCTAAATTTGGTAACAAGTTCGGAACAAGAAAAACAGCCATTATCCACTTTTTCTCTAGAAATTAAGTAACAACAAAGAACAACGTGACACTAACAGGAACAAGCAGGCTAAATTTGGGAACAAGCTCGGAACAAGAAAAAGAATTCAAATTTCAAAGCTTAACCATCCAAGATTCACCTTTTCTCTAGAAATTAAGTAACAACAAAGAACAACGTGACACTAACGGGAACAAGCAGGCTAAATTTCGGAACAAGCTCGGAACAAGAAAAACAGCCATTGTCCACTTTTTCTCTAGAAATTAAGTAACAACAAAGAACAACGTGACACTAACGGGAACAAGCAGGCTAAATTTGGGAACAAGCTCGGAACAAGAAAAACAGCCATTGTCCACTTTTTCTCCAGAAATTAACTAACAACAAAGAACAACGTGACACTATCGGGAACAAGCAGGCTAAATTTGGTAACAAGTTTGGAACAAGAAAAACAGCCACTATCCACCTTTTCTCTAGAAATTAAGTAACAAAAAAGAACAACGTGACACTAACGGGAACAAGCAGTCTAAATTTGGGAACTAGCTCGGAACAAGAAAAACAGCCATTATCCACTTTTTCTCTAGAAATTAAGTAACAACAAAGAACAACGTGACACTAACGGGAACAAGCAGGCTAAATTTGGGAACAAGCTCGGAACAAGAAAAAGAATTCAAATTTCAAAGCTTAATTATCCAAGATTCACCTTTTCTCTAGAAATTAAGTAACAACAAAGAACAACGTGACACTAACGGGAACAAGCAGGCTAAATTTGGGAACAAGCTCAGAACAAGAAAAAAGTTAAAAATTTTACAACCCTAAACAGCCACTATCCACTTTTTCTCTAGAAATTAAGTAACAACAAAGAACAACGTGACACTAACAGGAACAAGCAGGCTAAATTTGGGAACAAGCTCGGAACAAGCAAAAAAGATTTAATTTCAAAGCCCTTTAACAGTGTTAGGCGATAATTTTATTTAAAACTTACCATTGGAAGATTCTGCATCGTCAATGGTAAAGGCTATAGTCAAAAATTGGATATTCTTCATTGCTTTGTGAAGATCTTGTCTCGAATTTTGCGGCATTGATGGTCTAATCGTCAGTTTGGCAAATGGTTCACCCTCCTCAAAATCTTCAAAAATCGGATTCTCGGTTAGTGTGAGCCCATCTCTTTTGCGCAGTTTTCTTCGGACAGCCTCGAAAAAGAATTTCATCGCCTTGTTGATGATGGCCGTGGAAGCGTGGTCTTTCAAAACCTGACACAGCAACCTGGAATAAACTTCGGCTGTATCGATCTTGCCTCTTCCTGATTAAAAGAACATTTCATTATTGAAATTTATTAGTAAGTAAGAATCAAGAAAATTTAGAAAAGGGGAGTAGATTTTTTGACATGACAAGAAAAAATGATGGAGATATGAAAAGTATTTTATGACATACACCATCTCATAATCATTTGTATTCATATTCCAAAGATATAAACAAGCCAATAAGTAAAACTTACCTCTCACTGTAATCGGCTTACACGAAGAAACGTCCAAACCGGCAAGCATCATTTTTGAGGAAATGTCAGTTTCAAATTTTGCCACCCCACGTTTGGTTGATGTTATAGCGATCCAAAAAGACACGCCTAAAAATATAAAAAATTCCAATGAGCACATGTTCGGAGAAAATAAAGAGTCATATTTTAAAAGTAAAAGCAAAGCGAGAGTACCATTTATTCACAAGCTGTCGGAGAAAATATCAGATATGGTTTAAAGATTGAACACGCCACACAGAGGACTAAAGTATAATATATGTACCTGGTATCATTGCTTCGTCATCATCCTCATATTGTTGGTATTCTTGGTCACTTTCAGTGTTTCCATTTGTTTTTTTCAGTTCTTTTCTCAAAATAGAGGACTGCATGGCACACGTGCAAGAAAAATAGGCTACCACATCGTCATATAAGTTCACGATCGATTCAAGTTCGTCTCGTTTGCTATCTATATTATAGCTTGCTAAATTTATATCTTGTTCTTGTACATCCCAAAGACAACGTAGAGTAACAACAAAAAATTTATCTTTAAAAATCGGCACCAAAAAATTCTTAAATGCATTTCGTACTGTAGAACTCCTGATAGTTCTTTTTACAGACATTGCAGTCCAAACAGTGCACACGCGAAGTAAACACTATTTGATGATATGCCTTAAGGGAAGAAATTTTCGCGGGAACTTAATTTCGCGGTTTTCGCTGATTTTGCCTAAAACCGCGAAATTAAGTTCCCGCGAAATTTTACAAAATCGGCAATCCGCGAAATTAAATTCCCGCGAAATTTAATTTATTTCACGCATTCCCCCAAATTCGTACTATTTCAAGCCTTAAAACAGGTTTTTTGCTTATTTAATAACACTTTTAGCCAAAAATATCCTGCAACCTCGAAATTAAATTCCCGCGAATTTTTCGAAAATCGATGAACCGCGAAATTAAATTCCCGCGAAAACAAATAATTTGACCAACCGCGAAATTAAATTCCCGCGAAAATTTCTTCCCTCTTTTAAAAAGTGTTAACCAACGATGTAAAAATAATAGATACTAACCAACTACCTCTAGAAGGCACTTCTCCCAAGAGAACAACCATTGTTTTCCTATTGAAATGAAGCTCTGTGTGCAGTCACAGATATCTGTAAAACCTGAAGGGCTAGATAGGCAACTTTAAGCTTTCTCCAGCAAAAAAAAGTGAAGCAAAAATTTGACTTTTTAAATTTCGTGCCGATGGATAGGATCTAGCATTTTATTTGTCTTCGGAGCGCGAGATCAAAAAAAGTAGGCGGCAAACGCTATTTCACATCTCTCAAACCGGTGAAATTGCATATTTTAGTCACGTGACTTTGGTAGGAAATCCTTCCAAACCTAGGCTTCACTTTTCGATAAAAGCCACAAATGTAGCCCTTCGGGCTTTACAGATCTGTGTGTGCAGTGAGTGTTATGCTTTTAGCTAGATTTTGACACACTTTTTAACATCCACTGAATTGATAGAAAATTTGAATTGTTAGCCGCAAATCTAGCCCTTCGGGCTTTACAGATCTGTGTGTGCAGTGAGTGTTATGCTTTTAGCTAGATTTTGACACACTTTTTGACATCTACTGAATTGATAGAAAATTTGAATGGTTATTTACTGCAAATTTTGGATTTTTTTTCAAAAGATAAAGGTACCAATCTTTAGACAAATTGACTACTGATACCACTTAATCTTCATCTGGATAAATACGCGCACATAAAATGCTGTTATCTGAAAAATATATGTGTGATTTGAAATGCGATATCTCACGTATGAAAAGTGCATGAAGGTTGCATGATACAAAATAAACAGATAATGTTTATACAGGGTGTCCCTAATAAAAGTATCGAGTTTGAACATGCGATTGAGTAAAAAAGTTTGTGTGTGTTATCGCTAAAATATAAGAACGTTCTCCATCACATAGGCTTATTACAAAAGGTAGTTACAACGTATAAATTAATCATAATGACAAAGAAAAAAGAGGGAGAGCTTAAAATACAATTTTGTGAATACACACTTAAAACTTTCTACTCAATCGCAAACTCGATACTTTTATTAGGGACACCCTGTAGAACAATGTTATAGAACAATAATATCTAATTAAAAAATTCCTTCTCCTATGTGAGGCTGCCTATAGTTTTTCTAACCCAAATTTTGGTAAAATGTACATCACGTGATCGATTTTGTCCAATAGAAGGTTGCAAATGAAGCAGGTTTTTATTTAATTGCACTTTTTACGATGTAAAATGTCATTAATATTTTTACAACCGTAACACGGATGTTTTTTGAGAATCAAGGCAAGTTGGTTATCTATTATTTTTACATCGTTGTGTTAACTGTCGGGATAAAGAAAGAAAACGTCTCGAATGTTTTTTTACAGAAAATTCTCTTCTTAGAAGATCATTTCATGAGGAAAATGTCCCTTCCTGAGTGTGAAAAGTTGTGACATGTATCTTTTCAATTGTGGTTCTTTGCCAATGGCAGCGAGAACTGCAGTATCGACGGATTCTTGTTTTGATTTACGTTCGTCTGATACTTTGCATCCCTAAAAAACAAAGAAATGAACAAATAAAAAAAATTCCAGAAAAGAAAGTTTTATACCACAGCCAGGCAAAACAGAAAAAAATCATTTTTGGGGTCGTATGTGCCACACTTAAGCCCTTTATCACAATTTCAAGTATTTTTGTGCTAACAGACCTAACTAGCGAGGTTAAGCAAGAAGCTATCTATTACGTACGGAATCTATTACGTGAGATTTTCGCGGGCTAGCGCCCAAATCTCAAGGCTAACTCTGTCCTGTGGAATTTGACCTGTACGTAATAGCTTGTGGAGTGGATCTATTGCGCGAAATTCTCCAATATCTCCAATCACGTAATAGATATCGATTAGGATCTAAGAGTTGTTTTTGCCAAGCAATGGTCAATCGATAAGGCCGGAGTCAATTAGGGTCAAACATCGAAAGTGGAGCGCGAAAAAAATAGACCCAGTTGTGGATTTTTTTTTATTTTCTAATCATTTGCTTCTTGCAGAGTCTTGAAAGTAGTCGTCCTTTAGGATCAAATGTAAGTATTTGTGCAGTTGATTATCAGCAGAAGTTGTATTGTTGACTATGATTTAATTTTGTTCATACATCAAAGGGCACATAATTTTAACTTTTGTTTTTCCTTTTCTGCTTTTTAGTCTCAACAAAATGTCTACATCCAACAATGTCAATGTCACCATCAAAGCCAAAAAACTACACCCAAAAAGACCTGCCACCAAGATTACCACATCACCATCACCACAACAACTTATGAAAAAGGCTATTTACATCTTTCCGTCTTCCTCGTCATCATCCATCTCTTCTACTTCTTCTGCTGCCGCCGCCAAACCGTTTTTTTCAACTACCATTGCCACCAAGCCACTCAATTTCCTCCCCGAAAGAAAAATCGTGCCAAAAGAAATGTATGCCACCTCCATTGCCACTATGATGACGACTAAACCTGCTGCCACATCCACACCTGCTACATATAGACCTAAACCATTCCATCAAGCTTTTCAAATTCCAACATCCACCATCACCAAAGCAACCAATCCCTCTGCCACCATTAAATCCTATCTTACACCGCCAGTAACACCAACAAAGCCACCAAAAAAGAAAACAAAATTTGACGATGCACGAGATATTGCTTTATTTAAAGAAACACTTTCTTGTCACCTTTTTGACACTCAAAAGCAAACGCAAGAGCGAAAGGCTAAATGGCTAGCAGTGTCATCCAAAATGAGCGAGCTTTTTCCTGGCGATGAAACTTATGAAATCAGGACAGTCAAGGACAGATTAAGCAAATCAATGGAAACGTTCAAAAAGAAAAATAACGCAGAGCTCAAGGGATCTGGGATTGAGGTTGACTATAGCGAAAAAGATAATCTCCTCCAAGATCTCCTTGACCTTGAAAAGACATCCTTGGACATTAAAGAGCAAAGAGACGAAGAGACGAAAAAGAAGAAAGAATCGCAACAACAAGGCTTGGAAATGAGAAAGAGAGCTTTGGAATCTATGTCAGAGACGCAAGAAAGGTTGCAGAAACCAAAAAAGGTTCGGAAGCAAAGGTCAGATAAAAAGAAGATTGACAGTAAGGGTATTGTTGACTGCATCAAGCAAAAATGGTCTTCTGATAAGACAGATAAGGAAAAGGAGCTTGCTTTGCGAGAGAGGGAAATTGCTTTAAGGGAAACAGAAAGTGGGAATTGGAAACTTTTGATTGCAACAATGCAAGAAACCATTGACACTCAAAAGGCCAGGATTGCTCAACAAGAAGCATATATTGAGAGGCTTCTGAAAGAAAAAGAATCATGATGTTTTTTTATAGCATTTGATAATTTTTCTTCAAGAAGTCTTTCACTGTATGCTTTTTGTGTTAAAGTTGCAATCAGTGTGGGAAATTTTAAATATAAAATATGCATATGCTTTTAACTTTTTATTAACCTTTTGACAGTGCAAGGTTTTTTGCTTTGATACAATCAAATTTTTCCAATTCCCACTTTCTGTTTCCCCCTCTCCTAAAGCAAGCTCCTTTTCCTTATCTGTCTTATCAGAAGACCATTTTTGCTTGATTTACTTCAAGAATACCCTTGTCAGCTTTTTTTTTATCTGATTTCTTGCCTATTAAAGCGAGACTTTTTTGGTTTAGTTGGCCTTCTTGTGTCTCTAAATAAATTTCATAGGTCTCTATATTTTTATTTTATTTTTCATTATTAATAATTCCCCTTGTGATTCTTTCAATTTTTCGTCTCAGAAAAAATCTCATCGCTCTTCAATTTCCAAGGATGTCTTTTAAAGCAATACTTTTTCCCTTCCAAAACAAATTTTCTGCGTCCTTTTATAAGAAAATGATTGTCCTTGCTGTCCTGTTTTTTTAATAAAAAATCATTGCCTGAAGATAATTTTTGAAAAAAGCTTTTAGCCTTGTGTTTGTTACAAAATAATAAAAACAATAAGAAAGAATTGTCTACTAGACTATATTTTTAAAAATATTTAAGTATTTAGGAATTTACAGTTTTTTAATTCACATGCTATTTTTTCAAGCAATGCCTGAGTTAAATGTCCTGAAAATTCTTCTTTGTCTTTTTCTTTTAAACTACAATTTTTGTGGTAGCTAAAAAGTTCTTTGGTGGAAAGAATGCGGTGGCCAAAAATGATGATAGTCGGTGGAAATAATTTTCTTGTGTGTAGTTGCTAAAAAGTGCTCTTTGGTGGAATTATAGTAATTTTGAGTAAGCTTATTTATTAGGCTGTTACATATTTTTTCAATATTTCTTATTTATTTATAAATTATCATATAAAATTTTACTAACAAATCAGTTTTATCCTTTTTTATCCATGGTTATTTCTCACACTGTAGCTACGACAAATGTCCTAAAAATTCTCCTGTGTTTTTATCAATTTTCAATTTTTGTGGTGATTAAAAAGTTCTTTGGTGAAAAAAAAATTTGCGGCGGCTAAAGATGATGGTGGAAAAAAATTAGTATCTATAAAAATCTATAAAAAATGCTCTTTGATGAACTATTCTGTTCACAATCTCTTTCTAGTTTTCGAATTTCTTGATTGTTTTATCCTGAAGAATTGTCTATTAGACTATATTGAAGAATATTTGTTATGAAATTTTCATGATATTTGTTATATAGTTTTATGACAATGGCGACTTAAATTTTGTTGTGGTTCTAAAATTTTATGTATTTTAAAGCCTTCTACTAGTTATATTAAATATTGTATATGAAAAATATTTAATTTATTTTTCAAGGCAATTTGTTAGTCAAATGGTTTGTTTCATGATTTTACCCCTGTTGGAAAAAGAAAAAAATTAAATTTGTAAATATAAGCAGATTATAATTATTATATATTATTACATTATTGTTTATTTGAATTGTATTTATTATTTAATCTTTTTTTAAGATTTCAATCACTCCCTAAAGAAAATAAGAAGATAATTTGAAGCCATCACGCCATTAGATTATTGATACGTAGAGCGTCAACAAGGGAATAGAGCAACGACCTCAATTTAGTAGTGATACCACTAAAATAGAACTGGAGTGCGAGATCCATGTCCACGATGGAAACTCATTTCGAAACAGCGTGATGCAAAATAATACAAGAAAACAATCCTATAAAAAGACCGTTTCAAGGTCGAAATGAATAATGGCTGATTGCACCTCCATAATGGCTCCCCAATGGCTAGACGCAAAAAGATCCAACAATTGAGACCGACAGATAGTCGCTATTAGAGCGCAGTTGTCCTGATTACCCCCGATTCCTTTCGAATGTGAAGTACCCTATAAGTTGAAGGTTAGACTTTCCAAATTGAAAACACTGCACGTACCTGGTATTGATTTTGTTCTGATTGATCTAGCCTGGGATATAAATCACTTGGTTTGAGTGCATCGGGTACAGGCTGTTTGGTCAAATGACAACAGGCTAAACGGAAACTGGAAATCAGCTTGTTCTTCAATCCGGCTTTCTCCTGTAAGATAAATGTTGTGATCGTCTCGTGAACGTTAATTGATTTGAAATAGCGAGGTTAAGCATGGAACTATATACGCCGCACATATCTATATCTATCTAGATTTCGATTAAGAGCTATTTTTGTCCACGGCTATTGGGCTGACTCGGTTAGGCCGTAAATCATAACTCGCATCATTATTGCAGTGTTGTAAATGCAACGTCATAAATACGTCGTAAATATAACTTCTTATATAAGATTCAGGCCGAGTCCTTGTCGAGGACACTCAACAAACTGAAGCTTAACACGTTCATCATCCCTCGAATCAAAGCTAAGCCCCTTTTTCCCATTGAGTTTCGAGCCCGAAGGGCTAGAGACGAGACGCCGAGCGTAGTTTTTACACAAACGCCGGATTGAAACTAAAATCTATCGCTAGATTTCAAAAAATGTAGTCCTCCAAAACAAAGGAACCGCTAGATACAATCCATCATCATGATTACGGCGCGTTCTATGCGCGTTTTGGATAGGAAATAAGTAGCTTCAATTTCTCTTGCCTGAAAAGGGTTAAAGTTTCGCCTCTAGCCCTTCGGGCTTGAAACTCAATGCATTTTCCCCTCCCACAAATTTTTCGAATGAGGCGGGCAATAAAAGATTTAACTCACCAGAACGTCGTACGCTCTCTGAAAAACGCGCCCTGCATCTCCAAACATCTCTTTCGGAAAATAATAACTTCCAAGATCCAAACAAATCTACACAATGGAAAAGACAGAGAACAATTCAATTAGGACAATTAGAAATCACTATTTTGAATAATTTTGCGAACATTGCGATAAACACATCGGAGAATCGGAGAATAACTAAAATACAACAAAGATTTATTTGGAACCTGAAACCTGGAGCCTAAGAAATAGCTACTATAAAATCAAACCCAATGAGGTATAATATAATTTCACTGCATTAAAACTTTATGGCTACGAGCTGCTGAGTCATGGCATATACCTTGACACTCAAACGATACATGTCAATCGTGAGGCCGAACCTACAGCACTTTGCACAATGCCTAAATCTTTTGACACTTCACGTATCCATCCCGCGGCAGGGTATGATTTGGACTTGTCAGATGAGATGTAGTATCATGGTTAGCATCGAACTCAGACCTCCAAGACGGGAGTCAAGAGCTAATGAA
Source organism: Clytia hemisphaerica (assembly GCF_902728285.1). NCBI lineage: Eukaryota > Metazoa > Cnidaria > Hydrozoa > Leptothecata > Clytiidae > Clytia > Clytia hemisphaerica. The sequence goes on along the minus strand of NW_027103559.1, from coordinate 11,171 downwards.
AATAGAGCATGTTACCTGGCTAATGACGTCACTAAGCGGAACCACAATATCAACATCAAGAAGTGGAGAAACTTTCATTATCAATCCTTTGGGAGGTGTTGTGACAGGTTCACTACCATCCTGATCGGTTGAGCTTGCACCGCTGTCATGTGGTTGATCTGTAGCGGCTGGTACCTGATCTTGTGGCTGGAATGGTGGTGGCTCAATGGGTTGGGAATCAATTTTATGTATGGTTCTTGCTTTTGGTAGAGGTATGAGAAGATGATCTTCGTGATATAAAGCTTTCTCTAAGATGTCCACTGATAGATGTTCCTTGATGAGCTTCAACTAGAAATTTCAAGATAAATAAAATAATAATTTAGCGTAAAAAAACTTCAGCATTTTCTCAAACATATCGATACTAAACTATAGGATTTTCCGAAGGCTCTAAAAATCAAACTGTATTATGTATAGCAAGGAAGACTCGCCTGTTTAAAGATACTGTGTTCTTGATTTTCACGCCCTTCGCGAGCAACACTCGATCTATATAATTAAAAGGTAAAAAATTATTGAAATTATCAGGCACACGATGTAGAAGTTTACGCATTACGCAGAGCGGATCAAGTCCTACTAGCACAACTGAGAAGCGGAAAACACAAGGTCTTCCGCAGCTACCAACATATGATAGATGAGAGCATTGACCCTACATGCACCAAATGTAACAGCGGGGAAATACACAACCTCGAACACTGGTTCCTCCGCTGCCCAGATGCATCAGAAGCAAAACACGAAATTTTTGATGAAAAAGAACTTGAGGTGGGCCTGGGACTTCTCACAAAGTGCCCTGAGAAGTTGATTGCCCTGGCGAAGAGGACTCTCTTCGGGGTTCAGCAATGACCCAGTATTCACACACACACACACACACACACACACACACACACACACACACACACCATAGCACACGAAAAGTCCATAGTGAGGACCTCATTCGCAACCCGTTAAAGTGAGGACCTACACAAAAAAGTCTATATCTTTACGGTTGGTTCGAAACGCAGGACACAGGACCCAGGAGGCAGGACACAGGACACAGGTCAGTGCTGACAGGTCAGCTTTAATTGCTGTAAAAGACAAAGAAAATGTTTGAAAAACACTTGTAATTGTTAGAAATATCATTCTGAGGGTATTTTATTGGTCTATAACCTTTTTAAAGGTCAAAATCTATCCACATGCTTGCCACGTGCTTTTGCATTTTGTGCCGTGTATAACACGGACCTGTAATACTTGTATTATATATTACACATAGATCACGCATGTATAGTAGCAGTTATCTTTTCAATGTCATTGACATGTGACATATATGTTATACACAAAATACGAGTCTGCTAAATTGCGTGGGTTGCGTGGGTGCGTGGGTCAATATTTTTGCGTGGGTAAATATTTTTGCGTGGGTCAATTTTTTTGCGTGGGTCAATTTTTTTTTCGTGGGTAAAAAATTTTGCGTGGGTCATATTTTTTGCGTGGGTCATATTTTTTTTGCGTGAGTCATTATTTTTTGCGTGGGTCATATTTTTTGCGTGGGTCATTATTTTTAGCGTGGGTCAAAGTTCTTGAGTGGGTCACTATTTTTTTGGTGATGTTTTAGCCAACTCGATTTTTTTACCAAATTAAAAATTTTGAGTTAGCTAAGACGTTTTTTTTGTCAAATTAAAATTTTCAAGTTATCTTATACAAAAAAAACTAAACAAAAGCACACAGTTATTATGTAGTAACACCTTGTGGTTTATTTTACATAGATGCACTTATTTACTATAACATTATACAGAATCAACACACACCCGTCTAATTTTTGTAGACACACTTCAGGACCACACTTTTGAATTTTAGCATGCTATATTTCAGGATTCCAGTGTCATGTCCTTTTCTATTGCTTTGAGTACAGCGTCTTTATTTCGTCCAATTTTTTAAATTGGCCTTTAATGTACTTAAATCAAAGAAATTACAAGTGGGGTGGACAAAATAATTGACAACGATTAAATTGTTTAGTAATCAGTCGCCTAATGAATATAACTTTTGTAGAATAATTTTCAGATTTTGTCGCCATTTGCTTTGTTCTTTAACACTCAAAAGGAAACCCAAAAGTTTAAAGCGTGCTTTAAGAAGCTTTAAAGCTTCTAAAAAGATTATATAAAGCTTCCTCTTATAAAAAGACAGCTACAGCTATGCAAAATAAACAAAATAAACCAAAACGTGTTATGTAAAACACATCCAACATTTTGGATGTGACCAGTTCGAATTTCAAGGGAAGGCATTATTTCGAATTACAGAGAGAATTTTGACCCACGCAAAAAATATGACCCCACGCAAAAAATATGACCCACGGAAAAAATAATGACCCAAGCAAAAATTTTGACCCACGCAAAAAATTTGACCCACGCAAAAAATTTGACCCACGCAAATTTTGACCCACGCAAAAAAAATTTTGACCCACGCACCCACGCAAAAAAATGACCCACGCAAAGATATCGACCCCACGCACCCACGCACCCACGCAATTTAGCAGACTCACAAAATACATGTGTTAAAAATATTTATCTCATCTTTAAACAGCCCCGACAGGAAAATAACTATTTCACAATCGCTATATCATATCTCATTATATCTCCTGCATCACTTTGGGTATGATAACAAAAATTGACTAAAATAGCGTCAAAGGTTTGTATTTTATTAATATATCAATATTTTCATTCCCTATCTCGTATTTTTGATGAAAATACATATAATGTTTTTAGAAATATTTTATACATTATATGTTACGAGTGTGTTACAATTTTCCGGTCTGTAGTTTGTATGACCTGCGTCCTGTGTCCTGTCTCCTGTGTCCTGTGTCCTGTCTCCTGCGTCCTGTCTCCTGCGTTTCGAACCAACCGATATCTTTAAATTAATGCAACCCACGGTAATAAAATTTTAGGTGGGGTTAGAGTAGACACTAATACGTAAAACAGCCCTAATAACACACCCCTATCTTTTAATTCAAAAATCCGTTATACCAAGGACCTGTGTCTATTTTTTCGTTTATAAGTACCCGTTAAAGTGAGGACTTCCCGGATTTCAGAAAATTCGTGTGTACAAACATGCAATCTGAGGACTTGAGTAAATGTTAATTATTAGTGACAGTCTGCTTTGGTGTATAATGGAGGGTTGAGCACGAGTTTGTTGCGATGTAGTCAGAAGTAATTTTTAGAGATTTTAAATCAAACTTCTTAAAGGATATTTGTGGGGTTTTTCCACTAGTCAGGAAGCATTTTCATCCTCAGGGCATAAGTCACATCAATCTTTAGAGATTTCTCTTTCATAATACGGCAGGGACATTATGCTTCAATAAACTTAAAAAAAAATCTTTTGTGCGAATTAATCAGACATTAATCTGAAATTGCACCGCTAAGGCTCGATGAGAGAGGAGGTGCTCTGCAAGGGTCTAAAATTTAAGGAAATACGAAATTTATGGTAAACTTCAAAAAGTTTGTCCTTAACAAGGCAAATATTATCGAAAAATTACACCAGGCGAGCCATAATGATAGATTTTTAGACAATTCTTTCCTGGGTCGGTTTTTAAAGACCTTAATTTTGGCCGCACACGGTCGTTTCTAGCAAAAAGCAAATTCAGGTTTTTTAAACAAAAAAATTTTTGGACGTCAAAATGACATTTTTTGTTACGTTTATATTTGAGCCGTCTGTAAGTGATCTGGAAAAAATGGACGTGTAAATACAGACTTAAGGCGCTATCGGATTGAGGCTTTAAATCATTTAACAATTTGTAGTTGATTGAGTCAATGAATTTGTCGTACTTTGTTATAAAATTCGTAAATCACACCTCACAACTCTCATAGGAGCTAAATTTTCTCGTCTCAATAACTTTACTTATTGGTCAGCCAAGGGGACCCTTCAAATCCCTTCCGCGATTTTTTTCCCGCTGGTGGTCGTCGTCGTTAAGACTACTAAGTTTAAATCCTATTTCGGATTATTTTCGGAAAACAGGTTATCGGGAAAACTTTCATTAATAGAAATTAAAAATTAGAATAGAATCGAATTAAAACATCATCAATAGATCTGATACTAACAAATGAAGAACACCAAGTCAATGACATCCAATACCTAGCTCCTCTAGACAAGAGTGACCACAGTGTGCTTTCTTTTTTATGTGAATGCTTTTTCGACCCGAAAGTCTTAACCGAGAGGTTTAATTATAATAAAGCAGATTTTACAGATTTTAAAGTCGGCAAAAATCGGCCAAAAGTACCCAAAAAGGCGATTTCGGGCTATCGAGTTCACCCCGAACGCGTGAATTCTGAGCCAACTAGAAATGGTATAAACTCCAAATTTGGCAGGGAACTTTCCCTCGTCACCCTGAAGACTCCCTCAAAATTTGAGCTCGATTGGCACGCGTTCGGGATGAACCCGATAGCCCGAAATCACCTTTTGAGGTATTTTTGGCCGACTTTTAAGACGAAATGAAAGGTTGCCACGGGTCAGGGCACACTTTGGGAAGGCCCAGGAACAATTTAGAACCCAGTGGAGTGGATGCAGCGTTCGGGCGGGCCCAAAGTCCGGGGTCTGGTAAAGTCAGTTTGACGACTTACAGGTGCTTCTGGGTAATTTTTTCCTCGTCTGAACAGAAAAACATTTTATGGAAAAAAGAGGAAAAATTGCAATAAATCAGCAAGTCCAAAAGGCTATCAGAGATCAACGGTACGGTACGAACAGAGAAGAAATATGTAGAACCGAGTATGTCAATGCACGTAATCAGACCAACAGAAAGATTAACCAAGTCAAAAAAATCTCGAAAAACGAACATAAGGACATGTTGACTTAAAAACTATTACAAATTTAACCAACCACAAGCTTTCTTGATCATTCAAAATTAATGGTATTTTACTAAAATTTAGATAAAATTCTTGGGTTTCAAACATTACAGAACTCAGGTGAAATTCAATATTTTCAGTTCCTCAATTTGTAGTGTGTCAAAGTTACAATGCAAAATCAAGGAAATTTTCAATCTGAATTTCGATCAAAACTGAGGTCCTCACTTTGCAAAAAATCTGTATTTAATCTTTTATGGCTACTTTCATTTAGATTCGCGTTGCCATCATCTTTTCTAAGATAATTTTATCATGCTAGGAACATCAATTACATGTTGACTTAAAAACAATTACAAATTTAACCAACCATAAATCATCTTGATCATTCAAAATTCATGGTATTTTACTAAAATTTTGGTAAAGTTCTTGTGTTTCAAATATTACAGAAGCTCTAAAAATCGTAAATATATTCTGGATGTAATTATTGACATTTTAATCTATCACTTATTCCTTCCTGTTTGAAAGATGTAGGTAAAAATACAAAATGACTTCAGGTCCTCACTTTGTAGTGTGTCAAAGTTACAATGCAAAATCAAGGAAATTTTCAATTTGAATTTCGATCAAAGTGAGGTCCTCACTTTGCAAAAAAGGTGTGTTTTAATCTTTTAAAGCATAACTTTCAGTTAGATTGGCAATGCCATTGTCATTCTAATATATTTTATCACGCTAGGAACATCTTAAATGTTGACTTAAAAACAATTACAACTTTAACCAACCACAAGCCATCTTGATAATTTAAGATTAATAGTATTTCACTAAAATTTAGATAGAATTCTTGCGTTTCAAACATTACAGCAGCTCTGAAAGTCAGAAATTTATTCACCATGTATACCTTAAGTAAAAATGCAAAATAATTTCAGGTCCTCACTTTGTAGTGTGTCAAAAAAACAATGCAAAGTCAATGAAATTTTCGATCTGAATTTCGATCAAAACTAAGGTCCTCACTTTGCAAAAAATGTGTGTTTAATCTTTTATGGCTACTTTCATTTAGATTCGCGTTCCCATTGTCTTTTCTAAGTTAATTTTATCATGCTAGGAACATCTTACATGTTGACTTAAAAACAATTACAATTTAACCAACCATAAATCATCTTGATCATTCAAAATTCATGGTAATTTACTAAAATTTTGGTAAAGTTCTTGTGTTTCAAATATTACAGAAGCTCTAAAAATCGTAAATGTATTCTGGATGTAAGTATTGACATTTTAATCAATATTAATTATTCCTGTTTGAAAGATGTAGGTAAAAAGACAAAATGACTTCAGGTCCTCACTTTGTAGTGTGTCAAAATTACAATGCAAAATCAAGGATATTTTCAATCTGAATTTCGATCAAATCTGAGGTCCCCACTTTGCAAAAAATGTGTGTTTAATCGTTTATGGCTACTTTCATTTAGATTCGCTTTGCCATTGTCTTTTCTAAGATAATTTTATCATGCTAGGAACATCTTACACGTTGACTTAAAAACAATTACAAATTTAACCAACCATAAATCATCTTGATCATTTAAAATTCATGGTATTTTACTAAAAATTTAGGTAAAGTTCTTGTGTTTCAAATATTACAGAAGCTCTAAAAATCGTAATATATTCTGGATGTATTATTGACATTTTAATCATCATCACTTATCCTGTTTGAAAGATGTCGGTTAAAAATACAAAATGACTTCAGGTCCTCACTTTGCAGTGTGTCAAAGTTACAATGCAAAATCAAGGAAATTTTCAATTTGAATTTCGATCAAAACTGAGGTCCTCACTTTGCAAAAAATGTGTGTTTAATCTTTTAAAGCTACTTTCATTTAGATTAGGAATGCTTCAAAAGTGTTTTCGTTAAGCTGAAAAAGCTTAAAATCGATTCTAAATACCACTTGAATGCTTCATGTGTTTTCCTTCAGCAGGAAAAGCTTCAAATCGATTCCAAATTCCATCTGAAGGATTGAAAACTGTCTTCATTCAGCAGAAAAAGCTTTAAAATGTCATCCCAAGTCTTCTAAAGTGCTTTCATTCGGCAAAACAAGCTTAAAATTGATTCTAAAAACCACCCGACTGCTTCAAAAGTGTTTTCATTCTGCAGAAAACGCTTAAAATTCATTTCAAATTAGAACGAAAAGCATTCGTCGTGGACACACGAACGGTCAGTCATTCGTCACGAACGGTCTATCCGTTCGTCACGAATGCTTTTCGAGCGACTTTCTTTTAAAGCGTTCGTCACAAACGCTTTCTAGATTTCGACTCATTCGTGACGAACGCTTTAATAGGGAGGCGTTTGTCACGAATGCTTTATGATTTATGACGAATGCCTAAGCGTTCACGACGAATGCCAAAGCGTTCACGACGAACGCTTTGCTTTTAAACGAAAGTTTAAGCGTTCACGACGAACGCTTTGCTTTTAAACGAATGTCTAAGCGTTCATGACGAATGCTTGTGCATTTTTCACGAACGCTTTTCAAATAGGATCAAATCCAAACCGTTCGTGACGAATGGTTTGGTTCAAAGGCGTTCGTGGCGAATGACAAAAAGAGTAGACTATGTTTTAAAGCGTTCGTCACAGTTGCTTTGTTGTTTGTTACAAATTATATAATCAGGAGCTCCAGCACAAAGTCATTTGCCTGGAAGCGAAATAAATATTTCATAATTTGTTTTATCACACGAGCCTTTCACTAGTTAGATCTCGATAAAGCGAACAGAGAATATAATTTTGTTGGAATTAAACATCCCTTTCACAGAAACAGAAGAAGAAAAAAAAAATTTACTTGAATTTCAAACTACAATCATCCACTAAATATTTGAGACAAAGGGGAGTTCCCGGTGTAATTTTGAACACCACAATTGATCTTTAATACAGTTGGAAAGTAGAGTTTTAACACGAGACTTAGAACTTAGGACCTTAGGATCTCAGGATTTAAAAGCTCAAATTTGCTCGAATGAGGCTTGGAATATAGCCTCCTAGAAGCCATCAAACCCCTCTAAAATCGAGATATTCAATGGAAGAAAGTCGAAGTGCAAAATAGCAATTCGCTCCCGAACTTTAAATTCTGAAAAACGTTAAAATACACTAAAATCTCATATTTCGAGGGTGATTGTAGGGACAATAGAATTTCAAACCTCACTTGTATAAACCAGGAAGTTCTCTTTTAGACTCATCGCGTCCAGCACCTCAATTATCCCTACTGATAGTCAACTTTTGACTTGTCACTGAAACAGGAGTGTACTGAATGTAATTTGTAATTAAAGGGAGTTTTGAATTGAAAGGGTTAAAGTATCTAGCGGTGAATCAAATCCAAACCATTCTTTGCATAACTCTGATTTTAATACACTCAAAAAATATAATCTTAATTCCTATTACTGGACAAATGTTTCTTGATTTTTTACTGTATGATGGCAATTCGTTACGAAAAAAAATGCCCTCGGGAGTTTGGAGTGATTGAGGCTAGTTAGGGCTTCTGTTCCTACCTACATTACACCCCTTCTCACCGACCCTCTGAGACCCCTGGCCGAAATATCGTTCCCAGTGGAAATTAGACTCTAATTTTTGTCCCCGTTGAAAATAATCAAATAAAAAATCCTTGCTTAAACTTGTGTGCTATTTTTCTCTATCCCCACTGAATTTTCTGACAAAATATATTTTCTGGGAATGTTGAAAATGTCTGTAAGGGCAAAATATTCATTAAAGATGTGTGTGTTTTTTCTTGACAGATTATAAGTCGTAACAACACTCAATGAAAACAAGGAACATTGGCTCTATATAGACTTCTACTTTCTGAAATATGTACATGTTAGTATCATCCCCATCAAGTTTTTGTCCGTTATTTTACCCCCTTCCCACCCCAGGCTGAAAATTCTACCAGATCTGTGAGAAAGGGGTGTTACATTTGCTTCATTCCAGATTCTTTTAGGTGTGATCAAAGTTTTCAGCCTGATTTGTAATTGATGAAAATTGCGTGACTCATTTTATGTTTTTTATATTTAAAAAATATTACAATGAACAAATTTAGGCGATTTTCTTGATCGTAACGAGAACATGGTATGATGTATATGGGGGATAAGAGAGGGCTGCCGATCGGGGACTAATTTGTTTAGTCTCTTTTTTCAGCATGATATACAATATTTAGATTTAAAAAATTTGAGACAGTGCTTGTAAGTACAAATTACTGGTTTGAGAAAAAAAACATTGGTGCGGTTAGAAGTTTTATATCGTGTTAAGTTATCAAGGTGAAGTACTACATTGTAGGATTCATTATCTCCCAGTTTGAATATTTCGATATTTCGGTTAGCGTCTCTTCGACTTTTAAGTTGCCGTGTCGAGCTTTTATTTAGGTCAAAGGAGGTTGTTCTTGAGGGGGTATTACAAGAAGTGATGATTCTTAACTTCATCTCTAAAAGGTTAAAAGCTCTTCTTAATCGACTTTCTACAACCGAAAAGTATAAAATATCAATTCTATCATGCGTCGATCTGACATGAAAAGCGAGATTAAAATCATGCATCTTGTGATGTTTTTCTTAAACGAGCCGATCTATCAATTTGTACGTATTTTTCCGTCCGACATTAAGTGTCGTAACAAACTATACACTCTTATCTTTTTCCTTAGAAAGACAAATCGTTGAAGCACCAAGGCAAGAAGCATAGTCATGAGTCAATCGTTCTCGTTTGAAGATAGAGTAAAGAGTATAAAGAGATTTTTTTTAAAGACAACCGAAGATACGTTTCGCAAGATGAGATACGAGCACTGCAAAAAATTTGTCTCGCAAATGAACTGAATACAGACTTGAGCAGCAGTATTTCGGCTGTTATTTTCTTAGTATGATTGAACCCCCCGGGGTGGGGGTGGGGGGGGGTACTTCGGCAAAAATATGGGCGCTGGGTATGACACGTGCCTTAAGGGCTGGGTCACCCTCCCAAAGTCTCTCTAAGGTTTACCAAGATCATGGCTTTGGGGGATCTCTTTTTTGTGACACTGTAATGTCTTCTTTCGAGAGTAGAAAATGTTGCAAGAGCTTGTCAATCAATTAATTTCGAGCAACTTCGAAACTTATAAAATTAGTTTTGTTGATATTTTTACCTAGCTGTTTCCTTTTACCCCTCTGTTTAATAAATATGTATTTTAAAAACGTTCTCTTTAATAAAGCCCTCTTTATTCCAGTTTATATTTGGGCTGAAACTTTGAAGAAACTAGTGTAAGTCGGGTGTAAGTTAAGTTAACTAAAGTCTGTCCAGATATAATTGGCAGTGGAAACAAGAATGCCTGTAACTTTTGATAGTGAAATATAATTATGGAAATTTTTTTTGCTTGTTTTAGAGAATCAAAAGCGCTATATTTGAATGTATTTTTGGTTGAAAAATTCGCGATTTTTAGCGCTTTAATTTGCGATTGTAAAAATTAAGCTTTTTTTCTACTTAAGCTATAACGTTCATTTTTACACCAGTGGTAGTTCAACTTTAGGTTAAGAAGTTTGTTAAATTTCAAGGCAAACTGAAAAGTCTTTCGGAAGATATGGGACCCTAAATAGCCCTTGGTAGCACTTTTCTGTGAAATATCAAATATCCAACTTATTACTAAAAACGGGGGTAGTGATATGATTGATGAAACAGTTTTTCGATCATAGCACATTTTACAATCTCTTTAATGACCTCATAGCCAAATGTGTTTAGTGTTTTGGGAATTAGCAAAGTTCTTTAATGACTTAAAAATAACAAAGGGAATATAAGTTCATGCTTATCCTTTCAATAAAAACAATTATACTGTATGATTTCACTTCGTTTCGAAATAATCAATGATACCAATAATACCCAAACACCAACACTTAACATTTTCCAACTTTTAATTGCACTATTCAAAAAAGATAACATAACCCCCGTTTTTAGTAATAAGTTGGAGATTTGATATTTCACAGAAAAGTGCTACCAAGGGGTATTTCGGGTCCCATATCTTCCGAAGGACTTTTCTGTTTGCTTGAATTTAACAAAACTTTTAACTAAGGTTGAACTACCATGTAAAATGAACGTTATAGCATAAGTAGAAAAAAAGCTCAATTTTTACAATCGCAAATTAAACCGCTAAAAATCGCGAATTTTTCAACCAAAAATACATTCAAATATAGCGCTTTTGATTCTCTAAAACAAGCAAAAAAAATCTCCATAATTATATTTGACTATCAAAAGTTACAGGCATTCTTGTTTCCACTGCCAATTATATCTGGACAGACTTTATATACATATAAAGGCTTTAAAAAAAACTGAAAAAAGAAAGTTTTAAAAAATTTGCAAGCGATACATAC